>NW_020271042.1:1319661-1349937 GCF_002803265.2 Melanaphis sacchari
ATATTTATCGACTTAAGTTAGGTATTATAGTAGAATTACTAATACACGTTTATGTAAATGTTTAAATTGGTTAAAAAGTATTAAAATTTGTATTTATTTGAATCCATTTATAACTTTGTCACTTTATTGTTAATTAATGATGAGAAATGTATTAAAATGATTATCTGTGATCATAATTTTGAACTCTCTCACTGAATATTTAAGTCATAAAGTTAACTTAATATCATCTTTTTTTGTATTATTTTTTACTTAGGTTTATCAAAATGGTGTATAATAATGTAAAATTATGAGGAATATATTTAATGATAAATTATGAACATAATTTTAAACTTCCTCACTTAATCCTTAAGATGACATTATACCTGCATAGGTTGTCTCTGTCTTACTAACTCAAACATACCAGTACTTTTTTTTTTTTTTAGTTTCAATTTTTTATAGTACCCTTAAATGTTACAATAAATTAACCTATCATAAAACTTTTAAGGTAAAAACATTATCTGTGTTTTTATTGGTTTTTTTGTAATATTTGTACTTTTATGAGTATGTAAAATATTAAAATTTTATAATGCACATTAGTTGCATAAAAAAGTATTGTAAAAAGCCAACAAGAGAACATAGATATGTTCTTACCTTTAAATTTGATATTTAATCAACTGGCTCTCAATATTTAAGGTAAAAATATAAAACTGGAACTGCTAAATCAAAACATTGGTATGTTATGCATTAGTTATAAGATGGAAACATTTGTGGGTATGTCATCCTATTTTAATATTATTTTAAATAGTTTAAGTTTTTAACTGTTAACTAAATTAAATATATTGACTTTAAATAGATATTATAGAGTCAATATATAGTTGTTAATTAATGATAAATATATAAAGGGTATGTTATAGCCACATATGTTTTTTCTGTCCCTGATATACATCATAGCAAATTTGTGTTCAGCAGAGCACATTTTATATTAGCTTTAATATTGGATTCAATTCACCTATCATCAAAATTAAAGATTAAACTATTGTCTAGGACATGTCATATACTTTAAGTTAGATGATAGGTAAATTGATTCCAATATTAAAGCTAACAATATAAAATATGTTCTGTGTTCTGTTAAATGAAAATTTGGTATGGTGTATGTTAGTAAGACAGACAACACATGTAGGTATAATGTCTTAAAATGATTAATTATGATCATAATTTTGAAATCTCATTAAATGCACTTTTTATTTTTACTAAAAGCCTTATTTACTAAACACGTTTATATTTTAGTGATAAATAAATAAGTAGTTTATATTTGGATGAAGAATTAAGATGACAACACCATTAAAACTTACTTAATTTAGGTAATCATATTTATAAGATCTAATGCATAATAAACATAAAAATTAGCATCTTTATTTAATTTTATGTTTAATATTAAAATATTGTTTAATTGATTTCTAATTTTAAAATAAAATTTAATAAAGGTAAAATATTTATATAGGTAGGCACTTTCTAAATTATGTTGAATTTTTGAATTTGATTGCTTTCTTCAATTGAAAAATCATTAAACAATTCAAATTTTGAATAAAACATAAGAATATGTGACTTATAAAACATATAGGTAAATGATAAAATTAACAATTTACTCTTTCCAGTATTGTTATACTATTGTCAACTACTGTGTTTAAACAGATGTCTATTTTCATACTATTTATCAAATCAATCTATTTAATATTATATTGTAAACACCTGTGGTTAGGTTAACCAAGAGCATATTTGTTAATTTTTTTTTCTAATGTTTCAGACTTGGTATATGCATCAATTTGCCAAAGAATAAACAGTTTTAAGCCTAATGGTTATAATATGTGTATCTGATATAAATGATTCAAGTGCTGTACTAAAAGAGGTTAGTTAAATTGTTTATTAAAACGGCATTTTTTTAAATTACTGTGTTTAATAATATAATAATATAAAATATTATGATAGATTTCTGATAAAATAATCATCAATTTTACGAATACTTCATACAAGATATCCTTCCAACTCTTAACCTAACTCTAGGTTATTTAAGTTATACATATTATCAGTTTATATGAAATATGTTTGGTAAAACCTGTAAAAACTAATTATTTATCATTTGTTTTAATGTTAATTAATAATTTTATGATTAAATAGTTAGGTACTTATATAAATCTGTAAAGCTATAACTTAACTTTTTTTGTCTTTTATTTTCTGTATTTCGATGATTTTTTTTCACCTATTTATATTATCTTCTAGTAATTATATTGTCACAAAGCTTACAAATTAAGATCCTTTAAAAATTAAATTTATTTGTATGAATATTAGTATTAAAAAAAAAAAAAAACTGTTGCCTAGTATATAACTTGTAAAAGTATGTTAAGTACTTTAATGGTAATAATTATACATTTTTCTTAATAATATTCATTTATAAAAAAATGATAAAATGTATGTTCATAGTAAAGGAAATATTTTAGATAAATGTATCAAAGTTACTCTATGTTTTATTTTTATGCCTCAATCTGTACCAATTTATAATATCTGTTTAAAATATGAAACTAACAACTTACATAATCAAGTATTAATGACATACATTGATTATTATGTGTTAAATAATTGGTTAATTTGTCTAAGATTAAGCAATGTAACAACATATTAAAAACCCCCTTTTTTAAATAAAGAACAAAAATAATATTCATAATATTTTTATTTTTTTAATATTCATACAAATAACAAATAGGTAAATTATTCAAAAAGGTTTGGTATTGTAAAAATTAAAATTTTCATTTTTTTTTTTTAAATTCAAATTACCACCAGACTGTATCCCCTTTTAGATAGTGGCTTTATGCCTTCAGAAATAAGATAGATCAATTTTTTTTCGATAAATGTTGATAAAGTATTTATTTATTTATTTTTTTTTTTTTTTGAGGTTTTACTGTAATATAAATAAAATAATTAAATATCCTTAGAAAAAGTCTAAAATATATCTTAGAATTTAAATTAAACATATTTATTAAAGTACTGAATGTTTACCATTGACCTATAGAAAAAAAAAAAAATTCATTCAAAACCATTTCATTTCTATTTTACTCAGCTGGCATTTTGAGTGATAAGAAAAATCATTTATTCTTTGGAAATTTATGATAAAAATGCAATATGTATAATTATATTACTTAAAAAAAAAATTGTCTCCTTTAAATTTGCTGTTATTCATTTTGCACCTTGTTCTGGTAATTTACACAATACATAGGTACATTACTATTATTCACCATTTTATTTAGAACATATAATATATATTTAACAATTTATAATTTAATAATATTTAACTAGTTATAATATTTTCAAGTCAATATTTTTTTTTTTCCAGGAGAAAATAAAGACAATTGGAAATAAGAGCTTGATGGTAATTAGTCAAACAAGTATTTTTTATTTAGTTTTATAAAATTAAAGTTATAGATATTTTGAGATGATTGACATTAACAAATTATGTTGATGTTAGTTTTATTTAAATTAAAGGGAAATTTTTAATATATATTTATTTATTCTTTTTTTTATACCTATATTTTATGTGGTAATATATTATAGATTCTTTAGTACTAAATATACAATTTCCTTGTAAAATATAAAGCATTTTATTGATTTTATTTCTGATATACTTTATATTATTTAGATAGTTATTTTTATTTGTTATTTAATATATCATCATTATTAATATTATAGTTTCGCTCTTATGAATTTTTGTATTATATAGGTTGATATGAATAGAAATTAATTTTAATACTCCTAATTGTTAATTCACTATTTATATATGCTTATTATTTTTTAAACTATTGGTAGGCGTAATAATTATTTTTTTTCATTAAATTTGCTCGGTTTATTTTATGTTTAGTAGATTTAATGAAATTTATATTATTTTAGGATGATATCGTGTGTGCCACAAAAGTTACCTTACCATCCAACTTAAGTTGTGATAATGCCTTGTCTTTAAGTACAGGTAAAAAAAAAATTAACAAATCATGACCTTTAAGTGTTTTATCCTTAAAAATTATACAATTGAAATGATATATTTTTTTAAATTAGAATGGTGTAATGTCATTGATAAGGCTGATCACTTTGCTGTAATAGCAAGAAATAAGATTACCGGGGTGGTAGTTGGAGGAGGAGCTGGCTCCCTCTGCCATTCCCGACAATCATCACCATCGTTTGTATTGCATTTGCCCACCATCCCCCTAAATTGGTCTGTGATATCCAGCTCAACATTTAGATTTACTAGAGATCCTCCGTCCCATCAACAAACACAGGTAAATTATTCAGTTCTTCATATTTTAATTGAGTTTTTAGTTTAATACAATTATTATTTCATTAACGCATGTATTACTTATTTTAAATTATTTAGATTTAAAGTAATTACCTGTTTTATTATTATTATTATTATAAACTAAACGACTAGTATAAAAATATTTCTTAAAAATAAATTGATTGTTATATTTTATTAATTGTTATAGGATTTGTATGGTACGATGGTAACTGCCGGTGACGTTGATAGTTCTACAAGGGGGGGAACTGGAAAACGAACCTTGCTGGCTTGCTACTCTGGTGCTCACATTAAAGATGTTACTACTACTATTAGTTTTAGGGTTAAGTCTAATTGTTCAACAAGTGATAATGACAGTGATGATCAAAGCGCAATGTACAAAACCATTCCATTTAACAAACTTTATGTTGATCCAATCGCACAGTACAAACGTAATTGGGGTATTTCCATTGCGTGTCGTTTGTTAGGAGGTGGTGAAACAACTCTGGCATCTGGTAACGGTACAGCTACAGCTGGTTGGGGAAATCCTGGCACTACACCAGTACCCGCATCTGTCACTGGTACTTCGAATTGGAATACAAGTCCACTTGTTGATGGCCAATCTCCACCAAATGCTGTCTCTAATGGCCCTTGGCAACAAAGCCCACAGTCCTCTAGTACCAGCTCAAATAATACTAGTCAAACATCTAATATAGGTAAGGATATTTCTATTATTATTTTGAAGTACTTATTATTAATGTAATTTTTGATAGGTAATAAAGGACAAAGTTCAAACCCTGGTTCATCAAACGGCAATGGTACTATTTCTACATCACAGGCCACTAATCAACAAAATACTACATCATGGGCTCAGGCGGCTGGAAAAAATCTACCTGCTTCTTCAGTACCTCAAGTTACTGGTAATTCATCAACAACAACTACTACAGCTAGTACTACTTCTGGTGCAGTTTCTAATCCTCAATCTAGCAATTCACCTCCAACAAATGGTGGAAATGGAGCTACTAACTCTTCAACTAAACAACAATTGGAACAAATAAATACAATGCGAGAAGCTTTATATGCTCAAGATGGATGGGGTGGCCAACATGTTAATCAAGATAGTCAGTGGGATGTTCCGCATAGTCCAGAACCTAATACTAAGGATGGACCATTAACAGGATTAACTGGTGGTCCTGGATGGAGCAAGGTCAATAATGGTACAGATTTGTGGGAAGCAACTTTACGAAATGGTGGACAACCTCCAATACAAGTAATTTATTATTATTTTGGTTACAATATTTTAACATTAGTATTTATAATTTCTTTTTTTATTTATAGATTCCAGTGCAAAATACATCTAAAACTCCTTGGGGACATACCCCTGCATCCAATATTGGTGGTACTTGGGGTGAAGATGATGATGTTAGTAGTGTAAGTGGAGCAGAAGCAAATACTGGTAACTGGGGAATAAATCCAACTACTAATATGAGCAATCAATGGGGCCAAGGACAACCTCCTCCACAAGGGCCTGGTGGTCCAATGTGGGGAGGGCCTCCTAAGAAAGACATTGGGCCTGAAGGTCAATCCTGGAATTCTGGCAATACTGCATGGAATGATCTCAATCGGCCACCAGGATCTATTGATCAGGGTCCTCATCGTCGAGATATTCTACCAAATGGAATTGTTGATCATAGGTAATTTTTTATGCAAATATTTTATTTAAGATAATCTTAAATTAAAACATTACTATTTAAATAATACAATTTAATTGTATATTTTTTTATTTGTTAATAGCAGAGGAATTGGTAGTGATGCTCGAGGTGGTATAAGTGGTCGTTTGAATGGTACTTTATCTGGCGGTGGTGCTGGTATGGAACCTATGTGGGGTGGACCTCCACCACATCACATGCAACATCATGTTCAACCTCCTTCAGTTGGACCACCACCTTCAGTTATAGCTACACCAGGGGCAAAACTTGGACAAGGACCTGTGCCAGGTAGTGTTAAATATTTTATTTAATAAGTATAAGCAACTGGAATTAAAGGGTTTATATTTAAAAGCATAATAAGTACTACTTAGTCATGTAAATCAAATTTATTAATAAAAATCTATAAAAAAAAAAAAAATGATTGCATTTTAATGCTTTCTAATCAAAACTAATTTATTTTTTCAGCATATAACTAGTTAAAATTTTTGATTTATGACTTAAACTATATGTTTTTATGGATTTAATAAGGATAACTAATCTACTTATTGAAGGCCGCTAACTTGAATAACTTGATGTCCAAATATGTTATTTGAATTTATTGTTTGTTAACAATATGCATGGAATTCATTTTAAAATTCAGTTTTAACTTTTTAATATGTTATTCATAGTATTTGTTACTACTAAAAATATTTGAATCATTTTAAGACAATTAGTTAATTTAAAATTTTGTTTTTCTTATCAGCTTAATTTTCTTATTTTATTAATAATAATAATAAAAATTTTTAAGTTATACCTTTTTTTATCTATCAATTTATTTACACATAATTAATACAATATTTTTAATGCTTAAATTTTTTACTTTAAATATGAATTTGTAAATAAAATATATTTATATATTTGTAACTCAGTTATTCATTAAAAATATAATTTTTTATGACATTGAAAATATCTATTTTAACTTCAGCATATTTTTTATACGGGGTTAGTATAAAAAACTCTGTCATTTTTTTAATTAATTTGTTTTAAACAATATGTCCATTAAATGCCATCCTTCATTGTTGATATTTTACAAAGCTTTTTCTGGAAGTTGTCCTTAACTAGCCTAACTCTTCGTGTCATTTCCAGTATAACAGTGGCCACTGCATGAGTGATTACTTCTTTAAGTGCTTGCAAGAATGTAGAATGATGATTGTACAATTAAACCTTTAAATATCCTCAAAGAAAAAATTATAAGGTGATGACTTTGGGGGAGGGGTCAGGTAATGTCTCCTCGCAATGAGAGAAGATGTCCAGGAAACAACTCTTAAAATTGCTAGTGAACACTGCAAAGTTTAAGCTGTGGCTCCGTTTTTTTTGGAACCAGACTTCTTCATGGTTCCTTGCAAACTGATGTAGGTTTGGTTGAAAAGTTGTTTTCTGGCCTTCTCTCTTTGCGAGAAGACATTACTTGGCCTTCGAGGTCACACATTTTATCACCTTGTGATTATTTTTTTTTGGGATATTTAAAAGTGTATATTTAGTGTCATTGCTCCACATTCCTATAAACACTTAAGGTGATAATCGCCCAGACAGTGGCTACCATTACACTGGAAATGACTAAAGATTTAAGGACGACTTCTAGAAAAGGCTTCGTCAGTGTATCAATAATGAAGGAAGACATTTAACACATGTAATGTTTAAAAATTAAGTAATTAATTGTATATAATATAAATAGTATAGTATTTGTAATTCAAAAATGTATGAATTTTTTTCATATGTCTTTATTTATCATTGCTTTTTGAAATATGGGAATCTTTTGACAGGCCCTGTATATAATATTTTTTTCATTAGATTCTAAAATATTCATGCAGGATATATTGATTATGATAACTAAAACATTTTAGCTTAACTTAACCCTTATGGTCAGATTAACATATTATGCAAGTTACATCTTAAATTTTAAATTTTGATGTATTGAAAATGATTTTCCTTAACTGATAACATTTATAGATATTTAAAAAAATAAAAAATAAATAGATTAGTCATGAGTTATTAATTATAGTTAAATCTGTATGTTGTATACCTACTTATGATGTATTAGCTTTGTACATGTTTTATTATAAATATGTATAAATTTATTATTAATTATATTATTGATGTTGATGCATGATTTACCAACAGTGATTGTAAAATAATTATAAATCTTCAAGCCTTACCTTAGGTACACATTCTGATTTTTATGTATTTTAGTTAAGAGGGCATTCCTTTAGATTGTATATAAATTATTAAAATTCACGTTTTATTCCATACATAATTGGTTAGCACACTTATGTTCTGTTTTAAACTAATACATTTATACCTTAATTGGCTTAATTTAAAGAACTCAATTGTATTTTTATTCATCGAATGAAGGTGGTGGTTAAGTTAAATAATTTTACTATGAGAATATTTTAGTATTATTTAATGACTGTTTTGTTATACAAGTAATTACAATTAAAAATATTTGTTAATAAATTATTTGTGTTAAAAACATGTTTAAAGATAACTTTATCAAGTGCAAGAACTAACTTACTATATTTTTCTTGATTTATTTTTTAGTATAATACATCAAATTACATTTTAAACATTTAAATTACTTCATAATTTAAAATTTATATTCAAAAGTTATTTCAATTCATATGTTAATAGTACTATTTTTTATTTTTTTTTATTTATGAAAATAGTATTAATTCTGAAATGAGATTGTAATTTCTCAATTATTACTATTAATATATTATTTGTATGAATAGTTATAATAATTTTTTATGTATAAAAGAAAACAAATAACCTTTATACTAGGTAATATTTATTTTTTAAAAGCTTAATTAGCTTAAATTTTTAATTAATGCTTTACTATTGTCACTGGTGGATAACTAATTTAAAACATTTTCATACAAATGGTTGTAAATAGATTCTTTATGAATTGAAGCAAAAAGTTCTTTATGCTGTTTTCAGTAATTAATCAGTGGTCAGGACCACCACCACCCAAAGATTTAAATCCTATGAATAACAACAACAAAGGAAATGGATGGGAAGAACCATCACCCACAGATCACAGGCGCAATTTATTAAATTATGATGATGGCACATCTTTATGGGGAAATACTCAAACTAGGCCCAATGTGCCTGGCGGTAAGACAACCAAACATATTAGTGTTTAGTTTGTTATATTATAGTCTATCTTTATTATTTGTTTTTAATGTTAAGGTTATTTCCCCTAATTTTGTAGTACTGAGAATAGTTATGTAATTATATGTTTACATGTGCCAAAAAAATAAAATAAAAGGTTTGAAGATTTATTTGTATTAATTTTAAAGCACATATTAACTATTCTAATTGAAATACTCGTATCTTTTCTATCTTGTCTTTCTTTTGTTATTTCATTTATATATATTATATATTTTCATACAAATAATAAATTGTATAAGTTTGAAGAAAACTTTTTTTATATTTTAATCACATAAATGTACTGAAAATCTAGGTATTACTATGGTTTTATTGTTATAAATAGAAAATATTTGTGGCTATAACACCAAGTGAAAAAGTTTTATTAATTAAAAATTAAATTTTTATCTATACATTTTTTAATTTTGGATTTATTTAACACAATATTGTTTTATTTCAAAATGAATAACTTATTAAAAATAATTTATGTTTAGGTGGTTTATTGAGCACTCAACACAATATGAGTAAACATTGGGGTAAAGCAGATATGGCTGCTGCAGTGGCTGCTGCAGCTGGCAGGAATAATAATGGTTCTAGTAATATGGGTAACCAATGCCCTCCAGGTGTTCCACCAAATAGGGCAGGTATGCCACCTAGTAAAATGGTTGATCAACAACAATTATGGCCTGGAAATCCAAGGTAATTTTAAAAATATATATATTTTTTTAAAAATAACATTACTCATATATATATTAATTATTTTTAGAAATGGTACATGGGGTGATGTTGGTGGAGGAAGTCAACATGATTTGAATGTTGCTGGTCCTTGGGGAGAAGATAAAATGGGTTTGACTGGAAATGCAGGTGGTCCTTGGCCCAATTCTGAGTGGGGACCTGGTCCTAAATCTAAAAATTCATGGGGTGATTGTGGTAACAATGATATGGATCAAAGTTCCTGGGGACAGAAGAATATTGTATGTGCCTTAATGCTACTAATAAGTTTTAGTTTGTAAATACATTTTAATACCTTTTATTATTTAGGGACAAAAGAATCAAAATAAAGATTATATATGGCAAAGTAAATCATACAGAATTCTTGCTGAAATGGGAGTCAAGGTACTTTAGTTTTAACTAAAAATTATTTCTACTAAGTTATATTAATTTCCATTCAATTATATTTTTAATGATTAAAAACTAATTTCAGAAAGAAGACGTTGAAGCAGTTACACGTTCTTATAATATTAGTATGGAAGAAGCATTAGAATTTTTAATGTCTACTAGAGGTCCTGGTGGAGGAGGTTTAGATTCATGGAATACACATAGTGGTCGTGGCCAACACCCAGATGATCAAAATCCATTTGATAGATCTAATATTAATCAACAACGATTTAATTCGCAACAACTACCTTTTGCTGTGCCATCTGTAAGTTCAATTAGAATATATGAATATTTTAATGTTATGTATTTATCATTCGATTAATTTTCAATTAAAGATTGGAAATAATTCTAACCAACAACAAGCCATGCTTCAGAAAATATTAGCCCAACAGCAGCCACCTGCACAACAAAATACAATGCAACAACAATATTCTCAGGTATATATAATATTTTATAGTGTATACACATTTAATTGATAATATTTAAATTGAGATTGATTTTTATTGTTTTATTGTTTTTAGGGCGGTGGTTCAAGACAAATGCAAAATCAACCAACTGCACAACAGTTACGAATGTTAGTGCAACAAATTCAAATGGCTGTGCAAGCTGGATATTTAAATCATCAAATACTAAATCAGCCATTGGCACCACAGACATTAATTATGCTTAATCAGTTACTGCAGCAGATCAAAATTTTGCAACAAAATGTTCAAATACAAGCAGCTGTTGCTAATAATCCCAAATCTGGCCCTGCCATGGTGACAGCTGCTATAGCCATCAATAAAGCCCGGCAACAAATAGCATCACTACAAGTAATTTGCAATTAATATCTCATTGTATTACTTACCTTTAGTAATATTATGTAATTATAGAATCAAATTGCCAACAATCAAGCCATGCATATGAAGGCACAAGCCCACCAAAATCAGTCTAACTTTTCTGGTTTATCAGGTTTAATGGGTGGGCAGGTTGGTGATTTCTTCAAAAATGATCCATTAACACTTTTACAATCTGGTTTTTCTGATTTAACAATGAATAAAGATTCTCAAATAGTAAGATTATATTTTGTTATTTTTCTTATGATTTATTTTATCTGTACTAACTGATCTCATTTAATATTATTTTTAGAGTGGACAAGGATTCCAAACAAGTCAACAATCAAGATTAAATCAGTGGAAGTTACCTAATTTAGATAAAGATGATTTAGGAATGGGTAATGATTTTAGCAGAGCACCAGGAGCTAATTCTAAATCTACTCCTGGAAATACTTCTCCTACATTCAATTCATTACTTAGCCAAGGAGATGGGTAAATTTAATATAATACATCTTGTAAAATAATGTTATTTGATAAATCTGTAATAAGTGATTCTCAGATGTATTTAATTATGAAAACTGAATTTTGAAATTTCCCAAAAAAAGTTTTAGAAATGACTTTACAATTTCAGAAAAATCTTTATTATAATAATAAGAATTAATAATTTTAACCAAACAATTGTGTTCAAATTCTCTTTAAAGGTAGCAAATGAACCATTAAATGTTTATTATTTTGAATTTATTGTATAACAACTGTTCAAAATTTCCTACAATCATTATAAATCTAGATTGATACCTTTATTATATTAAATAAGCAAGTATTTAGTAATTCGTTTTTATTTCATTTACCAAATAATTTTAGTACTTGGACTAATGTTGGTGCTCGTTCTGATAGTGGATGGCCAGACAATGCTGAAGACAATAAAGATATTTGGCCCAACAATGGATCAAATTCACAGTCTAATTCTACGTCATCTGCATTTGCTACTGATCTTGTGCCAGAATTTGAACCAGGAAAACCGTGGAAGGTGATAATTATTATATTTTACATTTTTTTATTGAAATAAATCTACTGTTAAAGACCTACTGTTTTGTAGAATTTATAAGTTTAATTGATTAAAAAGATCACAACTGTATTTCTCATCTCTATTTTAATAACCATTTATATGAAAAATTTTTATTGATCTGTTCAATTTTAGTTTATTTTTGATACTGAGTGGAACGATGAATAAATTGATTTTATAATATGCCCACAATAAGTAGTTTAAAAAATCCAAGTTCTCTTTTTCAACACATTAATTCATTGCCATATGATCACTGACTGTCATCTGTAATTCTTAAATTTTATACATTTTTGACCACTGATGCTCATAAATTAATATTATTTTATATTATTAATTTTTCTAAGGCGCTATAATGCGTCAAAATAAGGACTAGCGTAGCAGTAATTATTACATTTTTTTTTTATATAGGTACCTAAAATACATTTTTTTTTTCAAATTCTTTTAAATATTTAGTATACACAAATTTGGAAAACATTGAAAAATATATTTGGCGTATAACAAATCCATATTGATTGACCGCTGGCAGTCATATGGTGGTTAACATTTTAAAATAATTAATAAAAATCAAAATCTGTATGCTAATGTAATTTTTAATAAAAATTGATTTTGTTTTTTGGTTAATATACGTTTAAAATTTAAATTACCACTTACACAATCAAATTTTAAATTATTTTAACTCGGGTTATTTTCTATTTTTTTTTTTTTTTCATAAATGTAGTTTAGAAATTATTATTTGGTGCTAGGTAGAAGTACTTGACAACTAAATATTAAGTCTTCATAAGTTAATTTTTCAATTAACTGATCAATAATTACAATATTTTTTATAAGCGATTCATGTTGGAATTTTATTAAATTCCTAAAATCTTTGAAAATACTTGAATTATTTTTTACCTAGAAATTAATTAAAACAATTATTTTCTTACAGAAAACTTTAAAGTTCTGTTTAAGTCTTTGAACCGGTTTAAACGAAAAAAATCTATTAGAGAGCCAAATTCATTTTTCTTTTTGTATTTATTTATATTGAAATTGTTGTATCCTGCTAATGCAAATACTACATAGTATAAATATTTAGTTTGTTTTTAATAAATTATAATATACTTTTTTTCATTGCGTTTAGTGGAACCGCATTAGTTATGACAAAATTAGATATAGACAAAGAAAACTAGAAAACTATTTACAAAATTCTTTATATTTTTATTTATAGAATTAATTATCATTTGTTTACAGTTACATTTTTTTAAAAGAAATGTTAAAATCCTTACCATTGTAATTCTGTAGTATTTTTTTTTTAATTTGAATGCATTGTGTTTTATTTAGAATCACTAATTTGTCATGTTTAAATACTAAGTATTTTAACAATAATTAACATCTATTTTATTTATGAGATTATATATTTTGGTTTTCAAGACTTAATTATTATTTGACTAAGCAAAATATTTGTTTTGATAAATTTAGGTGTATTAAAATCAAGTAACTTAAAAATAAGATAAAGAAATTTTGTAGCTAGAAATTGAATTATGAATTTTTATTAATAATCCAATATTTAAAATATTAAACAAAATTGGAAAACAGTGTATGTCAATAAATCTATTATTATATTTTTAAATCTTAGGTGTTGAATTTTATAATTGTATTATCTTGAAATTTATTATAAATTTTAATAATTTTTAATCGGAGTATGAAGAATCTTGAATTGAATGTTTGTTTTTTTTAC
The DNA here is from genome assembly GCF_002803265.2 of Melanaphis sacchari. NCBI lineage: Eukaryota > Metazoa > Arthropoda > Insecta > Hemiptera > Aphididae > Melanaphis > Melanaphis sacchari. The sequence goes on from NW_020271042.1 coordinate 1,333,595, forward strand.
TCAAAACAATTTAAAACATCTATAAATAATACAAAGAATGCAAATCATTTTAAACATTTTTATCAAATTATTATATTTATTTTCAAAAATTTTATTGATTAAATGAAACTTGTATATTTTAGGGTAATCAAATGAAAAATATTGAAGATGATCCTACTATTACACCTGGTTCAGTAGTGCGTAGTCCACTTTCGTTAGCAGCCACAATTAAGGACTCAAATAATTCAGACTTGTTCAATAGTGGTGGAAAGACTTCACCAACTAATTCTCAATCAACAGTTGATATGCCATTAACACCATTATCTCTTTCATCTTCAACTTGGAGTTTTAATCCGCCTCCTTCATCTACTCAATCATCATTTACTAGGTAAGTAAATATTTAATCTTATAAATTAATTAATTAAAACTTAAAAAAAAATTTCTTTTAGTCCACTTGGAAAAGTGAATGGACCAAAAAACAATTGGGCTGATAATAATCCTGGAAATGATCTTTGGGGTGGTGTTTTGGGATCTAGTGGTAAGTCTCGTGGACCACCACCTGGACTGACTGGAGGTTCTACTAAAGCAGGAAATGCACCTAATAATGGTTGGCCTCGATGGCCTTCCAATAATACTTCGTGGCAATCCTCATCGAATAATGTAGCTAGTACATGGCTATTGCTAAGGAACCTAACACAACAAGTAATTGAAATATAATCATTTATTAATAAAATCTTATATTTTTTTATAAGGATAGTTGAAGTAAATTTTATATTTATGGCAATATATATTATTTTTAAATATATTATTTATTTATATTTTTTTGATCTAACTATTATTTCAGTAAAATACTATTTATCTTAATATTACTGAGTAACTCAACTCAAAACTTTGTTAATCCAATATGTGAATATCTATGTATAAGTAATTTCTATTATTATTTTTAATGTTAATATTTAATTAATAGATTGATGGATCAACATTAAAAACTCTTTGCATTCAACATGGACCATTGTTGAATTTTCATATGTATCTAAATCATGGAATAGCATTAGCCAAATATTCGACCAGAGAAGAAGCTAGCAAGGTAAGTGATTTTTAATATTTTTAATTTTATAAATTCATATTCATAAAATTGAGTATGTCTAATAAGTTAATTAGTTCACCAACATTTTGGATTTAGGTATAATTAATAATTTTCAATTAAAGTTAATGATATAAAAATCTTTTAATAGATGATTCTGAATAGAAATTTTAATGCTACATATAATTACAATATAAATTACATTAAATAAATATTTGAACAAATTTCTTGTTTATATTTTTTTGGGAAGTTAAAAATACTAAAATTTTGCCAATTATTTTAAAAATATTTGTGCAAAGTATTTAGTTTAAAAAAAAATTATATTTCTACTCGGGAACTAAAATTTATCTTGACAAAGTCATTTTTTTAAATAATTATATTAATATGGATTATGTGTCCTAATTACTTATATTAGTCTATAAGTATAATTTTATTTTAAGATTTTGAAAACAAATGTGCCATGGTATTAACTGTTATAGATAATAGTCTTGACTACAACATAATGAGTCATTATTAATGACTAACCTAAAAATTAATAATTTCCTTCATAATACTAACTTTTAATCTAAGTGAGAGAAAATAGTTTTTGACTAAGAAAGTAATTTTTACATTATTATTGATAATTATCAATAAGTTTGTTGTGGTATTATGATATATGATCTTAAATTTATTGGCATTAATATTTTTAAGTAATTGAACATTATTAAAAAAGTATATATTTATTGTGCTCAAAGAGAATGGTTTTTAAATAACATTATGTAAAATCAAAACAGATAATATACTAACAATAAAGTACAATTGTTTCATGGTTTTAAATAATAAGACGTATAAGTTAAGTAAAAAATAATTAAAAATGTCTGTTATTACATTTTGAATAAAAAAAACTATTCTAGTGTAATAAAAATTAGTTGTTACTTTTTGTAAATATAAATTAAAGAACTTTTATCTATCTATTATTGATATCTAAATTTTACTAGCAAAATATCTATACAAACGTTTTTGGGGGCCTGGTTTTTTTATTATTAGGCTCAAGGAGCGTTGAACAATTGTGTACTTGGCAATACAACAATATTTGCTGAATCACCTACAGATGCTGAAGTACAAATGTTACTTACACATCTGAGTGGTGGTGGGGGCAATACAAGTGGCAACAATTCTGCTCAACAACAACAACAGCAACAACAACAACCCAACTGGAATAATGGCCGGAATGGAAATATTGGCAACTCTCAGGGGCAACAGGGTTCAGATACTTGGGCCAATAATCAACTGTGGGGTGGCAACAACTCAGGACCTCCGGGTAATACATCCTCTCTTTGGGGGGCTGGAGCTGACCAAATCGATCCACATCGCACCACTCCATCATCTTTGAATTCTTTTATGCCTAGTGATCTTTTAGGTAGTGAAACAATGTAAAGTTAAATGTGTGTATATATATATATATATATATATATTTATTCATACAATCCTGACTTATAACTGAGTCCAAATATAACGTCATTTTTATAATAAGGTTTTAGAACACCATGAACACTTAATCGACTTATTTATTAAGCTTAAAACAAATCGAGCCAAGTTTATATTTTAGATATATAATTTTATTCTGCTTGCCATTCGACTCTGGGTAATCGTTTTGGCAGCACACCTATAATTTTTTAAGACTTGAATGTTTTTATTTTATTAATTTATAATGTGAGTTCTTCTTTTTATTTTTAATTGTATACTACCAAAGTAAATAAGGATTAAAAATTAATTTTAATATTTTAGTAGTTTTGTGACTTTAGACATTAAGACGGTTACGGGGTGTTTTTAATTTATGAATGAGATTTTTAGTGATTAATTTTATCATGTTCACCAGCTACAATATTATATATAAATTTCTTCCTATGTTTTTTTTTTTTTTATATTATTAAAAAAAGAATTTAAAATTATAATTATAAATTGTTTTAGGATAGTGTTAAACTTATAGGTCTAAAAATATTATGTATATTATATATATATATATAAATATATATATATATATATATATATTAAAAGTAAAAGATGAAAAGAAAAAAAAAGCAAAATGATTATTGTCCATGTTGTTATTATTGTTGTGTTTTAAATTAGATGGTTAAGTACAAAAATATCTTCCCTATAAATATAAAAAAAAATGATAATAATGTATATGCGCATGTGTTTGTATATGGGCCTTCATGTATTTGAAGAGATTGTTACTAGTACAAAAACAGTATTTCGTTTTAAAGACTTAAGCGATGACCAACCATAAAAAATTGTTGCCTAATTTTTTTTAGATTTTAATTTCTTAGATTATTTAATGTTAGGAAATTATACAATTTTACCTTTTAGCATTTAATGAATTGTTGGGCATATCTTTAATTCAAATTTATTAATAATGAAGAAGTGAAAATGAGAGATAAAAAAATTGGTAGACACTATATTCAGTTAAAATAAAATATTTTAAATCAAATTTGGGGGAAATAGCTTTCTTTTTTCTTTTTTTGTGACTGCTTGTATATAAATTAAGACTGATTATTTTAAAAAAAATATTCATATACACACACACATACACATACACATACGCATACTAAATGTTGAAATACATTTTCAGTGATCATTTGTAACTTTGATTTTGTTTTAGCAATGTGTTTAAGTCAGTTTATTCTAAATTCAATTATGAAGACTTGAAATATAATTCATTGGAAAATAAAATTGTAAAAACATATATATATATATATATATATTTATGTTATACATACAATATTCCAATAAATAATGTTTTTTTCATGCACAATAACATGATCTCTAAATACAATCAATTTTGTTGCAATACAATATAAAATTTGTTAAAACGTTCATTTAGCAATATTTTTAAAAATAATTGATTTAAAATATTTTATGTTGCAGAACAAAAAAAATGTCAATTAGTTCTCTAAAATTTCCCTCCCCATCCCTTTTGGAAAAATCACCAGTAAAATTAGTTTAGCCGTAGATCTCAATATCTGTTGGTTTATTTTATTAAATAGTTTTTTTTTTAAGTATTATAAAGTATTGTGGGGTAAATGTCTTTTTGGAGAAGTGACTTCCCAAAAGTACCATTTTTAAAACACGTATGTTGATAATTTTAAGACGATCTAAAACCAATACGCTTCATGTGATAAATAAAATTGTTAAAAGATGCTTATCCTTATACTGTGATCTATGAATATGAATTTTTTTTTATTATTATTTTTATTATTCTTATTATTATTATTATTATTATTATTATTATTATTATTATTTAAATACAATATAAATTAATTTTCTTTCTGACTGACAAATTTCATCACCAGTTAAAAATTTTTTGTTCTGTACTTCCATGTATTTTTTTTTTCAAACGTGCCATTAAACTACAAATAAATTATTTTTACTTAATTTTTTTGTCATAAAAAAAAAAAAATTTCTAAAAGTTGTTAATACAATTTGTTTGATCTCCTTTTTAGTGTTCTATTCTCTTACACTTTTCTGTATTATTTTTTTGGCACATCAATAATATATACATATAAATTATTATAAATTAATGTTCCAAAAAACAAACAAAAAACAAAAAAAAAAAAAAATATATGAAAACGGTCAGTGATACTCTCCCAATTATTATTAAATTTAAGATTGATTGTGTTCAGAAGGCAAGTAGATATGTCTTCCATAGTTATAAATTTAAATTTAATTTAAATACATAAGAATCATTAATTGTTTTTTTTTTTTGTGGGGGAAGGGTGGTGTGATGCACTCTGCACTAGCATTAAGTTTTAGATAATTTTTAAACACACGAAAAACATCCGTAGATAAATTGTCTTTGCCAAGTAAAACCAAAAAGTAATATTAACTATTCATGTTTATTTTGTTATTATTATTATTATTATTTTTATTATTATTATTATTATTATTATTATTATATTATGATTATATTATATATATATATTTTTTTTTTTTGCTAAAAATTAAAACTTAAACTAAATAACCAAAATTGAAAGAAAAAAATGTAAAAAAATTAATGTGTGGTTAATTTTTAGTCAATAGTTTTTTAAGCTAAATAACATTATTTTTAAGATAATTTGTCACATGTGTTAACTATATACAAATCGTCCTTCTATTTTATAGATTATTTATAATTGATAATTATTATAAAAAAGTTATTTTACATAATGGAATCTTTTTCTAAGATTAGATATAAGTTAAGGTGTGTATGAGAGTCGGGGTTGTGTCAGGGGTATGTAGTAATTATATAATTATAATTTTGTGCTTTTGCCACAGAGCATTGTGATCTTGTATTACCATGAAAAGTCATAGTCAAATAATTATTAATGCATTATAACTAATATATATATATATAAATATATGTATATTAACATTTCACTGCTCACTTATTTTTGTGATATTAATAAAAAAAAATTCACAAAAAAAAAAATAAATAATTTAACACTCCTGGCATTTTTTTATTTGTCTAAACTATTAAGCAATAATCACTTTTATTAACCGAAATGTATGTATGACCTATGTGTAACAAATAGTATAAACTTATAATGAATTGCGACAACGTACTAAATCCCTAATTCTCCTTAACCCCATCTTCTAATCATTTATATGAGCTAGAAAAAACTATTTTCCTCAGAATTTAATGCATTATACTTCTACATATTGAAATGTCGGTCCCATATGTGATTTTAACTTAAACATTCGTTTTGATTTTGATTGTATATTCGGGTATTATACTTCCTACTGAATTAGTCTGACCCGTAATCATTCGCATACTCTTAGCCATTCATGAGTGCATTCCTAAACATTATAGTCCTTTTTAAGCAATACTCATTTTATCCATTTGTTTTCTTTAGTTTTTATTTTTGTATAATATATATATATTATATTTATATGTGTATATATATTATATAGATACATAATTTGATGTTATTGATAATTCTTTAGTTTATTTACAAAGTTCCTCATGGGTGATTACCTCAGTAGAATTTAAAAATTCTCATTAAAACCTTTTAATTCAATTAAAATTGACCATGTGTTTGTCGTATGCATTTTATTGTATTTTTAAAAACGACACATAAAAGGAATACATATTTAAAATATATAAAATATTTCATAATCAAAAAAAATAAAATATAAACAATAAATGATAGTAAGATATGTAAAATTTTAAATTAAAAAGTAAAAAGGGGGTTTATTGTGTTTCATATTTTAAGTTTTATTCTTATGTGTTAACTTTTCATTACCTATATTCATCATTTTACCTATTTGTTATGTCGAATTCATATCGAAACACAGATTTGTGATTAAAAAGTGCCACGATGTTCAATTAGTTAAATATTTAAAGAATAAAACTGATAAAAAAGTTTTTTTTTTTAAAAACGAGTGTAATATTTATGAAAAAGTTAATTTTAAGCAAAGCGTTATTTTATTTTTAATGTGATCCTTAAAATCGCAGAGCCTATTGATTGATAATGATGTTTTTTTATGAGACTGATAATGAATATTGAGAGTGTCTCTCGTTCCCATGCGACTAGAAATGTGTGTCTCTAGGCTCATAGGAAATAAAGTGCGGTTTTATTTTAATCTATAGACAAATAATTATGTAAACGATTAAGGGTTATTGTGTAGGTACATAATTCAATGTGTTTATGCGTATTCTATTTGTCCCCCTTATCGTTAAGTGTGTTTCTCCAATAAATATAAAATATTCTAAACTTATAATTAATTATTAATTAGGTATTAGACTTTATTGCGTAATTTTGAGCTTGCAATTTCTTCTCTTTATTTTAGATAAACCGGGGGGTGGGGTATTAGTATTCTCGAAATATTTAAATTCATACTAGTTGTATTTGTAACCATGTGATTGATATCATTAATAAAACTTGTAAACGTTAAGTGTAGTGTACTGTTTATTTTTGTTTATTATTATTATAATTATTATAATTGGTTTTTTTTCGGGAAATTGGTGAATTAAATTTATTATATTGTATGCACAACGTAAATAATGTTGATCGGGTGTGTTAATGTGTTCAGCTAAAATATTTACGTTATAATGTTGTGTACGCCTTGAACAACACCATTAACCACTGCCCCCTACCACTGGTTACCGGTATATTCTGCTTATATTCTAGCACTATATTATATAGTGTGTACTTATTCATGTTAAAATATTTTGTTGAAATATATAAGATATGTTACCAAATTAACCAAGTGATTTCTTTACTAGTATCTATTATTTTTCATGTTTTCGTTAAATGTATCATGTGTAACAATATATCGCTAATTGTATTTCCTATTAAACTATCTTATTTAATCACGCCATTTGTAGTAAGAGTTGTAGCGAGCGTTCAAATTATATTAGAGGGTCTGCGAAGATACAATAATTTCAATACCACGATTCCGGTAATAACAATATGTTCTCATGAACCAGCAGTCATTACAAGCAAAGAAAAGACTAAACAATATTAAGTATTTGATATAATAGATATTCATAGATATTATTAAAAGAATAAATTTATTTATGTATAAAATAATATCTAAACTAGTCCAGTTCTTTAACCTTACTTAACCAACAGACAATCATAGTGTTTGTTGATAGTTTGACAATAATAATAATAACATTTTAATAAATTATTAAAAAAAAAATAAATTAAAAAAATATTCGATTACTAACTTTTGTACTGACCATAATGCATAGGGGTTTAACATATCTGTTATATTATTATTATTATAAATCCAATAAATATGTTATCCGCTTCCCGTATGTTTTATTTGTCAGTAACTATAATAATTTATTCTCAATGTGATTTGCCGGTTAGACTGAAAAGAAATTTTTATTTTCTCGTTGGGTTTTGTACGAAACAATATTATTATGTATGTGTGCGCACGTGTGATTTCTACAATTGTGAAAAGAAAAAAAGATAATATTTTCCAATTTAAATCTCATATCTTATAAATTATTATTTTTTTTAACAATATATTGAAAATAATTATTTCGGAATGTTTCCATTATATATATATAATAATGATTAGCACATTTTTATATTCAGGGGTAACTGAAGTTTTCGTCTTAATTTTGCTCAAAAGTAATAGGTCTTTGCGCACTATGATTTCCATTTTAGTGATTTTTGCAAGTCTGTTATTATTAATCAATTATTTTGCTGCGGATACAGTTTACCAAAAAAAAAAAAAAAAAAAAAAAATGAATAAATAATAATAATATAAATAATGATAAACAGGGTTAATGTTATACCAATTTTTAAAATTTTCTTCTCGCTTTATTCGCCGTATTATTATTATTACTATTATAAAAAGAGATTTCAATTTTTTTTTTGTGAGTATTGATGTTGGCAAAACGAATAAATAACACTAATGTAAAAAAAGCTGCATATTTATATATATAGAAGCTCAATTCACACAGAGGTATATATTTCTCTTACAACACCAAGTGTGAATAATATTAATAATAATTAAAAAATAATAAACATAAAAACAACCATTGTGATATCAATATCGTAATTTATATGAATTCATATGAATTATATATCTTTGTGTAATATGGCGATGTTCCGTTTTCCTTACTGGTTATTTTAACACGATTTTTGTTTTTCATGATATGTATTTTATGGTACATAAAAGTGTAAAAGCCCCGTGGATAATTTATTGTAATATATAAATTGTAATAAAATAATGCGTGCAAACAATGCTTAAGTACCACCGTATATTATTAGATATATGATATAATCGAGAATCGATACCTAGGATTAATTTTTATTTATATCGAGTTAAGTATTATCGTGTTTAGCCATCATATTCGCTTTCCAGCCACTGTCATAAACTCCATCTGTCTTCCTTAAAACGTGTATCTACATATTATAAATACATATATAAATGTGCGTTTCGAACCTTTCGGACGTTTACAAACAAAATATGTGCCTTAACACAAATGTTAATTAATTAAATATTTGATGTGCCTACCTATCCTCCTGCTCTCTAAAAATTGTTTTCATCTATACAATTTCTATTCATGTATAAAATAAAATTAATATTACCCGTTACTCAATGTTATTGTTGTATGTAGTACCCCGTGCAAGAAATTTTTTTGTATACTATTTACATAGTATTTTATGCGTATGTTTGTATATACTCGAAAAGGACTAAAAACTTAAATTTGTGGGTTTCAACGTATTTAAAAGTATTTTATTTGTTTTTGCCAACGCCGATTTTCATGAGAAAAAAATAGTCGATTTATTTTACATTTTCTTGTGTGCCGCTAGTTTTATTTTACACGATACTTTTAATAACTCTAGTCATGCCTAGTGGTAAATATATATCATATTATATTATTATATTATACTTGGGAGAATAACATCGTTGAACTATGTTTATTTGATTAAATTTTTTAATTATTTAAAAATTATAATGTATTATAAAAATTAGTTAAGAATATATTATTATTATACATACATATATATATATATATATATATTATGTATGTATAATATATCTAAATTGGTCACAGAACATACTTAGAAATTAATATTGAAATGAAAATGTTTTAATTTTAAAATCATATTAATTTATATAATATATACCTAAACGGTGATGGAAACTTATTGACCATTATATATTATTTTATTTAATAGTTTATGTTTCTGCTTTGAGAAATAAAATAAGATATCGCCTGAAAACTAACTTGGACGTCATTTTTTATTATCATTATTATTATATATACATAATTAAAAAAAAAAAAACGAGTATTGGAGACTTAAATTTAACGAAATCTCAATGTTCACTGCTAACATTATCTAATGGATTTGCCTTATATCGTATGTTTTATAAGAAAAATACATATTTTATGGCATTTGACCCATTTTTTTTTTTAATTTAATTTTTTTTTTTATGTGACTAAGTGGCCTTTTAGTTGTATTTTTTGTTTTATTTAAGACGAGTCGTATATATTATACATTATATATATATATATTTAATTATTATAAATTTTAAATGTATTACCATGTAATCGAGTGATAATAATTGCAATTTTTTAACCGACTAATAATTTTTGTACCTGGCTGTTAAAGATTTCTGATCGAATTTTCACTTAAATATCTTATGGGTGCAAAATGGCCCTTTAAAAATGACGTACACATTGTTTTCCTTTCTATTTGTGGTTTTAAAATTACCTATATGCAATTATTATGTAATGGTTTGTATCTATTAGCTAAGACCAAAATTAGAATGGAAACATACATTTACGTATAAATATATTAATATATATATATATATATTAAAACTTAATTATTAATAATGTTTAAGAATTATATTTAATGATTAAAAAATATTATGTATTTAATATACTATTGATAAAACATTAATTTTAGTAGCTGTTGTACGTGCAATATAGATATATTGCTTTCTCTCTTGGTTATAATAAAATTATATTATCTTAGTGAATATTATTAACCCATTTTGATTGTTTTGTAATTATTCGTAATTCAATAAAGGTTGTAATTAATTTTCTGTGAATTTTTTTATTGATCATTCCTAAAAATAATATATATTATTACTTTATAAGTGAGATATGCACAAACTTATTATGTATGAACTGAGTTCATATAATTTATCTAGCAACCTTGTCTTCCTTTCAAATCTAAAATACTATCTTTACATTAAATGCTAAATTGTACGCATTTTTTTAAATTATTTTATTTTGTGTTTTTAATTTTATTGTTCTTACAATATTATGCTTGATATTTAATACCTGTCCCTAAAATAACGATGAATATTTTATAGTATTGTTAAAATTTACAAAGATTTAAAATGTGAATCATCTTATTTGTAAATTAATTAATAGTGTTTTTGAAGAAACAGTCGATGGTAACTATAATTATATTTTACAACTTAGATTTTGTAATAAAAATTTGACTAATTATAAATATTTATTTTATTAGGTATTAGATGTAGAATATTTGGTGGATATTTTTAACTTAACATATAAACCTAATCAAAATTTAAAGTCTTATATTTATATATTTTCGCAAATATTTTTTTTATCACAAATCACAATATGTTGGATTAAAAAAAAAATGTATTACCTTGGTACTGTGATCATTTCACAAGTATATAAAACAGATCATTTAAACATGTATTAACCAAATACATTTTATTTTTAATTCCAGTCTTTAATTTAACGCATTAATATATATTTTACTGATATATATTCTGTATCACGAGAAAACGCATATGACTTCTGCATCTAAATGACATACAACGTATACAATTTCCTCACCATACGGTGACATTTTGGTATGAGAGTGCATAGTGAAAGACGAGTTTCGGTCGGCCGCCGTTTGCGTTCTCTCATTGTACGGAGTATAGTTACTGAATAGTGAATTTACAGAATTATCAATAAATACTATAACAGTATAACTAGTTAACATCCATAAACTATTTTCATAGGCGTGCGCTTACTTCAGAAATAGGTAGTTCTAAATTAATATACATTCTCTATTTATAATATTATAATTTAAAAATGCTCAAATCTATTTTACAAATAATGCTTTAAACTTCTTTAAGTTGAAAATGTACAATATAATAGTCAAGTTAAACAAAGTTGATTCTGCTGAACCCGAATATTAGGTACTTTAAACTATATAAATTGATTTTAATATTTTATTTCAATGTGGTTTTTAATTATGGTGTTTAGTAAATTTAAAAATAATATCTATCTGATAATTATTAATACGATTTATTATTTATTTATATTATGTTATATAGATAATAGATGTAGAAAATTATATTATTAAAATATTTTTTATTAGCTGTCTCCGTGCCACTTCATTACTCTTCAAAAAACTCAACTTCTTTATAAGGTTATTTATAATTAATTCATTTTCGTTTAGCATTCGTCCTGACATTTTATTTTTGCTTCTTTCTTAAGGGTCGCAGTGTGATGTTAAATAGCCTATATCATTCCTCAATAATTGGACTATCAAGTACAAAAATATTTTTTCAAAGTTAGTAGTTCCAGAGATTAAGGCCAAGTTCACGTGGATAGCGTTAAATGCGCATTTTTTAGTCAGTGTTCACACAAATTAGATTTTACACGTTAAGTGCATGTTATACTATAGTCGATCATGTTTTGTATTTCGAAAAAGATGGACGTTGCAAAAGTTGGTATGCGCATGGATTTTATATAGTAGTGTCGTAGGCAGAGAAATAGAAAATACTGGGTTCATCCCATTAAAAAAAAAAAAAAAAACAGACTTAGTACAAGCTGTTATATCACACCGTATCCAAGTTTAAGAAATTATGAACCCAAATTTTTTAAACTATTTCCGCATGTCAATTCAATATTTTGATAACTTGTGAGAGAAAATCAAGGAAGAAATTATGGCTGACGAAAATGCAATTTGATATTGTATTTTACCAGAAGAAAAGCTTATAATTACTTAGAGGTAGGTTAATTTACTTATTTTAATAAAGAGAACATAACATTACAACATAATATAAAATAACAAGTGTAACATTTTTACTGACAAATATTTGGTGTGATGTTAAATAACCTATATCCTTCCTCAAGAATTGAGCTATCAAGCACAAAAGTGTTTTTTTTTAAGCTGCAATAGTTCAAAGACTAACGCGTATGAACAAAAAACATACTAACTCCTTCAGCCTTATTATGTTATATAGTATTAGTATAGTATAGATAAGTATGAAATCTAAAATTTTTGATGTTTTGTTTTCAATATTATTCATTGTGACAGCATAGGAACACAATTTGTTCTACGATCAAATTTGATCTACAGCTATAATCTATACTCTATACTCAGTTATAGAGTGATTTTTTTTTTCATTTGTCCAATATAGATACATAAATTTGGCTATCACCACTCAATTTGGTTTTGAGGCAATAACTTCATGAAATACCCTAGCCATTGCCTATTTTCATGGTTTAAATCTTAAGAAGTATAATATATATTTCTTCTCCGTAATTTTAAATCACAATTTATCAGTGATATCCACATATTAACGTACAATATTTATTTAAATATGATTTTTAATATATTATAAATGTATTAAATATATTATTTATTTTATTATTTAAAAAAATGCGGGAAATGGTTAACAATCTTGGGGGTTTTTGATTTTTTTTATGAGGGGGGAGCTAAGCCATTTCCGTTTATGTGCAGCACATATTTTATTTTTTTTGATTATTGTCTATAAACACCTTTTATTTTAAGGAATATTTTCAGCAAATTCTTAGCTAAAGGTAGGTACATTATTGTATATTTGTCAACACTAAAAATAAATAGCTATTTATGTAATTTAAAAACAAGGTATTTACACTAAAAATGCAAAATTAAATATTTTTTTAAGAATTACAATTTAATTTTTAAATAGGTACTTATTTATCCATTAGTCATTAGATAGTACACCTAGTTTATAAGCTTATAATATTAATCTCTGCTCTCTTTTATTATTCATTAATTCTTCAATTTTAATGTCCATTAAATTGTTTCGTTTAATAAACAATAATAAAAGAGATTCCACTCTTTCTTAAAACATTGTACTTCGAAGTTCTGATTTTACAAAAGATAATTTAGAAAATACCCTCCTACAACGGCTACAACTGTAGCTTGTGAGTTGTGACAGGTAAAGTAGGTAGCAAAATTTATTAAAACCATTTTAAAATGTGGCAAAACATTTTCTCGATTTTAAAATCAATTATTATTGTCCTTAATTCATACTTTTTTAATACTAAATTAATAAAGCTGCTGATAACTTACACAGTTGACTTGTAGATTAAGTACTAATCATAGATAATACCTCTAGTAGGTACAAATTATTTGAAGTTGTATTCAATTATAAAAGTAGGTATCGAATAACAGTCTTAGATTATTACATAACATAACACTGCTGATCCATCTTTATTTATTTATATCATGGTTTCAATTTTAAACATAGAATAATAATACGTAAAATTGTATTATGAACACGCAGAAAAACAAAAAAATCAGTGAACTTCAGTGGCGCAACCAAGGGGGGGGGTCCCCGGGTCCGGACCCCCCCCTTGAACCATGTCGTATCTTTCTAAAATAATAAAAATGTTTGACAAAATTGAATAATTGATCCGATTCAGTACCGAGTACAGCTGCTGTGATATTGTGATAATAAAAACGCCTTATAGTTGATAAGAACAAATTACGTGTAAGCTCGTATCGAGAAGTCACCGTTGCAAAAGATTACCATATAACTTTTCTGAGTATTACCATACAGTCACGCACGGATAATAGATATCTATTATCCGTGACAGTCACGCGCTTGCATTGATAATAATTGGTGTTATCGTGTACTATTTGTTTTTACTGTTAACAAATCGTTTGTCGTTTTTCGTAGTTTTCAGTTTTTTTTTTGGCATTTACATAGGTATAGTTACTTTTACTAATATTATAAAATACTTATAAATTTAATATGAGTAAACGGAGCATAATTGATTATTTTAAAACATCAAATGTACCGGCTAAAGTCTGTAGGGGAGAAGAACCACTAGAAGTCCAAACTTCAGAAATACATTCGGATCTAGACACTTCAAATGTACATAGTATTTTTGACATACAGCTAATGGTTGGTAAAAAATTTACTGATGCTGAAAAACTTCAACATCTAGAAAATCTATGGACACCAGGTAAGAACTCAGTATTTCCTTCTACGCAGCATGGCAAAAAACAATTAAAATTTCAATTTGTATGGTTAGAAAATTGGAAATGGCTAGCTTATAGTAAAATTGAAGACGGTGCTTACTGCAAATATTGTGTGCTTTTTTCCAAATATAGAGGTGGAAAGGGTAGTCAGCTATTAGGCCAGCTTTGCACCGAAGCATTTAACAAATGGAAACACGCTTTAGAAAAATTTTCTACGCACGAAAAAACTAACTACCATCAAAATAGTGTAATAGATTTTCAACAAATTTCGTCAATTGTTACAGGAAAAACAGATTCTGTTTACCATCAATTAAACAAAACTGAAAAAATCCAGAAAGAAAATAATCGAAAAATAATAATCCCTGTTATTAATTCGGTAATATTGTGTGGTAGGCAAGGCATAGCTCTAAGAGGTCACCGCGATTCTGGACCACTTAATATAGATGAACCATTAATAAATGAAGGCAATTTTAGGTCATTATTAAGATTTTTTCTTAAGGCTACTACTTTATCTAGTGATGAAAGTTTTAAGTTAGCTAGAGAAAATTGCAGTAAAAATGCTCAATATATCAGCTGGAAAATTCAAAATGAAATAGTTCATATTTGTTTTGATATTATTACATCGAAAATTGTAAAAAAAATAAATGATAGTACGTTTTTTTCAATAATAGCCGATGAAACGGCTGATATATCAGGTGTTGAACAATTCGCTTTATGTGCTCGTTATTATGACGTGAACGAAAAAAAAATGTGTGAGAGTTTTTTAAAATTGTTCCAGTGGATGATGTTAGTGGTCAAAGCTTAGCAAATCATATTATTACTGAGTTAAAAGGCTTAAATATTGAAATCAAAAATCTACGGGGTCAAGGTTATGACGGTGCCGCAAGTATGAGTGGGAAATTAAATGGTGTCGCAGCTTTAATTAGAAAAGAATATCCGAGTGCATTGTATATACATTGTAGTGCTCATAATCTCAATCTGTCAGTATCATAATTCATATGCTTGCAATATTTAAGGAATAAGAAACACTATGGGTACTGTAGAAGCATGTTATAACTTCTTAAATACTCCGAAACGACAAAATTTTTTTAATATACATCTGGCTGAGTTGAAAAAAAAAGAAACTTCTTCAAATAAACAAAAACTTAAAAGGCTTTGCCCAACTAGGTGGGTTGAACGTTATAATTCAATAGAAACGTTCAATGAATTTTTTCCCTGCAATTATTTATTGCTTGGAAGAAATGATTACATGGAAAGATATTGATACATCGAGTAAAGCTAATCAACTGCTTTTAGCATTGCAATCTTCTGAATTTAATGTAGCTCTCAGTATTCTCAACCACATTTTTCAGTATACGCAGTCTCTTTGCAAATATTTACAAAGTAAAAATATTGATTTGGTGGTAGCTGTTAATCATATTAATCTAGTAAAAAATCAATTAAGTTGTATAAGGGAAAACGCCACTACTGAATTTGTTCAAGATATACTAAATAATTACTGTTTGTGTGCGATAAGCTCGCTGACTTTATCGTCGCCCTCCTCCCCTCTTGTATATGTG
>NW_020271042.1:1349947-1375269 GCF_002803265.2 Melanaphis sacchari
CTTCCCGAGTATATATTTTCTTTTGTCATCACCATTTAAGGCCAACCGCCACCCCCCGCAGGAGCCTTTGTGGTACAGAATTTAACAAATTATTTATTGATATTAATAAAAGATTAAACGATTTTGAACTTACTATTGAAATGCCTAGATTAGCTAAGCGTCAAAAATACCGAAATAATATTCCGACAAAAGATCCCGAAGAATATTTTAGAATCATTTTATTTTTACCGTTTCTTGATTCGTTTGTACAACAATTAAACGATCGTTTTGTTAATCATCAAAACATAATATCTGGATTTCAAATGTTAGTTAAAAGCTCAGAGTTTGATGAAGAAAAACTAAAAGAGCTTGTTGAGTTTTATGCTAACGATGTTGATGATTTTGATCGAGTGAAATCAGAAACTATTTTATGGAATCGTTATTTGACTGACAGTAATATACAATATAATAGTATAATTCAAATACTTAATGAATGCAATCCAGATTTATTCCAAAATATATATAAACTATTACAAATACTTATCACACTTCCTATTACTTCATGTGAGGCGGAGAGATCATTTTCCACGCTTAAAAGGATCAAGAGTTACTTAAGAAATTCCACATCGGAAAGAAGACTCAATGGATTAGCTGCCCTCAATATCCACTACGAAGTCAGTGTAACACCAGAGGAAGTAATAAGTCATTTAAGCTCTACAAAACATCGTTTAGATTTCATCTTATAATTATAAATATTATACTTATATTATACTTTTATTATTATACTTCATTTTATACCGTAATTTTATTGTTACAGAAGTATAGGTACACATTGTACATAACTTTATTTTTTATGTTTATAATAATTAAATTTGCATGCTACTTTAAAATAATTATATTTTTGGACCCCCCCCCCCCCCTTAAAAAAATCCTGGTTGCGCCACTGGTGAACTTAAAATTATGCACGTCCTTAAAAAAATCTGGCGTCTCATAAAAAGCATATGTGCGCACGCCTACGTTAAAACATTGTATTACATTAAAAATTAATTGTATATAATTAATAATTGTTAAAAAATCTAAGTATTTACCTACTATACTATGCATATTAGTTACCATATCAATCAATAACATCCTGTGACGTTATGATAATAGTGATTTGTTACGAAAACTAGCTAATAATATTAATGTTATTAAAGCTAGCTATAATATTATAGCATTACCTATGTAAATTGTAAACTCTGATTCGGTATTTAAATATGAGTAACAGTATATATAAGTATAATTGTATTCAGGATTTAAAACGGTTATTAGAAGTGGATTTGCTGATAATGTCCAGATTAAAGGAAAACTGGAAAATTACCGTGTTATAAATGTCAATGAAATATTATTTGAAAGGAAAAAATCAAATTAATGACCATGTTAAACGACAAACTTCTGTTACGTTGCATCCATATTATGTAGTGATACTTTTAGTCGTAGGAAGTTGAACTTAGTTTTAATAATTTATTGTAATATAAAATATTTCGATAGTTTTCACTTTAATGTCAGCGATAAGGTAAATAAACCCGTTATACGTTTAATATTTATTATTATTCATTATATGTAAATTAATTTCACAAAGAAATTTTTAGATACATTTTCTGTTATTTATATATTTACCAGTAAAAAATCGAATGTTGTCCGCTAGTCGCGCATATTGCGCACTGGCCACTGACGACGCCTACAGCTCACGGTTTTCGATAAGAGTTCTAAAATTAAACCACCAGGTGCGTTAATATCATTGTCTTTCTAGTTTTCTTATCAGTTATCAGTGTCCGTTGAGAATTGTGTCATGATTATAAATTTGAACGTTTCATATTATTATCCTCATTCCTCAGCTTTGTACGTTCTTAATGTTCTTATCCTCAATTTTTCTTCTAGTAAATTATCTTTTTCAATTTTTATCATTATCGTTCTATGGCAGGTTCTAACGTCTATCAGAATGCGCGTATCACATTAAATTTTACTCACAGCCCACAGGCACTCAGTGATTTGGATTTGAATTCCGATGTATTCACTTATTCTAAATTTGATTAAGCGGTAAAGGTAAGTCTGTAATATTTAATTTTGTGATTTTAAAATTAATATGCTGGATATTATCATTATTTGATATAATTTATTGACGTATGAAATGTTCTTAATTTCTACAGCTGAATGTGCCAAAAGTTTAAAATTAAATTTTGGTGTCATATGAATTCGAAAAACATTATTTTCGGTGTACCTAAGTATTAAAATTATTACTTTCAATTTCTTAAGTTATTTTTCTGAGGTTGTAACAGGTAGACGGTACTATAATAATAAGTTTGAACTATTCGTATTTTCTTGATCTTTATTATATTGTATTATTAATATTAAATTTGTGTAATATAAATATAAATATTAAATTTATGTTTAAAAATTTATAACAATATCAGTGGACATTAGGTGACCTGGGAAAATAATTTCAGGTCTTGAAATTTTATTTGTCAAAGATAGATTTTTCGTCAATACCTTCAATTGTGTATTTATATACAATTTAGGAAGTTCAACTATGCTTTTGAAACTAATCTTTTAAAAAATTGTAAAATAACCTAAAATTATTCTTTCTTTTAAAATTATTATTTGATATTTATATTTATTAATTAATTACTGACAATTTTAAAAGTTTAATATCAATATTATTTGACTTTAGTGAACATATTAAATTGTTGAAATGACTAATTTCTTTATTAGTTTTTACAATTTTTAAAACAAATATGAAATATTTTGTATAAAGGATTTTATTATAGCCAACAGTAGTTTAGCTATCCAGAATATTATGTTGTTATAAAATATCAATAGTTCAGGCCACCCCTAATAATAATAGAACATAAACTACAAATAGTACAGAAATGTGTATTTTAGTGTAAAAAATCCAAAATTTGTTACTCTGTAACATTAAAGTTTTAAATTAATAAACTTGTTATAACTTGGTACATGTAATAAAAAATTAATTTGTACAAGAATCTGTTCATTATTTATTACCTTTTAGTTCCTAATCACAATTTTACAATTACAAATTTTAACGTTTAAATAACAAACTCGAGGCCAAACGTAAAATACTCAATTTACCCAGTTATATTATAATATGCTTCATCTTATATTTAAATCTAATGTTTCTATCCATACATAATAATTATACATCATACTCGTTTCAGCTTATGAGAATGCTTCAAACCGTCTCAAATGTGTATTATATAAGTCTTAAACTCTCCATTTCATAGCCAATTTTAAAATAGTAAAATGGCTCAGGGATTAAATACTTCAAAGTTTGTGAAGACTTATGGGAAACCTAGACGCACTCAACTTTTAGGACAAACTTCATTGTGGAATGATGATTTAAATGATGATTTTGACAAATGTTTGGGTATTGAAGATGTTCCACAAACAACATTTATTTCACCTGAACCAAATGGTTCAGTTTCTATGTACATACCAGCTAAACATAAGAAAAAAGATGAAAATCAAAAGAATTATATTAGTGGATGGTCAATGCAATTACATTGTACTTTAGATAGTCATAAAAAAAATGTTGGTATAAAAAAGAGGTAAGTTATATTTTATTTACATTAAAATAAAAAAAAAAGATTAAAACTAAATAGAAACTATTAGGTATACATTATTAAATGTCAACATAATACATCTTAGTTTCATTACGATAAATTATGTTTATTATCTACTACATGTATTGTATATACCTATTGGTTTATTTATTTTAATCTAAAATCTGATTAATTATTATAATTGGTATAATAAATTATATTTTTTAAATTATTAATCAATTAAAACAAATAATAATATACTAATGATTTGGTTGAATTATTTTATGAAAATATTTACCATTAAATTTAACTAAATTTCAATTAATGTTTTAGGTACACAGAATACAATTTAGACAGTGATTATAATAAACAAAAAATATTGTTGAAAAGTACTCAAAAGAAAAAGAAAAATTTAAATATTGTAAATAATTCAAAAGGTATGAAATACAATATACTTTAATACAGTTGCAAAAAAAATAAATTATGAAATTCTTTTATAAGTAATTAAAAAAAGTTGATTTTAATTTGTTAATGTAATATACTAGTTAAAGTAACTCACTTTAATACACTGCAAGAGACACTTATCTAATTAGTGTTTTTCCTTATAGATATTTTATTCTTATTATTATATAAGTACTAGTAAATTATGATATAGTATTAAATGTTTAATTTTGCATTAATTGCATAAAACTGTTTTAAAATTTGTTTTATTTGAATATAGTGAAAAGAATTTATTTTAATATTTTATTTTATTTTGTAACATAAATTGATGAAAATAAAGTGATATGGTATTTATTAATTTAGATAATTGTAATGTTATTAATGTATTTAATTATTATATTTCTTGCAGGAGTTACACCAATCTCAATCAAAAAATTAAAAACCAAACACATTTTATCTCAAGAACAATGTTCTACACCATTACAGAAATCTATGTTGTTTGCCTATGGTAACAAATTCACTAGTATTTCTTCAAAGAAAAGAAAAAAAACTAAATCAAAGAAAAATTTGGCATATGGTGTTAATACATTTAATTCTTCAGAACTTCGCTTGCAACCAAAAAATTTATCTGTAAATAGTTCTAACATTTTAATGAACATAAATGATGATTTTAACAACTCACTTGATCATTCTGTTCAAATATCTAGTTGGAAATATCCATCACTAAACAAATATTCACAAAATAGTGCATCTAAAAAACAGCTTTTAAACAGTTCTAATAGATTATATAAAGTTAAAGAAAAAAAAAAATCTTGTTCAAAAGAGAAAAAATCAAATTGGTATCATAAAGTAATAAATATTTTTGATGATGAAGAAACTGTTACTTTAGAAAAATCAAGAAATCAAGATATTTTAATTTCAGATGAACAAATAAACAGTAGTAGTGATTTTGAATCAAATTTAACACAACAAACTAAACAATGTAAGCCATTAGAACAACATAAACAATCATTACCATTATCAGATTTAAATAATGTATCATTTCAATCTTTAAAAGATTTTAATAAGAGCTCTTCCGGAAAAGAAAATGATAGTATGTCATTAGATTATTCTAAATCATATAAAAAGAATAGCATTACAACTATTGACAATATAAAGGCTGGAACGATTGAAGATTCTCAACCAAGTCAACCATATGTGTTTAAACCAAAAAATGATTTGTATAAATCATATAATATGCTTGATAAAAGTAAATTAATTGAAAACTCTAGGTTAGCAAGTATTGATTATGCATCTGTAAATAGTTTAAATAATGAACCTTTTGTCAATAAACCCAACAACAGAGACGATAAATTATTTCAACTAAAACAAAATGAAACACCATTTTCGTGCATAAATGCAACTCACATGATACAGAATAAGGAAAAATCTTTGAATAATTCATACAGTTTAAGCCAGGACTATTCAATAATGTCATCTGCAGATCACCTTGATTTAAAATTGTTAAATGTATTAGATAGAATTGATAATAATAAGCAAAGTGCATACCCTCAAAATAATCAAATTTCATTAATATCATTTAACGAAAATATCGGACTTCAATCTGATGATGATCAAATTGTGAGTTCACCAGGCTCTGAATCTCAAAGATTAATTAATAATACAGGCAAGTTTTCAAATATTACAATTGATCCAATTGAGCAGTGTGATAAATCTATTATAGAGGAAAGTTTAATTAGAGAATTTGATCATACATTAAGCATGTCTCATGATCCATCAAATCACAACCATGACATTATTTCAAATAATTCTTTTTCTATCTTACAAAGTTCATCTAGTTTAGAGCAAGATACTGTTATTTATAAACAAAACTGTAAAGATATGTCTCATGAAAGAGAAAATGCTTATCATGATTCATTATTAAATGACAAAAGTATTGAGTTGAAAACATCCAGTGAATATTATTCTAAGGAAGATATTTTAAAATATAATGACGAGTCATATAGGCATACAAATCTTTCCAGTAACGAATATATTGATTCAGAAAAAACTATTATTAAAAATCAGACAAATATTTCAAATAGTGTATCAAATGACTTATTAGAAAATAATGAGTCAAATTTGTCTGTCATTGCGCCACGGCGGAGATATGCTGCTCGGTTTCAAAATTTGGATATAATTGATGAGTCCACTCAATTAGAAACCATTTTGCCTGAGCAAAACACAACAGTTTTTCATCTTGAACCGGGCAAAAAGTGGCGTCGTTCTATTTCCATTGTTCGCAGTTTTATGGATAGAAATATGAACCAATCTATAAATCTCACCAAAGGTCGAAAATGGGCTTATACAGTTGATGACATATTACGACAACAATACATAAGTAGTGTTCATAAGATTAAATTAATTTTTCATTGCTCTAAATTGTTATATATTTTATTATTTGCAGATACTAGTATTCATCAAAATTTAGAGCAAAGCAATGTTTTAAAAAATTCAATGTGTAATACCAGCCAAAACTTGCATATTACTCCTATTGGTAATTATTAATATGTTTATTCTAGTATTTCTAGTTCTATTTATGTTAAGTATAATTTATTTATGTTTGACTAATAAGCATAGGTAGGGCTAGCTTAGCCCTACCTGAGCCATTTTTTTTATACGTGGGTGGGTACTTGGTACCTAGTTGTAGAAAATTGATAACAAAATAAATCAAAATCATAGATGTTTACACAAATATAGATAGGGCAACTGCCCATAGGCATAATTTTTTTCTTGTGTGACCATGAGGAGGTGGGGTCAGATTGAATTTAGTCATACCTAATTCAGGAGTCTGTGCACACCTATACTACAAAGGTATACTTTTTATATGGGTGCTTATTTTAATTTAATTTTCTTAAATTTATTATGTTAAAACTAAATCATTAAGATAAATAAAAATAATAATTTAATTATCTAATTCAATATTTACTATTTATAAAATTTAGAATATAACTTGATGATTTGTAAACACAATAATCGCACATTTTCAAAACTTTTGTATAATAAATTATTTAAATTTTAAATTATGCATGTTTAATCATTAAACATTTGTGTAATGTAGATCTTGAAAATCAAAAAGCCAGAAATTACATTTTTGAAGTGTGTAATCAACAAGAATTAATATTTTTTGAATCGTGGTTAGAACCAAAGTATGTATGATGTTAGTTTTATTGTTTAGTATTATAGCATTTTTATTTTAAGGTGTACAAATAAATGGAAAAAAGTTGGAGAAGGTGTATATGGCGAGGTGTTTAGTTATTCAAATGGAAATCGATGTACTATTGTCAAAATAATTCCTATAGAAGGTGAAGTGAATATTAATGGTGAGCAACAGAAGAAAATGTCTGAAGTCTACAGTGAAGTTGTAATAGCAACAGAGTTGAATAAGTTGTGGAATAAAAGTAATCTTAATCAAACCAGTTCATTTTGTAAACTCAAGCGTGTTTCTTGTGTTCAAGGAAAATATCCAAGTATGTTGATTAATTACTGGCAACAATATGATAATGATAAAGGTAATTATTAATTATTGTAAGATATTAATTTAAGATTAGAAATCAGTTTATACTAACATAATGCAATCGTTAGTATATTCAATGGCATAACTTAATATAATTGTTGTTAGAAGGTAACAATCATTTGAAGACCTAGCAAAATCAAAATTGATTGTATAAAAAAAAAAATTGTTTGTCATACTATAGACACAAGGAGTTTTCAATTTTTTTACAATCCACAGGTCTTCTAATTTTGAAAACAATTTAAACAACTTCTATAGCAGTACTATTGATAATAATAAACAATTTTTTGTTTTCTATGTGACCGCAGTTCCTTTGATAATATGTGACACCTAGATAGTCCCAGCTACATGTTGAAAACTTCTGCCTATTAACCATTATCCAATACTAAATTTACCATTTAATATGCCCTATAAGTTAAAAAAATATTTTTGTCATATTAATCAAAAACAAAGATAACTTATTTTAATTATTTTAAAGTACCTATATTTAATAATGTATTATTATCATGTTATAAATCAGGTTCTGATAATGATAATCCTAACATTTTACCTAAGGATCAAATTTTTATGATTTTGGAAATGGAAAACGGAGGTAATGATGTAGAAAATTTTATTTTCAACTCGGCAGATCAATCATTATTTGCATTTTTACAGGTATGTTATAATAAACATGTTATTTTTCATCAACTTCATTTAAATTTAAAATAACTACTTATTATTATTACCATTAACAACTAAAATCTCTATTAGGTAAGTTTTTAAAATATAATTTAGTGTTTTATAATTTTGATGGTAACCAAAATAATAATAATTATGAATTTATGAGTATTGCAATATATAGGGTGTCTCAAAAAGAATGCTGGATTTAAAACTTCTATAGATTAGAAGAAATTGTTCTTTACAAACTTGATGGGGTTGAATAATTTTATGGACCAAGTGATCGCTAGTAAGATTAGTAAGGGGGAGGCATATGCCCAGTATTATTTTTCATGTTTAAATCTCAACCTCTTCTGAAGATAATAACACAGATTAATAGTTTATATACAATTTTAATATTAACAGTTTTATTTCACTGTTTTACTTAATCTGTGATAATAACATGTTTTTTTATTATTTTTACATAAATAAATTTAATCTATAGCAGTTTTAAATCCTGCATTCTTGAGACACCCTATAAATTACTTATAGACAAATACATTCAAGATGATTAGCAAGCAGTGTGCTATATTTGTATAATATAACATGAATAATACAAATAAATTGTATAATAATTTTACGAGTTATTTTGTATAATATCTAATTGTAGTAATCTATAGATTTATATAAACTTAAATAGATATGGGTATTCTGTTTTAGATTGTTTTTGGGTTGGCTGTAGCGGAGGAAGTATATAAGTTTGAACACCGTGATCTACATATTGGTAACATTTTGATTAAAAAATGTTCAAACAAGAATATATCTTTTAAATTGGAGGGTGAATATTTTAATGTACCATCACGGGGAATTAAGGTATTTAACTTGCTATTATACCAAAATGACAGGGATTACATTGCTAATTTACATAAATTCACATCTATTGATAGATTTAGCGTAGAATACATTTTGAGAAAAAGTTTAACTTATGAGGACAATAGTCTTGTTGACAATAAGTCAATTCTACAGGTATATTTCACGTATGAACAATGATTATTCTTTAGAGTGACAGCATGAAAACTGATAGGCTTTCAAATCGCTATAGTCTATTAAATTGAGATGTTGTAAATTCATTTGAGTTGAATTATTTCTTTAAGTTTTTGTTACTGTATATTTTGTATTTTGTAATCAAAATTATAGCGTGCCCCACAAAAAGTGAGCCGTAAACATTCAGCTCCCAGTTTCTGTTTTTAAAAATATCCATAAATATTTACTGCTTATAATATTTTCAAAAACCTTGTTTGTTTAAACTTTTTCTTTGGTTATGCAGAAATCATCATAAAAAACATTATTACTATTTTAATTTATTGTAATCTAATTATAATATAATAAACTATACATCTATTTTGACAGATAACAATAATTGATTTTACCTTAAGTAGAATGACATACAATTCCAAACATGTATATAATGATCTTGCTAAAGATACAGAATTATTTACTTCAGTTGGTGACTATCAATTCGATATTTATCGTATGATGAGAAAAGAAACTAAGTAAGCATTATGTTTATATTTCATTATCTAATTTAATTAAATTTTAAATTATTTTTATATAGTGATCAATGGGAATCATTCAAACCAGCTACGAATATATATTGGTTGCATTATGTGTTAGATAAAATGCTAATGTCAGTGCATTATAAAAAAACTAATTCAATTCTACATAATAATGGCCTTTCAAACTTGGAAATGTTGAAAAATATAATATTATCATTTAATAGTGCCAAAAATTTTGCTGAAAGTGATGTAATATTGAATTTAATAGGGTAACAAAATATTTTCTTTGTTAAACTATTTTAATATTTTTTATTTAATTAAATATGCTTTATTGATATTTTGATTTATTTTGATAAATATTTTTGGATATTAGTAATAATTAATAAGTAGTGATTACTTTGAACGTATAATTAATATTATTGAAGTGCAATTCAGTGCCGCCCAAATAAACAACAATTTAATTATTATTTTAATACAGTAGACACCTCTTATAAGACTCACGGATATAAGGTTCAGTCGCTTATTAGATTCAAAATCGTCTGGAACGGTCTGGACGTATCCAAATACATTAAAAAAATCGGTTTTAAGACTCAACACTTCGGTTATAAGACTCAAATTTCGTAAAATAAATAGTAGAAAATAAACTTTTTTGGTTATAATTTAGAAATAAATTGGTTTTGAAAAATGAAATAATATTCGTGTTGATTATTTCTAGTTTCTGTTGGTACCTTAAAACATATAATAACTTTTATTGCAGATAAAAGTTCACATTTATCGCAACAATAATTATAACGATTATAATTTTAGTTTTTTTTATCGGGATTATTAAATTTATTCAATAATAAAGTATGTAATATGTAATATGTGTTAATGTATTAAAATCAAAGCAAAATATGTAGTAAAATAAAATTTATAAATACGTAATTAATTTTTTTTTTCCACTTTGCCTATAAGATTCATTTGGTTATAAGACTCACTTTGTGCTGGTCCCAAAGTGAGTCTTATAAGCGGCGTCTACTGTAATTAATAATATTGAAAAATTAAATTCTTTCATTTATAATTTAAAGCAGTGGTTTTCAACCTTTTTAACAATATAGCACACGTTTTCTACAAAACTTGTGGCACACCAATTCATATATTACGTGAAGCATATATTTTTATATATAATACATATATATATACAAAATTAACTCCATTAATAGATCTATCGCGCACAATGGTATGCCGCGACACACCAGTTGAAAACCACTGATTTAGAACATAGTTAATTTATTAGTATGTTTTTGTATTTAATAAGTAAATAAAATATTTTTAAGTGTTTCGGATAAAAAAAAAATCATTTAATATGGATTTATATTTATTATAAATATAAATTTTAAATGAAAAAGAATAATGCATTTTTATTATAACTAAATTTTATTGGTAATATAATATCATAAAAATGCCCTAACATTTTTTTTTAGGTACAAAAAGCAATGAATATTTGTTTCATTTGCAACATGACATGATTTGTTGAATCAATGAAGTACAAATACTTCTATCTTCTTCATATTTAATTAATATTTTTGGCATTTCAAGTGCCACAAAATTTATCCTAATACAACAGCAATCCAAACAAGATGATAGCAGTAATGGAAATTGCTACATTTTTCAAATGAAATAAGGTTCAGACCAGATATTTTGGAAAACAGTCAACTGTAGTATGGAAATAATTTCTAAGTTCTTGTTAATGTTTATTAATATGTATATACTATTCGAGGGATAAAGCTGATAAAATTTATACAATCACACAGTATCATCTTCAAATTAACTCATGATTGTCTAATTTTCGTTGTGAAACAATGTACATGATGAATATATTATGTATGTATATGTATACCATGTATATTTATATATTTAATGTTATCAGCATAGTAAAATATAAGAATTTTACATTGATGTCATAGTATACCATTATCATTATTATTCAAATTATTTATTTATTGTTTTATTCATGATCAAGCTTATCTGTTTGAATTATTAAAATATTTTATTGTATTTATTTATTTATATTAATTATTTATGGCAAGCTATTTTTACTTAATATTAATTATTTTTTTATTTTTAAAATCATTTTGTATTATTTCCTTTTATTTTAAACCAAATACTGCCAAAGTAAATACAAATTTGTTGTATAATATATTTTTTTAATTTGTTATATGGTTTTAGATTTTTAGTGTAATGGAGAATATATTGATTTTACTAAACAGAGTGTTTACTTTGACAGTTGATACTTTGTTTCAGGGAATTAAATATAGGAAAATCGATAATTTTCTTAATAATTGGAAACAAACTAATAAAAACAGTGGGAAAATGCTGAATCTGTTTTGATTGATTTTGTTTTTATGTTTCATTAAGAAAATAATTACCATAAAGATGATACTTTCACTAAATATTTATGAACATTTTTTAAACAATATAATTTTAACTAAGTTATTTTAAAATATTGAAATACATAAAGTCACATATTTACAAGCATTTAAATTTTACATTTTAATCAAAACAGATATTCAAATATCAAATAAAGATTTTTTCTTTTTTTTTAACTGATATTATTTATTATGTATTTTGTTGAAATTCAAAAAATATTAATTATAAAAACTTAAAACATTCTAATACTGGGTACTTATAGTTGACATTATTTTCAATTTTGTATGTTATAAAAATTTAATGTTCAAAATATTTTCATAGATAAATTATAATAATACCATAAACATAATACATTGGTAGAATGGTAGATATATTTTTACCAAAAACTAGTTTAACTTTTTGAGTTAAAAAAAAATACCAATTGTGAAACTATCTATAAATAGAATATAACTATATTAATATATACTGATCCATATTCGTCTGTTTTTTTTTTCTAATCAGAACTGATTTTTTTGTTTATTTTAATAATAACATTATTATTGACTGTTTGAATTCAAAATTCAAATAATTAACAAGTGTCAAAGTAAATTTACATGTAACCTGTTACGATGGAATGATAGTATTGTGATAATCACAATCTAATAACAGGATAAATTATTTTATTATTTTAAATCATAATATATGATGTTACGAATTGTGGAATAGTTGTACAGGATATTCTACAAAGTAATGGTTTACTACTCTACTCATCTGTACTGAAATATATGCTAGAAAAAAAATGGTTATAATTTTTCAATTACTCGTCCAAAATTCAATTTTTATACACTAAAAAATTTCAAAAAATATTTTAATTTCAAATAAGCAATTGTGAATGTATGCTGTTATCAAAAAAATTTTATTTTTCTGAAATAATGAGCGTTTTTTGTTAAGTAAATCGTAAATCACCCATATATAGCACATTTAGATATTATCTATTAAGCGAGAGCTATTTTGAATAATTTTAAAATGATTATTTAATTATTGTAAGTATATATTTTTTCAATTAAAATTGTGTTTTTATCAATATAGTGACCACACAATAATTTGAAAAAACTGGGTTTGTAAACAGATTTCGAAAATCTAGTAACAAATCCTGTAAAAGTCATAATCGAAATTGTTTTGCTTTTGTTTTTTCGAATCTATATTATTGTACATTGTAGAGTACCTATAAGCTTGGGGTGGTAAGTTAAATTTTTTCAACAAATTTTTGTTTTATATTAATTTTAAAATTCAAGTATAGGTTAAGTTTTAAAATATACCTACAATAAAAAAGAAACAGAAGAAAACAGAATAAAGTTTTACAATAGAATTAATATGTGGGTCGTCCAGGGCGCCTCTAGAATAGGAGCGCCAGTTACGCATTTGAAGGTGTTTAAAAAATTGTAAAAACTCATAAATTTTTTTTTATTTGACGAAATAATAAACTAATATAAATATATTAATATAACCATATACAATATAGGTACATTACAATAATATTACCACGCACCGTGACTACAACTTTGGGGCACAATGACTTTTAATCATCGTCAGTCATCACTACCGCGGTACCAATTTATCTGACACCGATGGTTAGATATAAATATACGTGTTCGTCGTGTTATCATGAAATTTATTTTCACTATTACGGAAAAATTATTCAACATGAAATTATTTGTATAACTTGAAACTTACTGAAACAATATAGGTTACTAGATCGAGTTAAAAACACTAAATATAATATTATGTTGGATTGCACTCAAGACATTAATCACATTGAACAACTTCGTTGACTTTAAATTGTTTTGATAAAGATGAGAAATGTGCATTAAAGAAATTTTTATAATGTTTTAACCAATAAATGACTTCTCTGGTAAAGGAATTTTTGAGACTATATAATAATGTATAATTATTAACTAGAATTAAGTAACAGTAGATGTCAAGGATACAACAACGGGGCGAATATGAAGTGTAAAAATAAAGGCGTAGGTACAAGCAAGAATATTATGAACCAATTTTCAAGCTTTTTTTTATGCCATGTGGTTGTCATTTACTGAACTTAATAGTTGGAGTCGTTGGAGATAGTATTTCTTGCTCTATTGAGTCAAAAAACTTCTTAGGAAAAATTTAACGAATATACGTGTTGTTCTCTGCATTTGTGGGTCGTTGGTATATCTTAAAAAACACATTAAATCTTTATCTGTTAAGCCATTATGTAAGGACTCGATGGGAATGTCGAATAGATTGTATTAATGCAGTTAAAAATGAAATATTACAAATAATAAATGCACTGAAAGAATTAACTGAATAACTAACAGTGTGTTATACACTATGTGTAATAATAATATAATCATATCTACAATAATAATAATAATTGTCTAGAACAATAAAAATGTTATTTAAGCTACATTTTTAAGGGCGCCTTTTAAAAACTTGCCCGGGGTGCCATAATAACTCGGGCCGGCACTGTGGGTATGTTATATAATTATGTTTCAGAGTATTCATGTGACATGTGTGACATGTATGTGAGTAAGCGGTTACGATAATTCAGATCATGATGATTGATGGTTGTGGGAGAAAATCTGATAATAATACCATGTAATAAAAGAGATTGATAGAAATTTTATTAAAAGAACTTATTTGTAATGTAAGTAATTGCCAAACATATAATAATTATATAGTTAGGTACCTATTAAGCAGTTCAATTCAGAAAAATAATAATAATTTTTTTTTATACGTACTATGATAATTAATTTTTATATTTAAATAGTTATTTTATTAAAAATTACCGAAATAAATAACAACCCTAATTCTACTTTTAACTATTTGTAACAAGTCATTATATACCCATGGATTTGCAAAGAAACCAAATAGATAATTATTGAATATCGAAACATGAAAAAAATCGTTTCTTTATAAAAATCTCGTGTCATAAGATGTTAAACAGTAATACGACCAATTTTAAAATCGAGTGCTCGATTCGACTTAAACTTTTTTGCGTACTGAACAGCACAACATAGCCGTGGTGGATTGCTCGGTCAGGAATCGATGTTCACTGGACGATGACTGATAACTAGACACTTGATAACCGTTTCGGAGTGTATTTATTTATTTTCCATACTCAAAAGCACCGGGCGAGCCACGGGAAATGCATCCAATCCGCCGAAGTCGGATTGCTCTGTCAGGTATCGACTTTCACCGTACCGGGCGATGACTGATAGCTAGACATTTAATTACCATTTCGGAATGTATTTATTTATTTTCCATGTACAAAAGCACAGGACGAGCTACGGGGCAAGGTGTATTACACCTGTAAATTTAATGAAATGACCCACCACTAAACGTTCGAATTGGACTTTTATATACTTTTTTTATATTATAAGATTATTATTTACGCGTTTAAAACGACACCGCCAAAGTGTAAAACCACCAAATCAGAGGTACCAACGTCTCAAACATCGTTATCACTGGTTTAGCCTACTAGATTGTTTTGACTGCGGTAAAGTCCTGTCTCCGACCTAGGAAATTCACTTCAAACGATTTTCAGCTACCTAGGATATTCACATACAGCGAGTTTTACCGATCTAGGGTATTCACATACAGCGAGTTTCACCGACTTAGGGTATTTACTTACAGCGAGTTTCACCGACCTAGGGTATTCACTTACAGCGAGTTTCACCGGTGCTAGTAGATGATATAAAATGTATAAATTAAGTAGAAAAAAATAATCAGCAGCGTAAGGGGATAAACTGTAATGAAAAAGAAACATCTATCTATGTGATAATAATATTAAGTAAAGATTTTTTTTTTCTGATAATGTTTATGATCTTGAGAATATTTAAATATTAGATTGGTGAAAAATTATTATTTCCATACAGTATTCATAAATTGAAATTTTTAATAATAATTTAAAATTAATGATAACATAATATCGTAAAAATTTTAGAACACTGTCACCCGCTGTCAAGTATTTCATGATAACTATTAAAATATTGTGTGGCCCGCTAGGGTTTCCGATTTTCTCATCTATCTCTAACAAGACGGCTACGGAAAATCGGGGAAACCACGGAAGATCAGATTGCAGGGACATGGCCCATTTGCACCAAAATAAAAAAGTACGTTTTTTCTGACAGCCCATTTGCTCTAAATTTACCTGGTATAATTACAATAAAGTAAAATATATTTTTTTCAAATAATAATCAATAGAATTTTATTTAAAGTATAGTCAATTGAACAAATTTTTAAAGATAATAATCAATTATGCAAGTTTTTTTAAACAGTAATAAATAGTAAGTACATATAGTACATATTTACTAATTTTGTTTTCAATATTTTTATAAGACGTATAATATGCTAAAATATAATTATGGCCATTTTCTACAATAATTTATTTCTCTCTTGTGCTTGTTATTAACTCCATTCTTATAATTTATAATTAAAATATTATTTAGTATAACGTAATTATATTTATCCAGACAAGAATATTATTTAGACATGAAATGTAAGGAAACGTATGTTTGATAAAATCACACTACGATCGTTTTTTTGACGAATACGTCGATAGGTATCCATCCAATGGGTCATATATCCGATAACGGAGTATCCTTATCATACAACAGAATAAAACTGATATAAACTTGTTTTCAATCTTTCTACGCAATAATATAATACTAAGTTTTAAATTCTATAGATTTATAAAAATAATTTTATTATATGTTACAGACACGACGTCTTTTAAATATACGAATTAACCAAAATGTTCACGTAAGTAAATTTGGTGCAAATGAACTTTACCCAAAACGAATTAATTTTTTGGCGCAAATGGATTACCTCCGACTGCAGCATACTTTATAATTATTTATCTTAAGTTATAACCTTATAGGTTTGAATGATGAACAAGTTAACAGTAGTTACTGAAACTAATCATATATATTTGTTTATAACGTATTTATAGATTGTCTGGTTTTGTGTCAAAGTACTTAAATGCACATGTAATAAATGACATATGTTGAAGTGTATAGTCATAACACTCGTAACAATAAAATATGCTAGGAGAAAATCTTTAAAATAATATGTTTTAAAAACTTACACTGAGTTATTCATTTTAATAAAGATCATTGATGGCACTGCGGAGTTTCTATATTTCCCCTTTCCCATTTTTATTATTTTAAACTAGATATAATATTAGGCACCTAATTTAGAATTCTTAAATTTCCCTTTATCTTTATCACATAACAGTTTTATATGTATCTCAAATTAGTGTAAAAAAGTGAAATATCTTTTTTTTGCCACGTTTTAAATGATTCATACTGGCTATACTTTCATTTTATATCTAAAATCATTTTTATTTACTTCCTACTAATACAATTAATTATTATAATGATTTTCTCTTATATAATATTAAAAAAATACGTTAGTATAGATTTTCAATAAGAGTTTTTAATTATATTACTATATTTTAATAGCAATATATTTTTGAAAAATGTGTTTGATTATAGCACATTATAGACAAGAAGTAATTAAATATTTTTTTATGTAATGCGTGAATGATAATATTATGATTGTATAAAGGTATAATTACCTATTATAATCGTCCTAGCTATTACTGTTTTTGAACAATGTGTTTATTTCAAAAAATAATTTAAATAGTTTCAAGGACGTCGACAATATTGTGCGGTGAATTTCGAACAAAAAACGGAATTTAATTTCTGTATTTAATAGAAAGAGTTGCGTTATTTTCATACTTATTATAATGTGTATTACCACTCACCCTGACATTACCAACATGCAAAACAACCCTCGATCGACGCATTAGTGTACTGAAATTGCATATCTAACACGCCGACTTAGTATCTAATTATAAATTCGTCATCGCGGAACTACAATATGTAATATTATTATCTTAATAATTTAAACATATTAATATTATACATCGTTTATACGTAATACGATATGTTGCGAAAGCATTTCCGAGATGTGATGTTAGCCGTCTAAAGTAAAGCTATTTTTAAACGCCTACAACTACTGTATAATGTTGAGAGGAATAAATTGTAAAAAAATATTGCCGAAAGTAGGTAGATATAATATAATATTATACAATTATTATTATGTATTTTTCATTGATCACGTCCCACGTCATAGACCATAGTTTATGGTGGTGCACATATAGCAAATAATTGTTATAAATTATAATAATGCATGTTATATATTATACTATATTATGTTGTATTGTACTTTTTAAATTGCATTATAATACGTGCGGGACGGTTTATTATTGTAATAATTAATCGCATGCGTTAAAAATATATGTACTAAACACGGTTGCGTAAACGATTTATAATATCGCTAACGCACATAATGATGATGATGTTACGAGAAAGAAAAGAAAATACGGAGAGAGAAATTCAAACCACTTTCACTGAAGTTTATGTATATTATATTAGTATAGCAAGGTAATGGGAATCGGAAGGTGTGGGAAATATACTTTTTACGATTCCTGCACACAATTCAATGTGATATTTTGCACACACGTCAGGAACCATGCAGATCACAAGTTTATTATCGGTGAGTTGGATATATATATATATAATCATTTATATTACTGATAATTATTATTTTCCAAAACAATAAACAACAATTTTCTTCTATTTCATACGTTATCTATTAAGTATATATAGGTATATACATATATAATATAGTAATATGTGCCTAATAATGTTTTTTATAAAAATAAAACATGATATTATACATCATAAATCACGATTTTTAATTTCTACAGCTAGTAGAAAACTTATAAAAAAAGTTTTTTTAAAATTTTTTTTGATATATTTATATTTTATATATAAAAAAGTAAAAAACTCATGAAAAGTATCAAAGAAATTCAGAAATTTACGTTATAGTTTACTATATTATACTATTGTTATTCTATTAATATTCAAAAAAAAATTTTGAAATTATGTCAATCAATTGTTTTCCCAATTAATATTTTACTTTATAAATAATTGTTATATCTGCAGTGAAAAATTATCGAAAATAATTTGATTGATTTGGCAATTAATATAAATTTAAATTTTTTACTGTTTTTAAGTTTATAATTTTTCAAAATAAATTCTATTCTTAGCAATAATAAAGATGGAGTTATTCAAAAAAAAAAAAATTGCTTACAGTTTATTATAAAATATTTACTGGAATAATTAATTAATTTATGAAAATCTAAAGATTAGGCTTATAGTTTTTTTTTTTTTTTTTATTATAAATAAAATAATATCTATTAATTGATATTTTAATAGTTTAATACAATTTTGACTAACTAACAGGTATTGTATAACAAAATATTTAAATTTAAGAAATGTTTATTGGAAATTTTAGAGAACATCAGTGCACTATTTATTTTCTCACTACGACTCAAAATTCTGACATGAAAAATTTGCGTTCAACTGAACGAAGATTGATAACTTTAATATTATAATAGTGAATTGACCTACTACTAAAATAAAAATTGAGAACGTTATCTGATATTTTACATTGGTTTTTTTAATGATATTTCAATTTTTATGAAAGTTATAATGAATATATAATTTATACAGTTTCAAAATGATCAAATAAAAAAATAAATAGCATTCTATTATTGTTTTAAACTTATTGTGTTTTTTGCTCAAAGAATAAAGCAATTTTGTAAATTATACACAAAGCTGTTTTTTTAGATTTATTTTAGTATTATAAATTGTTTATTTAGAATAAATTTAGCATAAACAACAAAATCGAGATTTTTATTTTGTTTTTATTATATTAATTTTTTTAAATTCGTTTTAGTTTATTCAATGGAAATATTTTGTATTTTATGTGTATATACTCGTAAATATGTAATTATAATTATTTAAAAAAGTCGTTCTGTTTTGTTGTATAGAAAGTTTCGATTATACCTCGTAATTGTAATGGATGTGTTAATATAGTTTTGAATTCAATAATAATCATTGTATACGAAAAACGATTTTGAGTAAAATCGGCTTGTTAACTTATTTTTTGGAAAATTTTATTAAATATTTATACTGTTATTAATAATTTATTTGTCTATTAGAAAATAGAAATACAGTAGATTGAATTAATTTTTAACAAAAACAGATATTAAAAACATAATATTATACAACAACTATTTATTATATTATATTATATTATATATAAGAAGTATTTTGGTAATTTATTAGCCAATACCACGTATAGTGGTACATACGTAAACGGGGTAAGTAACTTAAAATAAATATAAATATTTGAGAGATGTACAATCTGTTTAAAATAGCTTAATAATCATATATGAAGTGAGTATGTAAAAAAATAACACGAGATTACTTGTTTAGGAAATCATTCAGTAGTAACATTTAGCTTGGAGGTGATTATATATTATGTATATATTATTCGTATTACTTTTTAGACATTGCTGCAGACGGCGGTCGCCGTGTTAATGATGTCACTGAGTGGTACAGAAGCGGTTCCAGCCGAAGGGCTCACGCCTTTTGGTTTCTTAATGGCCAGAGCTTACGGACAACCGGCTGTTAATCCAATAATGCGTCACATAGCGTTTAAGCCCAGTGACGGGGCCAAATTCCGAGAGTCATTTGAGAAAAAACATGGACCTCGTGGACGGGATCTGATCGACAGCTTGGGACGGGGCTCATACAAGACTGGGGAAGCGACAGCGGTGAACCAATTGCAGAACACTGATGTCACAGTGAGTTAACATAATTATTATCATCATTTATGTTCGTTATTATAATTATCATCGTTATTGTGCGTGTTACGTAATTGTAAATTTGGAATAATAGTGGCAGTGATATCTTCGTAATACGTATGTATGGTTTGAGTATGTTAGTATAGGTCTATATTACAATATAAATTGTAATACACTACTATTTTAGCCAATGACTATGTATACTGAAGTTGTGACAGACACACCAAATACTTGACGATAAATACTCGTTTATCATTGTCTAGCACAAATTTTTGTGTGTTTGGAACAAATCTTATTTTCAATCATGATGATTTATTAGATTTTTAATGAAAATCTAAATTTTTAATTTAATTTTCTATATACTAATCTAAATTTGTTTCTATATAAAGTTTATATACAAGTGAATGCAACTGCTGGAATCCACGGCGTACTGAGATTTAATTTTTCTTCTGGTGGGATGTTTAATTTTTAAATTAACAAATTAAATGACCTGAACTAAACAAAACATTTCGTAGATTTCAGCACATTATGATTTACAAATATCTTTATAAATAAACAATACTTATTATTGGGTCAGAATGCTACAGTAATATGCGGAAACGATGATTTTTTGGGAATATTCAAATTCCACAGGTACTCACATAATATAATTATCAGCTGTATTATTTAATATTTATAATCAGAATTTAAAAAAACAATATTACAAAGGTATTTAAAATGTAAACTATTTATTTTATAATCATTTTATCGTGACAGGCAATTTGCTATAACTAAGTAAAATACAATTAATTCGAATAGGTACAATATATTTTAATTTTCTGTTATTACAGATAAAAAAAAAAAATCATATAAAAAATTCATTATCTTCCTAATAATTTCGGAAAGAAGAAAATTGTCCCTGAATCCCATTCCTGAAGTTATTACCTATGTTACTGGTTGAAATAGTGCATACAAAACTACAAAATAAATTGTAAACAATCAAGGACAAATGATCACTTTACGATTATAATTTTCTAGTTTTGTACTATATAAGTCATACATTTATAGTATTACATTTTTCTTTATTTTTCAAATATTGGATTAAATATATATATCGTATTTAAAAATGAATAAAACTTTAAATTTTATAACAGTTATAAATAGTAAAAAAAATAATTTATTTTCAAAAATGTTCTTTAGTAATAAATTAAAATTATGTAAAACAAAATAAATTCAAAGATGTAAATAAAGTTTTAAGATAACGATAAGTGTTTACTTTTGAAAAAATGTCTCATTATAATACCAACCAACTATATGTAGATTACGCATAATGCCACTGAGGTGATTATTCAAATAGTTTATTATTAATATTCTTAATCATAACGTCATTCAATTTTAGTTGTTAATAAATGGTTAGTTAATATTTTTAGCGATATTGATTTGTTGCCGACATAAATATCTATAACGCCATACTTGTGAGTAAATACAAAAGCATTTCAAGCTTTTACTTTTTACAATTTTAATTTACGTGTTATTGACATTGTTAGTATGTCGTAAAACAAATAATTTTTCAATAGTATTATACGTACGTATATTACAACATAATAGTTAATGTATATGTTACAGTTAAAACCCGAAATCCGTTGAAACTAGTTTTAACTAGTCAATACTAGTTTTCACAAATCCCTTTAGTCACTTCTAGTTTTAACTAGTTAAAACTAGAATTAACCGTAGGTTTAAATAAGTCAGTAAAAACTAGTTTTAACTAAAACGCATATATTCGAACTCATACTACATAAAACGCACTTGACCACAGACTTTATATTTTTAAATATTGCACGGTAATTCGACAGAGAATCAAATTCCAAAAAATCATATTTCCCTCCGTGCAGCCGCAACAAAAGCATCAACGGGCTCAGGGCAAGGCTTTGTAAAATGCACTTGCAAAACATCCTGCGGAACAAATCGTTGTTTATGTAAAAAAAATAAAATTCAATGTAATTCTAAATGCCATGATAGTTTGTCCTGCCGAAATAAATAATATAATAAAAGTCTTTATTTAATAATTACTTAATATATACTAAATGTTTCTACTATTCCCTAATTAAAACTAGTTTTGACGGTGATAGTCTTAGTAAATTCTAGTTTTAACTAGTTAAAACTAGAAGTGACTAAAGGGATTTGTGAAAACTAGAATTGACTAGTTAAAACTAGTTTCGACAGATTTCGGGTTTTAACTGTAACATATACAAAACTCAAAAAATGAATAAAATTATATCCAAATCTAATGAAATGATAATGAACAGATAGGATGGGTTAATTTTAATATATATTTTTTAGTGTCTTAATAACCTTAAAAGATAAACATGAAATATGATATCAGTACATAGAAAGAATGGTTTTCAAGAGTGTATAATATGAATGGAGTAGGATGATTTGGTAGGTTCTGGAGCTCCTCCCCCTTAAATTTTACATGTAAAAAGATAGCAAAAATTATAGGCAATTCGTGGTACAGGCTCCTCGAAACTAATAATAATTACTCAATATAGGCAACCCTCAACACATAAACCTACCAAGCAGATCCGACGTAACCCGACATATATTTTACGCCTTCCCTTTAAATGCTACCTCCCCACCTTTTGAAGAAAATATATATATATATATTCTGGTGAAAATTTGTATTAACTAAATTACACCTTGACTGACATATATTTTCCTCTTACCAATATTACCACCTTTTATTTAGACACACACACCAATATACCTACATAATATACGATTATACGAATAGACACCATTTACATTATATCTCACCTACTACGCTTTCACATAAATATCACCTACATATACAATTATCACGTTTATAAACATATGCATACCTATATATATATACAACCTTATATATTATCGGTTTATATCAATAAGACATGGGTACATATTTGGCATACGTTACATAGTATAGTTATACATATGGTCGTAGTACACACTATAAATACCTCGACCATCATCAGAATTCAATATAGTGAGTATATGGTCTTTTTTACTCAATTTCACACATAGTCACAATTACCACTATTTCAATCATACCTGACCCTTTCCCGACGCTGTTGAACGCATTATACGTTTGTATGACAACAGACCTGTAGATGTCGAAGTATTGTCGGTAGATTACTAACAAGAAAGTGGTGATGAGCAAAATTTAATTAGTCCATGTACTGCCGTCTATATGTATGGTCATGTATTGTCGTCAGAGTTCTAAAGTTTTTTAAGTGTATTCAAATATTTTAAGTATCATCTTGATACCATAGTTCGTTTTCTACGTTAGTTCTGTTAGTACTCCGTGGCTATTTAATCGTTTAAATTTCACTGTTATTTAAAATACATTATATTTACTATATTTCATTACCCATCTATTTGTGAAGGGTAAAGTATTGTTTCCGAGTTCGATAGTGTTCTTAGTATTTAACGTAATCATGTTCAAGTGTAGTATATGTGATAAAACCTTACATTGATTAAAATTTACGCAGACGATAAGTCACATTTTGTACCTGATAAGATTTCTTGCAGTATATGCTCAGAAATATTTACACGAAGAGATAACCTCCATCGAACATAGCAAGGATAACATCGTAAGTATTTTAAATACAATAAACAAATTTATCAGATACAATATATATAAAACCAAGACTATGTTTATTTATAATTTATATTATTACATACAATTAATTTATTACATTAAAACGTATGTTAATAATATATAATTAGGTGTTAAACAGAGTTTAATTTGTTCGACGGATTATTTTCAGGTACAAATATCGTATTTCAACAACAATAACCATAAGCGAGAAATTCAAGATTTTTAAACAGCTGAAAACATTTACGATTATAATGGTAAATATGATTCATATCTTTATATACTAACTTACTTATATTAATTTATAAAAATAAAACACTTCATGTAGGAATATACTTTATCGATTAATTAAAATAAATATTCTTTATACCTTTCAAAATATTTAAAATAAAAATGCTATTGAGTTTTTCTTCAAAATCACATAAGACAATACACAAATGTAATCGTCTTGGTAATACATCAAAACATACGGAAATATCATCACTTCAGTAAAAATATTATAATTTTAGATAAAATCCTGTACAATTATCATAATTAACCTGTTAAAGCATATGTATCTATTTTATATATATATATATATATATGTGTTAAAAACGTTCGTAAATTGATTCAATAATTTTGTATAATTCATGTAGTAATATATTAATTTAAAATATTTCCATACATTATTGTTCATAGCGCTATTAAAAACATACATCAATTATTTTATTTTATTATATTTTAGTATAAACAGTATAAATATATTTGACCATGATGTACATAATATATAACAATACGATATGAATATCTTGAT
>NW_020271042.1:1385872-1688985 GCF_002803265.2 Melanaphis sacchari
TTTGAATTTTCAGTATGATATGGCGCTTATGACCATTGCGAGATTGAACTGAAAATTACTAATGTATTGTTAAACCATGGAAATGTATTGTACATTGAAAATCTAAAGTTTCACGAGAAAGAAAGAATGCATATTATTATATTATTATATTTGTTAGAAATATAAACGTTTTAGTAAAAATTACCTGAAGAAAATAAAATATTGTGGTGTGTTTGATCATATGGAAAATGTTTATTTTAAAATACAATATTTACTAAAATGAAGTAGGTATATTATTCATTATTACTATAGGGTTGGAGTATATATAACAGTGCAAAACAAATATGGTTATAGGGCCTGGTTATAGTAATGATATGGTTGGTCAAAGTTCTTTTCAGGAAGTATGAAATAATTATGGCGGACAGTAAGGTGTTAGAGTCGTTTATTAAGATATTATTTCATTTAATTATATTAATGTGTATATGTTTTCATAGAAAATAAGATATTCATATCGTATTGTTATATATTATGTACATCATGGTCATAATATATTTACACTGTTTATACTAAAATATAATAAAATAAAATAATTGATGTATGTTTTTAATAGCGCTATGATAATAACTGTATGGAAAATATTTAAATTAATATATTACATGAATTTATCAAAATTATTGAAATCAATTTACAACGTTTTTAACACAATATATATATATATATATATAAAATATGATACATATGCCTTTAACAGGGTTAATATGATAATTGTACAGGATTTTATCTAAAATTATAATATTTTTACAAGAAGTGATGATATTCGTATGTTTTGATGTATTTTACCGACGATTACATTTGTGATTGTCTTATGTGATTTTGAAGAAAAATACTAATAGCATTTTTATTTTAAATATTTTGAAAGGTATAAAGAATATTTATTTTAATTAATCGATAAAGTTATATTCCTACATGAAGTGTTTTATTTTTATAAATTAATATAAGTAAGTTAGTATATAAAGATATGAATCATATATTTACCATTATAATCGTAAATGTTTTCAGCTGTTTAAAAATCTTGAATTTCTCGCTTGTTTGGTTATTGTTGTTGAAATACGATATTTGTACCTGAAAATAATCCGTCGAACAAATTAAACTCTGTTTAACACCTAATTATATATATATATAACATACGTTTTAATG
Organism: Melanaphis sacchari; assembly: GCF_002803265.2. Lineage (NCBI taxonomy): Eukaryota > Metazoa > Arthropoda > Insecta > Hemiptera > Aphididae > Melanaphis > Melanaphis sacchari. The sequence goes on from NW_020271042.1 coordinate 1,387,049, forward strand.
TAATAAATTAAGTCATTTATGTAATAATTATAAATTATAAATAAACATAGTCTTGTTTTTATATATATTGTATCTGATAAATTTGTTTATTGTATTTAAAATACTTACGATGTTTATCCTTGCTTGTTCGATGAGGTTATCTCTTCGTGTAAATATTTCTGAGCATATACTGCAAGAAATCTTATCAGGTACAAATGTGACTTATCGTCTGCGTAAATTTTAATCAATGTAAGGTTTTATCATAGTATACACTTGAACATGATTACGTTAAATACAAGAACACTAGTCGAACTCGAAACAATACTTTCACTTCACAAAATGATGGGTAATGAAATATAGTAAAATATAATGTATTTTAAATAACAGTGAAATTAAACGATTAAATAGCCACGGAGTACAATACAGAACTAACGTACGAAAACGAACTATGGTGTATCAAGATGATACTTTTAAAATATTTGAATACACTTAAAAACACTTTAGAACTTGACGACAATACATGACCATACATATAGACGGCAGTACATGGACTAATTAAATTTTGTACTACAATTTCTTGTTAGTAATCCGACAATACTTGACATGTCCTAAGGTCTGTTGTCATACAAACGTATAATGCGTTGGTCAAACATGTCGGGAAAGGGTGACAGGTATAGATTTGAATGCGTAATTGTGACTATGTGTGTGAAATTGAGTAAAAAGACATATACTCACTATATTGAATTCTGATGGTCGAGGTATTTATAAGGTGTACTACGACTACTGTATAACATGTACTATATGTAACGTATGCTGTGATACATCTATGTTCATTGATATAAACGTATAAATAAGGTTGGTATATATATAGGTATGCATATGTATTATAAACGTGAAGTATGTGTATATGTAGGTGATATTTATGTGAAAAGCGATGTAGGTGAGATATAGTAAATGTGTCTATTCGTATAATCGTATATTAATGTAGGTATATTATGTGTGTGTGTTAAATATGGGTGGTAATATTGGTAAGAGGAAAATATATGTCAGTCAAGTGTAATTTAGTTATACAAATTTCACCAGAATATATATATATATTTTCTTCAAAAGGTGGGAGGTAATGCATAAAGGGAAGGCGTAAAATATATGTCGGTTACGTGTCGGATCTGGCGGTGGTGTTGGGTTTATGTGTTGAGGGTCAGTTATATTGAGTAAAATTGCTAGTTTCGGAGGACTACCACGAATTGCCTATAATTTTTTGCTATCTTTTTTACATGTAAAATTTAAGGGGGAGGAGCTCCAGAACCTACCAAATCATCCTACTGAATGGAAATTAGAAATGAATAATTTCGTATATTTTAAGGTGCTATATTAAATTAATTACAACTGCAATTGACTTTTGTTAATTTTAATGATAAATATACAATCATAAAAAATTTGCGTTTTTTATGATCAGTTTATAAGATTTTAATAAATTTTAAACATAATTATTATTAAAAATAAATAGTTGTATACTTTTTTATTTTACCTAAACATGTATATTCGTTACTAACTAGGTATTTTTTTTAAATGTGTCGACTTAAGTATACTCGTTTTGTTTTTTTTTTGTAGTTTTAGTTGTGATTTTGCAGACTTTGTATTTTTAAATGTGTATAGTCAATATTTGTTTTAATCAATGTCCTTTATTACAACCATAAATAGTTTAGCTTTGAAAATAATAAATGTATAATCAATTCAATAATTTTGTGAATTAGCCCTATCAAAAGCCATATCTATATTGTTTATAATTAGATTTTATACTCAATTTTACAATTCCACGTTATTTGTGTGGTATAAATTGTGTACAGAAAGATTGTGTAATTTATCTACTGGTAAAATCTGTAATAAATTAAGTTGTAATGTAAGAAAAGAGGTAAAATTATGAAATAACAGACTATATAATTATTATATATATATATAGTTAAAACTTTAAAAAATCAATTTTTTATTATTTTTTTTTTGTTTACCATCAACTGACAATAACATTATCTTAACGTGAATTTCGAACAATTCATTTACGATTAATTTTCTTCCATCGTATGTACTGTAGATTTGTATCACCACTTTCAAACAAAAAAATTGAAAATTACATAAACAATTATGCATAATAATAAATCATTAATCATTCTGCATACTCGTATATGGGTAATAGTGATTAATAGTATTATACATCACTGCTTGTAGTTTTATAAATTTTTATACATTTAAATTAGGTAGGTACTGCATTTTGGAAGTAAATTAAATAAAGAAATAGGTATAATTAATGCATATTCTATATTCATACGGATGGATACATATAATTAATAGCTTTACCTATACAGTATGTAAATATTTGTATATAAATATAACACCTAACGTATTTGAAAATAAAAGTTTAGAATGCTTAGATAAAATTTGTATGTATTATGTATATAATGAAATCAATGCATTAAATGCATGTATTTCTTATTTCCCTGAATTCAAATCATATTCATAAATTATACGTTTATGTTGTGTATATTATGTAATAATCAAGAAAAAAAAATATTGATTTAGCTGTTTATACTGATGCATAAAGTTTATGATACATATGTGTTACCCGTATTATGTCCATAAAGTTCATTGACGCAAATAATTATGAATATTTTATAAGTAGGTATCTCTTATATACTACAGTAACTGCATTATATTATTACTAAATATAGTTTAAATGAAAGGAATAAAAATTTATAAAACTATAAACATATACAATTCTTAGAAGATAATGGGTGAAATACCTTTAGTGAACAAAAAAAAGAAATAATAATAACCCATTAAATATGGTTAAAATTGACGTTCAACAAGTGAAAATAGGGTACCTACGGCGAGTTGTTTGTTACAAATCCCGTTATTATTATTATAATAAAAAAATTCGAATATTATCTCTTTTTTAACACATAATATGTTTTTTGTAACACCTGTAAAAACTTTAAGTATACTTTATTCATAATACGTTAATTATGTATGTAAAAAAGAAACTTTTAAATTTTTATTTATGCATTAAGATATGAAACCGTGATAAAATTGAGTTGCAATCATAAAACTTGTTGACTTTATTTCACGAGCACACGAGTATATTAAAATATACTGCGCTGTGTCAAGGACTTGAAATTTTATTATAAACGGTTTTTTATTTACTGTTACAGATTACAGGAGAAGCTTCTAGTAAATCTATAATAATCAAGAATTCTTTAGAACCCTTACGTTCAAAACAATGATTTCAATAAAACAAATGGTAAAAACGAATTTTTCTCCTGTAAATTCAAGTGAATACTGTTTTAAATACGTTGTTATCGTGCACGAATTCTTTCGTTGTAAAAACTAACTGTACTATATGGTTTTGATAAAGATTGACTGTTCAAAACCAATGTAGATGATTGGTAAGTGACGAAATTTATTTAGATAAGACATATTGCCATTAACCTTTATATGTTATTTGATTAGTGAAAGCTAATTTTTGTAAATATTCGATAATATTGATAATTAATTTTTGTAAGAACATACCTATATTAATGATATTAAAAATTCTCGTTAAAAATAAAAATCGAGATAATGATAAGTATTAATTAGGTATAGTAAATATTATATGTTTATTATAATATTTTTGCTAGGTTAATTTTGTTATGTAAAACTTGATTGTATCTAATATCTTGGTATAATTTGGAATACAATTATTTAATATACAGTTGTATTTATATATATTTTAAAAGTGTAAAAATTAGTGTGATTGATATTTAATAACTTTGTTAGTCAATTATGCGGAATCAACGTAATTTGTACCATACGTGTTTGACTTGGTTATTTGATCAAATAAAAAAATACAAATGTTTTACAAAAAATCTTATTTTTTTTAGTTTATGGTAAATTTAAGTATGAAATTATTCAGTTCAGTTAAACATTTACATTTTAACTTAAAGATTAAAATATTATAATCTGTAAAATGAATTATTTTTCATGAATAAATTATAATTTTTAAATTTAGTAGGCATTATTAAATAATTAATTTAAGTACATTATAGTTTTTTGTCACTTGGTTTAGTATTTTACTATTAAAATATTTTCTCTTTATATTTAACAATAATTCATATTACTGACTTTTCACTTTATTTTTTAGAAGTTTTATATTCTGAGCGGAGAGATGAACGTATAGATTTTACAATGATATATTTTTTTGGGTGTAACAGTCATCAAATTTTGGAGTAATAAAAATTCATTTAACTTTTTTAATAATGGTTAGATCCAAAATAAATCAAAAATTAAGAAAAACGGGAATTTTCACGCAAAATAAATTTTTGATAAAATTAATTTTTTTATTTTGAATATGCGTAAAGACTTGAAATTTTTATCAAATGTTTATGTTGTACATTTTTATACTTAGGATAGTTTTCAAAATGGGGCATGGTGTGATGCGGTGAAAGCACCATTTTCATAGTACGTTGTAGTGTTAAACTTGTGGTTTCGTTGCTAATTTCCGGATGTGTGACCATCTGGGAATTTTAGCAAAACACACGCCATGTCCTACCCAACCATAGTCGTTAAGAAAAATAAAGTATCTGATTAAAATCCTTTCTGACATTCTCTTCCCAAATTTTATCGATGAGCCTACATTTTTGAAAATTTAATACAAGATTCCACTTATTAAGTTTTTCTTATACCCGTATAAAAATATTAAAAGTATCTATACACAATTTTTAACTAAATGCATTTGAAATTCAATTTTTTACAAAATTTGTAAAAATCATAAAAATTTTTAAACTATTATAGTATTTTGTAATACAGGTAATATTTATTTTGTAAAATCTTTAATTTTTATAGCTAGAGTTTGAAAATGTAATACAATGTTCCTTACAAGTAACTCATTTGGGAACTAAAAAAAAATTGAAAATATACGAATATATTTATTTTTATAAATATTTTAACTTCAAAGTTTAAGTATAGACTAAATTACACACACGAATAACGATGTTAATTAATTTGTTATGGCTTAAAAATTTTATTTGTGGGAATTTTAACTTATACAAATGTTATGGATTTTGCTATACGTAAAATAATATTTTCAAAGTATGTAGATTAATTTTAATATATTATTTATTTATACTACGAACTTATTTACACTATTTTAAGTTACGACAGTATTAATTCAAAAATTAATAATAATAATAATAATAATGTAATTTGGTACAAATATATGATATACTTTTACGTATATTATGTTATTATGAATTTTACGCAATGACAATTTTGATTCATTTTGAGATATTATCTATTTTTAGGTCTACCACTTAAGCACCTCAAGTTTTAAATTTTTATATAAAAATTTCACAAAATTATGTATCCATTATGTAACGAGATGTAACTATAAAAACTTATTTTGTAACTTACAACGAAGTTCAGAATTCCAAATTTTATTCCGGGTACTGTCACCCCAGCATCCCGGGACTCTTCAAAATAATTTTTTCTACTTGATATTTTCACATCATTTTGTAACCAAATGTAATCCAATATTCCAGATACAGGGTTTAATATTAATCAATTAAGAATCTGAAATAGTTTTAAGTAATATAAATATTGTAATACATACTTACGTGTGTATAGTATTATATAATGTATAAAATATATTTTTTAATATCAATATTAATTTAATGATTTTAATAGTTTTGACTTTAAGTTTTTTTTTTAAATTTAGGTAGTATTAATATTTATATTATATTATGTATGCATAATAAATTTATGGTTATATTTATAATTTTAAATTCACAAAATCCCAGTTTATTTAATTTCTGGGAAGTAATAATCATCGATTTTAAGATGTTTAATACGTATTTATAGTTATGATGGATTAAATTATTATTTAATCCTAGCTTCTGGGAAATTATGTGTCAATATGAAAATTAAATATTTTACTATTTCTGCACTGCAAAATTTCTTTTATCATATTTTTGATATTGTATTTAAGTATAAAAATATTTAAATGCCCTATACTATGATTAATATTTTATACCGAACACGGAACAACTCCACAAAACAAGTCTTCCAACTCTAGCGACGTACGTATGATCGTATGTAGATGACTAACTGCTATTACCACATACTTGCATCAAATAAAAACATTAATACCTAATGTAGCCAATGATTTTATATGCAAAGCTACCTAATAACATACCTATGTACGTCATACCTACTATTAACCTATGACATTTTAGTTATTGATACATACATTGTATACTATATTATTCTAGGGGTAGAATAACAAAAAAATATTTTTGGATGAATAAATATTAAAATATACTGTGAATAACCAATATTGTATGGTCTGTGGATTTGTCATGTTAAAATATATATTATCTATGGAAATATTCAATCATCATTATTCATCGGAAACGATTAACAGTTGTAATAATTTTCAATGTAGAAAAAAATTGACGTACAAATCATTAAACCGTACTTTACTATATGTACGCATATTCCATTCAGTTCACTTTATTTTCATAATATATCTCAATATTTTCAATTTAAAACGCGATGAAGACGGATGAAGGAAGCTGTTCCTTCAATTTGGGCATTAAATATGATGCAACTAAGATTCATCAAGAGTTCTGTGTTTATGTAAGTTTAAGTTCCTATTTTTTTAAAGCTTTAATTCGCTTTTTAGATTTAAAAAAATGAATATACATTTATTGCGGTGGACAATCTGTTACTCGGCGGTTTACGTATAGATTCATATTTTATTCTCGAATGTGCAATGAATAAAATACGTTAACTCAAAAATTTGTAATTGAAATTTCGCCAAGTTCATTTTATAGAATTATGTATTTATATTATTTTTACAGTGTTTCACATTTTTAAATAGCCATTTTCCTTATCATAAAATAGGCAAAAGTCGCGTTAGGTAACGATTTACTCATATTATTCGATTATCTGATAAACTATTATACTGTTATGGACATTTATAAATAATTTTATTATTATTCATTTGATATCAACTTTCAAATTTCATTTTTTAATTTGATTTTTAATTCAACATCTTTAAAACTAATAAGATACAATTTTGAATTTAAGTAAAGTTTATTTTTATTTACGTATGTATAATGTAATAATATGTAGCCAATAATTTTATATACAACGCTACCTAACGCCATACCTATATAACGTCATACCTACTATTAACATAATATAAAATTTTAGTTATTGATACATACTTTGAATACTGTATTATTCTAGGAGTAGAATAACAAAAATTATTCTGAGATGAATGAATATTAAATACTGCAGTGATATTTATTAAGAATTATTAAGGTATGAAAATTAAATAACGCTATAAATCAAATTTCTGATAAATTGTTATGTTTCGTAATAGAAATGTGCTTATATTGCTTATACAGCGCCTTGGATAACAATAAAACAATGTCAATGTAATATTTGACACGATATTAATTATAAACTTTATCTGTGGTCAGGAATTTATTTTGTTACAATCGCCCATGCACCGCAAAGCGTAGTAAATGGCGTATATAATTGTTTTATTCTTAAAAATTCAATGTAATAGGAAATATGATTCTGAGTCAATTTTAGCTTAATAAAAACATACAGTTTGCTTTCTGCCCAACTGAATATTTTTTAAATAATCAATTCATTGTACAAACTATTACTATTTGTTATCGATAAGATAGAAATATGTACTTAATACTTATAGTATAAGCAATGACGTATATGGGGTGGGCATGGAAGTGTAAGTCCCAAATGGCACAATAATTAAAATAAATCGTAATTATTGATAAATAATTTGAAAATGTAAATTCTAATGTTCAAATAATTATTTTAAGAGGATGTTCATTCCTCTATTTAGTTTATTTATTTATTTATTTATTTAAATAGATATCATTAAAATAATTAAATACTAATATAATAAATGTAATGTTTTCGGAAAAAATTAAATCAACTTATCGTAATAGTAAAATAGTAAGGTAAATAATAAAAATATAACATTAAATATAATGGGTACTTGGTAATATAGGCTTAACAGGTCATCTTCGCTCAGTATCGTTTTTCGTATACAATAATATATCTATGAATTAAATTTAACACATTCATTATAGTGATCCACTTGACACCTAGTTAACATCAGAGCGTTACCTACTTGCCCACTATTTTTTTTCTTTTTTATAATTAAATATTTAAAAACAACACTTAGATTTAACAAAACAAGAGGATAATTATGTATACTTTCGTATGATTACACGTGATTAAACATAATTTTATTAGTATCTAATGGTGGTGGGAGTTAAAGTGTTGACTGTTAGTTACTCAATGAAAAAATTGGCCATAATTGTGTCACCCTAATTATGTAATCTTACTTCTTAGCATTTTGAATTCTGTACCTGAGTCTTTTACGCCGTCTATACACGATAATGAATCCGAGATAATATACTTAACTATGCAACTACCAATACTGAAGGGTAAAATATACTTTCGTATTACTATAATGCTTGACTGGAGATAACGATAAATAAATGATAAACGAAACTCGTCCAGAGATGTTTATGGCATAATTACGAATTACACACTGTATTGTATTGTCTTTAATATTATTATAATTTATAATACATTTATTATTTAAGTATGATTGCAGTTTGTTGCAGTCGTATCTCAATACACGAGTATTTTTGTGTGAAGTTGTGTGGTATGTGTGAAGGGATCGGGGAGCATGTATAAGTGATAATAACCGACTTAAGAAGATTTACTTTGATGGGATGCTGACATACACGCAGTCATCTTAAATTTTTTATACGTACGCCTGTTAAATTACACTGTCGACTATTTCTATACAGATATAACAACTGTGGCAACGAGGGGGGACACATATATGATAATGGCTTTGGATAATGCGAATACATAATCATTGTATTATGTGTATGTAATTATTTATTTAATAATCACACACACACACACTCACAGTGAGTGCTAAGTGCTGACATGATTAGGGTGAGTGATGGTAAATTCAGCCGGCGAACTTATAAATATATAATAATATTTTCTTGTATGCTTACGTCTTGCTAGACGTCAACAGTCTATCGTATGCTATGTATTACGCATATACATACCGTCTTACATAACGCTTGAGATGACAGTTTTTTTTAAGCGTCTTATGAACGCATCAGTATATATTATAATAAAATAACTATTAATACAATATTTGTTCACGAGTCAGTATATTTTATTAACATACTTATAATTGTTTAGAAATGCATATTAAGTTTCAAATTATGAAATAAAAAATATATTTAGATTAGTTAAAAAGTTGAAAGTTGATAGTATTTGGGGAGAAATAAAAAAATAAAGATAATATAAATTTATTGAAAAGTCAATAAATTTTAAAATAAATAAGAATCAACATGTGCACTGTAAAAAATAATAACAACCACTTTATTTATTGTGCGTGTAAATGTACAATATCCATTCAATATCAATGATGTATTAGTATTTTAACATTTTTTTTTTCTTATCAGTTTTGGCACAACTGACATACTGTATTATAGTATTATGGTTGACGTGACTGTATTCTAAATTAACTGTTTATATTGCGATTACATCATGGCGTTCATTTGAAACGAAAAAATTTCTTTAAATTAATATATATACCATAAAATATACTTCTATATATATATATAATATATATATATATTATCTGCAATGTTTGTTAAAATATTATATATATAGGTATATATATTTTATTCTCTATAGATAACAAAAACCATTTCCCATGAGTTTGATCGTATAAAATTAGTCTGCCGTAATCATATTATAGCTTTAAAATGGAAAAAATGATATCCATCAGAAAATAATAGAATAAATATTCATTGGCCGTCCCTACCATTAAATACAAACGGAAAGTCATGTTTTTTTTTTAAATATACATAAATATATATTATACCTCTGTGTTTCTCTCTGAAAAAAATAATATCTATAGTTTTAATTAAATTCATAATAAACAAAAATGTAAAATATTTTTATTATTAAAATAAATAAATGTATCAGTGTATCACTTAAGCATGTTTTTGTTATGTTCTTCAGTGCTGCGAGGGGAAATGTGTGCACGTGTATCTTGGTTAGCCAATGACATCGATTGCTTTTCTTGCGGTAGTTACGAGTAATATTGATGAACAATTTGGTCATTTGACTTCCGAGTCTCTGCGAACAAAACTCAATGCTTTCCAGCCGTCAAGGATCTTGGAGTTTGATCGCAAAACGGCGACCAAAATAATGACAGTGTAGTACGGACTTTTACACAGTAATGATATTATAACGAGCAATAATAAAAGATATAAAACGGAAGTAGGAAACAAAAATTACTACACCGCACTTTTAACCCTTCGTCATTCTTCTCAACAACGTCGTTGATAATATTATTATATCCTCCGGGAGGAAAAACAGACGTTTCTGATGGTCCGTATAGTGCAAACATGATGGCACTGTCATAATATAAATTATTGTTAGACGAATATTATCGATTATTTAGTGACATAGAATATTTACGCGTTTTTGGTATTCAATTCTCGACTTCAAGAACAATTGGGGTTCAAATAATTTAATAAATTGGATATTTGGATAGAGCGTATAACGCCCCGTAGGCCACAAAACTGTCAAATATAATAATAATAATAAAAAAAAATTGATTACACTCAGTATCACGATGAAAACATAATATAATAAGTACAAGAATTGTCGCCGATAAATTTTTGAGAGGACTTAACATGCCCTTTACAGAGTAATCCACTTTGTTTCCCCTTTTTTTCCGTTTAACACACGTTAACAGATGAGAAATAACTTTGGTGCTCCTATTATATAATTCAGGATGATTTATCAGATATGCTCAGCCTCATTTTTTCCTTTGGTTATGAATTTATTTAAATTCTGATTATGAAATTATTAAATATAAGTGGGTACTTAAAAACCAAATTTTTTAATTCTTAGAACTTTTTTTTAATATTCATGAAGTGTTCTGTGGTGATAATAATTTTGTTTTCTAAACGAGAACGTCATTTTTACTACATATTATTTAATGAATAGTTATTTGAACATTTTTATGTATTTAATCCAAAATTTAAACGAGTAGTTTCTTAGTCATTAAAACTTGTATACTGATTATATTCATTAATAATGATTTTATAAAAATTTAAATTAGACATAAAATTTGATCTAGTATTTATTGCTATAAGAAATTATTCACAAAAGCATGCTTACTTTGACTACTTAGATTAGATATTTTTATTTACTAAAATCATTTTTACAAATAATAAAATTTCAAGCAACTGCAGCAGCAGCAACTGTACTTCTTTTTTAGGTAGTTAGTTTAATTAGTTAAATAGACGTCTTATTAAGCAGAATATTTATAAGAAAACGATGAATTAATAAGTATTATTTATAGACTTTAATACATTGATTTGATGCATGAAGTTAATAAGGAAACACTTATTGATATATTCTATACACTTGACTTTATATGATTTTGTGAATGAAAAAATAAAAAAAACCATAAATTCAGTATCCATTTATTTACTACTTAAGATATTCACATAATTTAAAAATTAAATATTAAAATACGTTAAAATATAGTTGCTTAAATTTTTATAAAAATATTTAAATAAAATAAATGATTTTGTTATAAGAGAGTTACAAGCCTGTATATTAAATTTGTATCATTGAAAATAATTTAATATAATAAAATTGTTATTGTAGTATTTCAATTTTCAAGTAGTTTTCGATAAGAATTTATCAATAAGTAGGTACCTTAAATACGGTCTAAGTAATTATTCGGTTTTATTGTATTGATTAATTTACTAACAAATTAGTAAAAGAATAATATTTTGTGTATAAATGTGTAATTTACATCAATATTGTAATAAAAAGTTATGATGACTTTCTTTAAAAAACATTATTTTAGTGAGTGTTATAAATTTAAATTTTTATTATATACTACAGATTCTATGCCAAACAAAATATGTATTGTATATACTTCTACTTGTTGGTAATAATTAGTAAATATTATAATAACGCATTTTTGTCGACCATTTTTTTATTGTTTGATGTATAAGTACATAAGTACATAGTATTATACCTGCAGGTGACCCTTTTATAAAAGTATAATATTATACTTCGAGGTTAGTGAACTTTTTTTTAGCTCACGTACCGACATTTGATTATTTCAGAATTTTAAGACATGCCATTAAATATGTATACACATTGCAGCTAATCATAAAAAAAAATTCTCGGTGATACACAATATACACTTACTACTCACTTATACATTTTTTAAAGAAATATAATATATTTAATATTTATATATTATTAAAACCTTAATAACACCATGATATTAATTTTTATTACATCGACACATAATTATAATAAAATAAAAAACGATTTCGTACACATAACTTTCTTTTAACCTCTCTATTGAGATTTTTTTTTTTAAATTAAATATTATAATATTCTATTAGTATATTATAAATTATAACTATTGTTTGAACTAGTTGAACGTATTTTATAATTTTGAGATTTAACGGAGCAATACCGTTCTTGAAACTTTTACTTTATTCGATGTGCAGTATTGTGTCATGGCGTTTTATCAGTTTTTGATGCATTTTCAGCTAGCTGTAATATCATTATGTACATAATATAGTCTACATTATGATACTAATAATACAGAAAAATGTTTTTCCAAAACTGCACACAACTTAATAAAAACAATAAGAAGGAATATTACATTTCATTTATTCTAAACACTTTTTTTATTTTTTTTTATTTTTTTTCATTGTTACATCGGTTGCAAAGGCCATTATAGTTGCACTTATTTTCTGCGTGGTCAATAATGTAATGTATAAAATAAACATAATAAGTATAGAAAAAAGTCCACACACACATAGAATACATTTATATGGGAAAATATTATGTGTGTGTGTGTGTGTATATACAAAATCGATTTTAACTTTACAGTAAATTGGTAAATTGATATCGTGAGATTTAATTTAAGCGCAATTATCTGAAAAGCAATGGGAAATACACGCACACACACTGTACGCATACGACATACGCATATATTACGTATCAGTGTCGTGTTTTTTCATTCAACAGTTTGTTTTTAAATGTATGTTATGCATTCAAAGTGAATAATATAATAAAATTCCGAACATTCTTCACTGTTTAAATTGTATACCATTTTATATTATATTACTGTTTTCAACAAGATCTTTTTGATGAATGCCAAGACAGCAATTCATATGTGATGCATGTTGATAACAATTTGAAACTTTGCTTTGAAAATTATAACTTCTGTGTTAAAAGCTACGAATATAATAAATATAGCTTTAAGGTTTTGTGAATATTACATACATGGTAAATTTCACTTAGTATACGATTTATTAAGCACGATTACTCTCTATTATTCTTTAACAATCTCAATTTTTTTGAATATTAAAAGAATACCTAAAGTTTAAAGAACATATTATTTTCAAATAATCAGATAAATATTTTTTATATTTTCTCGTTCTCATTTTGATTATAATTGTAGAGGTAAATAGTAAGTATTATTGAATTGAAAGTTTTTAAATTATAATAATTATATTTACTTCGGTTGAACAATGAACATCTATAAATGATTTGACATTATTGCAGCTTTAATAATATTATGTTAATAGGTAGAAATATTTGATTGTTTTATTGAAATGTTAAAAATCTTCTACGTTGTATGGCCTAGAATTTTGATATGTATATGTAATAGATATATAAATTATTAACACATTTTATTTCTATATACGATCTTTATTTTGGTTTTACACAATTTTGCTTGTTATGGACACATTTTTGTAAAACTAAATTTGAACGTATAACATGGATTTACAGATAGAAAATATTTTCAATATGGCGTAATACTATACTTTCAAAGTAATTTTTTTGTTTTATCATTTTCATTTTATCGCATTCTTGGGTATTTGATGGAAACGTCATACCTACAGAATTTTGACTCTGCCATTTAAATCGTTTTTAGATCACGATAATTTATATAGTTATTTATGTCTTATGGAATCTATAAATTGTCACTTTTAACGATAATAATGCATACACCATGGCCCTTACTTGGGTTTAGTTTATCTTCTCCACCATTTTTTTCTAACGCATTATTATTGTACATTTGTATCGTTGTGCTCGAGAAACAATTAATGAGAAAATAATTATATGCTATCAATATACTTAAAATCACTCTCATAATTTATGGTTATTGTATATTTTATGTTAAATCATTTTAACTTTTTGATAATATTAGTAATAAAAAAAAATAATTTACATACTTACGTAATACATTGTTGATTATTATACTTATTAGTTATTACGATTTTTAGCAATTGTATTTCTATTAAAGTATACCTACATTATATTATTTGATAATTGTATTATTGGAATGTTAAATATTTTTCAATTGAGTTTATGATTTATTTCATCTGATTTTAGTATTGTATTTTATTAAAATATTAATATGATGATAGTATTAATGTAAGTAATAACACTATTTAATTAATATTAAATAATTGAAATAAAAATATCAATTTTATTTTTTTTTGTAAACTGCAACAAATTGTATATTATATATTTATATAAGTATTTTTATACAAACATTTTTTCTCTTAAAATTATTACAATAATAACACGCAATGCAACTATTCATAGAATAAATTGATGGATAACAGCGTTTAATTATTTCTTCTTGTTTCAAAAAAAAAAAAAAAAAGACAGTAAAATAAAATAGAAAACAATTTTTTTTTTATATTAATAAAATTAACAATTGACATTTTATTTATTATACATAATATTACATATTTCATATTATTTTTGCGATCATATTCAACATAACAAAAATATTATCGTAAGTGTATGTAGTGTGAGTATGTGTATGACTGTGATGGGGTTGCGTTGTGGCGGTGTTTTTGATTTCGAAGCCGTTTAGACGTCTTTCGGTGAATTATACATATTTTATTTACTGCTAACATAGTTTATTAAATAGGTATTAAAAATGACCTCTTATAATACCTCTTAAGCTAATTGATCGACATTTAATAGTATCGACATATATATACCGCGCGTATATAATATATTAATTTAATATGTACGTGTTAAGAGATAAAAATATTTAATATTTAAGTTTTTTTAAAATTATTCATACATATAGGTAATTATATTTATTAGAATATATATGGAGAGTATATTATAATATAGATAAAAAAAAAAAAACAAACGAAAACCGATAATTAACGATAATCGTCGTTTTATTTATTTTGCTTAAAATTTAACATAATATACGATTCTACTTATTAAGATATAACCGGACGGCAGACCGTTATTTTTTCTATTAGGCTATTTGTTTACGAATTTTTCGAATCGATGTTGGCGTTTGTATTTTTTTTTAAAGCCTTTTATCGATTTTATTTTTTAAATATTTATATTAAATTCGTAAAAAAATGCAAACGTGTCTGCTGCCAGTTTTTGGTAACATTCGAACCACCAGCGAGCCTCGTCAGAGGATTTCTCTTAGTTATAATATTCTAATTTTATATAATCCAACATTATTATTACTATTATTATTAAATTTAAAATGATTTTTTTTTTAATTTGATTTTTTAAAATTTAATTTAAAAAAATTCTATTCTTTGTCTAATTATATTATGAATTTGTGTGTTTACAAAAATTACACGCTTAATGTTAAAACACCGAAAACTACTGGGACACGTCTGAACGGCGAGTGAAACTAAACCACCGCCATCACGGAGCCGTGGTGATTGCTGAGACGGTGATGGCGCGGCGGTAAGTTAATTCAATGCAGTTGTCAATGAATGCCTTCCAACGGCGAGTAGGACTTGTATTGGTACAAGTCCGGTCCGCCGTAACCGTACAAAAGTCGGCCGCGGCCATGTTCATCATAGTACGGATATCTATACTTGGGTCTGAAAAATCAGAAACACACACAATTATTAATACAATGATGTTATTAAGTCATAATGTTTTTTGTATTATAGTTTATTATATTCGTTTGTATATATTTATGCGCAGTTTCAGGAATGTACAGCAGTGCTGTGTTTGTAGAGGATTTTCATAAATTCGCCCAGTGACAAGACATGCATGAGGGGTTGTGAGGATGTAACGCCTCTTACCCACTCTGCACCGATATAAAGCTCAATGCATTCGCACCGATATTATCGAATTCTGATATCGGTGTAAGAGTTGTATTTAGGTACTTTTCGCATGATCCGATTACTTCTTAAATGTGAAATTAAAGTTATGTATTGTCAATAGACTATCTGTCAGCAGTTGGCACTCGAAATATTTGTTTGATGTTTAAAAATTTGGCATTTCAAAATCTAGTCACTAATTTTAAATATTACACCACCTAATTTTTCAAAACATTTCTTTAAATCGTGTCTGTTGTCACTCCTTTTCATTCACGATTGGAAATTTGGACGATCATTGTCAGCTCACTTTTTATATTCTCGAAAGTCAAAAGTAAAGAAAAATGAGTATTAGGGATTAGGAGGTTATTGAATGCTTATTTTATTAAGCTGAACTAAGGAGTCCAATGATGTAAAAATGCCGTATTTTATTTTTCATTTGTATAATACGTGTATGTGTACAATATTTTACAAAAATGGTATTATGTTTAATGTTTACATAATTTTTAAGTTTATAGATAGTAACTACCTATTTAAATATTGTAAGATCAAAAAAATTTCAGTTTATTGATGAATAAACTATAAACACTATAAATATTTAAATATTTAAATGTCTGTTAGGTAATAATAAAAACACAAAAGTTTTGTTTTTAAATTTTGAACATTAGGTTTTTGATTTGAATAGTTATTATGTATAGTTATTTTATTTGCTAGTGTTTAATGTGACTACTCAAATCACAAGACTAAACCCTAAACACAATAGTTCTAATTAATATACATTTAAAAAAAAAAAAAAAAGAATTTATCTTTGCTTTATCAGCAAACCATTTATGACTTTTTTTTATACATAATATATATCATTCGTATTTCATTTTTTTTATGCATGACATAGATTACATGTGTATTATATAATTTATATCACAGGCGGAAAAAACGAGAAGACGCGTTGTATAGATACACAGGTACACAGTTTTGCGATATTTTTTATTCACTTTTATTCATAATCATAATGTATTATTGTGTTGTCCACGGGGGTATCTGCTGCAGATGCAGTTGCACATACGTACCTTTCGAAGTATTGAAAGTTCGGTGCTCTGGGTGTCAATGTCGCTCCGACTACGGAAACGACTAACGCTACCGACGCGAGCGCCAGCAAAATCTAAAAAAAAAAGTAACATTGTTATCATATATTATAATGTTCATCGCAATATTATTTATTTTAACAACAATATGTGCACGCCCGTGTAATACGGTGCGTAAAATCATCAAATAGAGGCGTTTGTAAATAACACACGATAGATTATATATACGTATTAATGTATCATTAATTATTGTATTAAGATAATATATGTGATGCAGGTCGTCTTGAAAGAGTTCATACAGTCGTCACCATTCATTTGGCTCGTTGTGCCGGGTCAATTATTAATACAACGCGCAAGTTACAATAGCTGTTTAGCCTGTAGTTTATAATATATTATATATTGGTCGAACTCGTAAACAGAAAAAAAACATTCATAAGTAAAAAAATAAAAACATTTTATCGTTAATAAATAGAATGTTTTAGATTTATTGTATATATAATGCTATTATAAAATTGTTGGTCATAGATCATTATAAAAATCATTTTGAGACATTTATTTTTTGTAAGCGTTATGAGGACGGGAGTGTATGAACATATATATATATATATATATGACATGCGTGTTTAATTATAGTGATGTGTATATTTATGTACATTACGCGTGTTTATAATTTTAAACGTTATATCATCGCAATTGTATTTTGTATAGATTGCCATTATGTACATCATTACGGTGGTAGTTAGCTGACACATAATCCGATATTTTAAGTACTTTGCAATGCGTGGTTTGATTATATAATAAAGAATAATATGTGACTACATCAATGGTTAAGATTTGAATTACCACATACACCACAACAGCCTTTAAATACCTACTTTATTTAACACACATCTTTATAACTGTGAAACGCACAAATCGCTAAAATTTGATTATTTTCACTCTCGAGTTTGGTATAGGTAATTAATAATAATGATAACATTAATATAAATACCTACTATATTATAATACAATAATAATTATTACTATAGATTATGGTTTTGAATACTTGATTGCTTGTTTACGGACATTTATAACGTTTTACACTAATTGTACATCATGATAAGTAAACATTAAGCGATCAGAAGGATATTAAATTAAGATTTTATAATATTATGTAATCGTCAATCAATAATAAGAGTGAAAAGTTGTCCACTTGTCGAAAATAAAAATCTAAACGCTGTATTCGAAATATTATTAGATATTTTAATAATCTGTTTTTCTTATTAATTATTCGCTCTTTCGACCAGTATTTGCGTGCAGTTCTTTTTGCATTTAACATAACATCACAATTCGTTATTGTCAACTGCGACTAAAAACTCGTTAATGATTATAGTTCTCGTCGCATATATAAATAAAGTATTAGAATGGTGCGAATGACAGTTCATAAAACGGCACCCGTTCAAACCGAATAAATATGCACACTTGAACGGACGGACAGCTGGCCCGTGACCTGTATAATATACGACACCCATTTCGTATATTTTAATATTTTCTCGGTGTACTCAGAGTACTATACAGAGTACCTATGTCTTGCCAATCATAATTTTTCTTACGACTATAATATACACTCAGTGATAGGGCCACGTGTGTACTTACTGTTGTATGTTTTCTGCGTCGTATTTATACATTTTTGCAGATGGCCGAACTGTTTATAGATTTATAATACACTCAAAGTTCTCGAAAAATATGTAAAATTCGCGTTGTTTGTTCTCATCGATCGGATGTACGGGGATCCGTATAGGCTATCGTGTCATTAACCATATAATCATAAATTAGTGATATGTTTGGTATACACATAAATATATAATAATGTAGTTTTGTGTTTGAAACTTAAAATCGTTTAAAACCATGCGACTTTGTGCATTGACTATTGCACATATATTATACAATATACTGAATATATACGTACTATTAATAATCGAAAGAAATTATAATAACACAAGTTGCTCTAGGATAGTCATGTGCCCTGAGATTAGGTTGAAATCTTAAATCATTGTTAGTATTGCTTTGTTATTTTTAATCGATCGACGCGCGACGTTTGATGCTGAAATATAATTTGTAAAAATAAAAGAAATAAAAATCGGTGGTAAAGGAGTTATCTACAATAGAATGGAGTGAGAATAAGACAAATTATAGCTAAACGACGGTAGTTAAAGAAAATAATATTATCTTTATTATTTTATAGGAAAGAATTATAAATGGCGAACCGAGAAAAGAAAGAAAAAATAATTAACAAATCAATTGTAAATTTCACCGACTCTCTATAGACTTCGAGCGATAATATCTTATCATGTATATGTTTATGTATTAAAATTCTATTTAAATGTACATAATGGAGCGGTCGCTGGCTACCAGAGAAAGTGAAATTAACAGTAACAATTTGGTATTTCTTATCACACGTTTCAGCCATAATCGTCGTATGTCTAAACGTGCCGTTTTCGGTCAGAACAAATATTTAAGGATTTTATTATATACACGTAAAATCAGTCACCTAATTGTTACAAAAATAAATAAATTGCCTAGTATTTTTTACTATATTATATATAAGATGGTTCACTAAACATACTCACCCCTCCCTTTTTTCTCAATGATACAGTGAAGTTATTGAACATTTAATTTTAGAAATTTTTAAAAATTTTAAAGACTATATTTCGGAATTCTTTTACTATTTAAAGTATGTCAAGTGGAGACACAAACTTCTGTTTTTCAATTGACAATGTCGGGTTTTTAATATAAATTATTTTGTGTATAATTCTTTTAAAAATTAGTGGTATGTAGTAGAATAATACTGGGGATACCTAGTAAAATGTTGGTTTACTATTTCGTTCAGATTTGTTTTTTAAAAACTTACAATCTCTAAAATACTCGTCAAAATTTCAATTTTTATTTACCAAAATACTCCGAAAAATATTCTACTTCAGAATATTAAATTAAAAATGTATATTGTATTTCAAAAAAGTAAGAAACTTAAAATTATAACGATAAAAAATATAATCCAAAAAAAAAATTGTTTTATTTTGACTGGAAAATGTGTAAAATACTACGAGTATTTTCAACAAAGTTAATAGATTTTGAAAAAATGAGTATTCTTTGATAAAAAAAAAAAATTATTCGGTACATTAAGTTATCACATAATATACTCGTATATTATTTATATTCGAACATCACCGCGTTCCACTTATGACTGCTCCGTAGTAATAGTGACTGTAGTGGCTATTATCAATTATATACTTATAAAATATAATATTTTATTTACGCCATAATAATGATGAACACAGTTTGGAAAATTGAGTATTTGAGACGAAAAATAATCCAAATTGTGTAAGTATACTATGTATGATATATATCTATAAGTTAATAAACAGTTTAAGAATTTAAAATAAAAAATCAATAGTACGAGTATCTATTATATTATATTTGTTTAAAACATCTATTTATTATGTTTATTAGGTGTAAAATACATCTTTAAAATCTATACATGATTGTGCTCATACTCTATAGCATTTTGGTTTTATTTGAAAAAAAATATATATTTTTTTTTGTTTAAATATGTTCACAACAATTTATTTGCGAGTTATTCATGTGTATTTTTTATTTACGTTGCAAGAGTCCTAAGTTCTAATAATCCGACTATCTATCATTTAAAGACAAAAAAAAAATTGAACAGGTATAATACGTATACACTTCCTTGTTCCTCTCTGACTCCCACCAATACAAACATTGATAAATGATTATATTTGTATTATAACGTACAGCCCGTGTAACAATTGTGCAGCATTGTTTTTTTAAAACAGAATGTAATGTATATAAAATTACATTTAAAGACTGACCAAATACTGTACAGATAGAATCAACATATATATATGTATTATTTCGTTTCCTGTGTTTGCGTACAATCTAATAGTATTATCGCAATAGGTATATACGACGTACTTGTTTATTACAATATATGATATTATAATAAAATATGTTACGATATAATACAATTTCACTTGTAAAGTATTTTTGTTTTTATATAGAAATGCATGACAAACGGTGTTTTAAAAAATGAAAATCTAATTATGATAAATATACTTGTATTATTAAACCTGGTTGACAAATTTGCTAAAACGCAGCGATTTCACGAGGTTGATAATAATAGTATCAGAATATTTTATAAATAGGGAATTTTTTCATCACGAAGCAATTAATTAGCAACAGGTCGCGTATCACGAATATATGACCCGCCCACGCTTGCGTGTTTAGAGTATATACGGAGAAAACGTTACCTACATTACCTGTCCTCGCGACTCTTGACGAAATGTTCTTACCGCAATATTGTGTACGGTTGTATTGCCATAACATAAGTAGGTAATAACAATTTTTATACCATAACTTGTGAAGCACGTATCTAGCATGAATGTTATTCACAAATCAGTTGATTTTTAAAAAAACAAACAATTCTAAAAATACGCAACTAATTTTGTTTAAATGAATATTCATTGTCATTTAAGTATAGATTTGTTATTATTTTTTTTGAAAACTTACTAATTCGTACATTGACACGTATGATGGTTTCACATTTTAACAGTGGATACAAATTATGCCGATGTATGCATGTACATTTATTTTGTAGAAATATTGATAATATATTATTTTCCATATTATACCTAAATAGAACCTATACATTCAAAATAGTGTTAACTATTTACCGGTTGTGTAAATACGACCGTATAGATTCCACATTGTCTATTGAATAAACCTATAAAAGCTAGCAATTAATGCTGCACCACGCTTAAACTATTTACGTAAGTACCGAGTAGCTATACAAACCGAGTGAATGTATATTGTATACAATTGAAGAAGAATGTTTTCAAACTAGCGACGAATGAAAACATCAATGGCATTAATAAATATAGCGTTCGAAAATCGATTACAATTATATATAAGCGCAGTGAACATGCCAAATGATTATTTCAAAAAGTTTTTATCGATTTTCAAAAATATAATAAATAATATGTATTTTATGAATATTCCGAATCTAAGAATTTTTTTATATCTAAAAATCGAATTTCGAATGAGTAGTCAATTAGTTATAAGTGTATTGGAAGTTTTTATTAACAGTATGGATAACACAGATGTATCATACTAAACGTTTGTCCTTGTTAGTATGCTTATCTAAACTTTTAATACTTAAGTTATAACTAATTAACTGCTATCGATCTTTAAAAATTAAATTTTAATGTATAAAAATTCCCAGAAAAAATATTTGCTAAAGATTATGATATTAATATAATGATTATAATGTATGTTGTAAATTGTCATTCGAAAAAAAGTAAAAATTTAAACTATGATAACGTTAGAAATTATGTTTTGTATAATGGCTTTGAACTACGTGTACAATATATTTCTCAAAAATAGTCAACATTTTTAAATTAATGAGCTTTCATAATTAAAAGGATTAATGACTCAGTATATAAACTTAATCGGCTATAAAATCCGGAAAACTAGAATTTATTTATTCTGCGGATGACGAATAAATAATATGACTGTAAACTACTTACACTAAAAACACATAACATATTAAATAATACAATTTTATTGGTACGTGTTGCAATAATACGCATTATAATACATTTACAGTGTGTGCAAATTATAATAATATTGCTTTTGCGATTTCATTAATATACACTTTGAGTAAGGACAATGTAATTAATTACTATGATATGAAAATCATCGAAACAGAAATACGTATATAGGTACATAATATTTATAAACGTTATAAAACATTCAAATACGTGTTGAAAAACAAATATAATAGTGTACATAGACATGCGTCGAAAGTTTTATCCATCATTTGCGTTTAATTTAAAATTATTATATAATTTAAGTCATTTTACACATTCTATCGTTTTCTTTACCACATCATTGATTAATTTGATTTATTATACTTATAGGCTATAATAATTAAAAACGTTAAGTGTATACATTTTATACAAATCAAATACGTTTAACGGGAACTTATTTTATACTTAAAAATTATAGTGGTTGTTGTAAATATTTATATTTAAAAATGTATGTTCATATGATTTATTTTATCTTTAATACAATACATCGATAAGTGACCTCTTTTTACAGGTCAGGTCGATTTTTCCGTAAACCGTGTTACGAAAGAAAAAGTAGAACGCGGCCCTTACATTTGGTGCAGACGGTTAAAATTATATATATTTTCAAATCGATAATAATAATTGTATAATAATATATCATGATGTAATGTATAAGTTTGCAATTGGACGGTGATTTAATTAAAACGGAAAAATTTTTAGAGTGAGCACTCGGTGGACTTTACACATACGAGTACAATAGTACATGGATTATATCACTTCGTATCAGCATATATGCATTATCATACATTATGTGATTGCATTCGAATACTAGCCGGTTTGTCGTCGAACTGGTAAAAAAAAATATATAGGTAGGTACGCATTACAAATCCGCATTTGATACTTGAAAACATATACCTATAGTCTCGCATCGTTATAATTACGATCAATTATTTCGCGAGCGTTTCCAGATCGTATTTCCGAAAACTATTATTCAGCGTGTACTTAAAATAATATTATGTTTACCTAGGTACTCAGTAGGTATAAAGTTTCGTCGTATAGTGTAAAAACTACAAAATTGGACCACGTATGAGGTCGTGTTTACGAACTGTCAAGTATACTATTGTATTAAATCTATTATATATAATACATATATAGTTGCAACACATGAGCTCGAGATTATCGATAGCGCAGAAACGGAAAGACAAAAGTAAAACAAATCGAACACAATCGGACACTCACCATCCGCCCTGTGCGCGCGATTATTTGACCTACTTATTTTGCGACGAGCGTCGAGTTCATATTATCATATGTATCCTTTCCCGCGGCGGCGCGACGGTTACTTACGAAGGGACCGCCGTCGACGACCTTGACGGACGACCCGCTCCTCCGCGATGACCTACAAACGGACGCGAAAACTTTGGACGGAAAAAAAGGTACTTAAACCGTCGGGAAACAAAAAAAAAAAATTATCCTAAAAATTAATCAGAACACGCACGGTGTTTCGTGGGCGGTAAACATAATATAAACGTATACATAAATCACACTAAAAAAAAAAAAAAAAAACAAAGACTTACTGTCGTGTGCTGTGGCGGCGGCGAGACGTCTCACGTAATCATTGTTGCGAAATATTTTTTTCGCGCGCTCCGCGGGATCGCCCGGGAACGATCGGGCGACTTGACAGGCCGGCGTCAAGTCGCTCACTCGGTGGCAGCAGCGACGGCGGCGGCCGCGAGTCCGTAACAAAAGTAGGTCACCCGCCGCCGCCGCAGCCGCGCAGAACATGCACACGCGCGCTATCGCGACGTCCTACCGACACACACACACACACACACACACTCACACATTGACAATGTGCAGCGCTTTTATAGCAGTGGCGGCGGCGGCAGCCGATCACTTTCACTGAGTCGCCGCCCGTGTGACGTGTTTTTTTATACCATAATAATAATAATAATAATAATAATAATAATAATAATACAATATATTTTATATAAAAAATAAGTGTGCTTATTATGCCGCATGCATCGATTGTACCCACGATATTGTGTATAATTTTCTAGGCACAACAACAATAATAATAATAATAATAATAATAATAATAGTAATAGTAATAATGACGGCGGAAAAAGCTCGCGTCAAGTCTGCTTGGAAATACGCCCGGAACGAAAACGAGAAAAGAAAAAGTGGTGAAGTTTGCACCCACCACCGCCGACGCATATTGCGGGGGGTCGCAACTTGTCGGGTCTGTCCCTCGCAGGGGAGGAGTCGAGCGCGTTATCATTATATATAGTATTACCGTTTCACGCAACAGGTTATATTATATTGTTATTATGTTATTATTGTCATAAATTTAGGACGCGCGGGATCGAACTGACCGAACGAAAAAAAATGTACGCGCACTTACACGTCTTCATACCTTAGGATACGACACATCCCAACGGAACGGAATCCAATCGAATTAATTACATCGAACAATATAGGATTTCGAAACGTATGTTGAACACACAATGTCGATAAAGTTTGTGTTTTTAATATATTTGAACCTTCTGTTATTATTTGCCGAGTACCGTACCGGTACATACTCTTTATACGAAAATATTGTTTATTGCATTAAATGTTTGTATAAAAACTACTCTAAAATACACTAAGAATATTGTTACAACATAACAATTTGTGACTAAAAACTAAAACGTTCAACTTAAGCCCTAATTTTGGTTATGTAATTCCGCATCATTTCCAATAAGACTAGGATAAAATTCTTTTCGATCATTGTTCTCGAGCCGTAGTGTGCGAATACGATGAGGATAACCATATATATATATATGTACACACGATAGCGTCACGATTCAACGTTTTTCGTGAACCGCCACAAAGTTAGATTGATCGGCAATCTCGTATACAATATGTGGTTTTAGTGGTTTTATAATAGCCAAAATCGATATCTATAGGGTTCGGTCAACCGTTCGCGTGATAATCTTTTGAGCTTATTTCTTACAGAGAAATACTTATGGACCTTCAAAAACTTGCGGCGTAGAAGTGCTGAACACATAGTATAATACGATAATATATTACTATGATAGATGTGTACCTGGTAAGACTTCGTAACTATGCGGAGGTACACCTGGCCAGGTTTTAAAGGGACTGACGGTGGCAAAAACAAAAGGAATACGACTTTGAGGATTGTTTTGAAATTGCGTATATGTACAGACGTATATAGACAGTCACGTAAATCGATTGCCAGAAACCTATAAAATATATCATACGTACGTCCTATCACAATTCGTTTTAAAAGCCGCAAATGCGGGACGTGATCATTTTTCGGTTCTCGAAACGGTCGCAGCCCTCACATACGTCCGTTCGCAGCATAACGTACGTGTGCACTATATCATAAAAATATAGGTACAAAAATATATACCACACAAGTGACCACGTACAACCTTTATACATAAGTAATAAAATCGGCGCGCACGCGCGCGCGATTTCCATCGCATCTCAGACCTAACGGTGCGGCGTCTCGCGGAGAGCGTGTTCGTTTAACGTAATGTAATGTTTGGGTACTTACCAATCGGTTCAGAGACGGCATGTCGGGAATCGGCTTGCTGGCATGATCGCTGTCCGATGGCTACTGAACTGCCGTCGCGGCAGTCGGTTCCGCGAGCGCGCGTGCGGGGGACGCCCGGAGACGTGTGAAAGTGACTTTCACTCGGTCTCGGCTGTCCGGTTCGAGGGCATCCGAAATGGTTGTTTCCGAAACTGCGGCCATATACCCAACGTACACAGAATAACGACATGTAATAAGTATAGCGCATCGGGTAATGCGCTATGGCTATGCGTTTGTATACCCATCAACGTAGATGACGTAGTTGGGTAAACGCGCGTGGGTATGTAAGATATACTGTTTTACATTACGGGTGATTCACCCGCGGTATCTGGTCGGCGATTCTTGTTTTTGGCCTCCTCGCAATCCCCGCCCAAAGTCGTCCGAGATCGTTCGCCCATTATCTGTGTGCACTCCGGCCACGTGTCCACGTATTATTGTGATCTGTCGGTGCGAGGCGATGTGTTAGACGATATAATATATAGGTAGGCATATTTAATTTACGAACAAAACTAAAAAAAAACCCGGGAAAATTGTTATCTCTTAAAAAAAAAAAAATTACATTTTTTATCTCGAGAATAGTTTCTCGTATTTTTATGTCGTTGCGCTATCAGCTAATAATAAAATTGATATGATGTTATTTTAAAAACGTTTAAATCGTGATATTATATTATTACATTATCATATTGTAGCGGTTGATATATTATATACTTTCTTCTTGTTCGGAAACGTAGCGGACGATATTGTGCTGTAGAATTATTCGAAACGAATCGTTCGATGTTTTTTATCTGGCTTCCCTTCTTCCCCATCATCGACCATAGAGTAGCTAAAAATTAATGAAATCAATTTTGATTACAACGGATATACCTACGTAGACTATGGATTTGAGTCCGACAGAAATAGTTATTCGTGTTCCCTGCAATGGATATCATGTAAAACATTTATAGATGCCGTTAGATAAATTTGAAATATTATTTTTTTATTTAATGTATTATATTAATATAGACCCGAAAACTAAGAATACACGAGTATTTGAAATCAGACGATTAATGTTGAATAACCCTGTTGTATTGTTTACCGTAGTGGTAGATATTAAATTAGATTACAATTATATTTATGTTCGCACGCGCTGAGGTATGGCGCGGAGAAAGTGCCATTTTGCGACATTGAGAGTAAAAGTGAAACGGTACATAACGGATTGGTTTATACCGTTAGATTTTGTTTAATAATAATAATAATAATAATAATAATATTACGCACGAATGGACTGTGCGGGCTCGAGTTTTCTATTTCGGCGGGAGACATGCAACTGGTGTTTCACACCACCCCTTCCCGCAAAAAAAACTTGTTTAAAATATAAAAACAAAATAAAACGGTATTCCGAGGGAAATCGTTATAGTTATTATTGTGCGGGGCGATTAAGAGTGAATATTATACTATATATACGGGAGTCGTGCTCATTATTTTTTATGCGCGAAATAATTTACACGGCATGGCTTTGAAACTATTCGGGACGATATTTAAATCGTGTAACGTCTTCTGTGTTGACATTTTTTTTTTTTTTTGTATTGCAAGTTTTGTTACATTCTTTTTTATATCCGCACAATTATTATTTTATAAGACATAATTATCATTTATTCACTTTCTAAGTGCGTTCAGTTCTCGTTCTAAAGGTACGGGACATCGGCCCATATATTATTACAGTAAATATTGTATGACCGTATGCAATGCGCACGTCAACCATTTATTATAATATACTATCATTGATCTCAGATAATAATTAAGATATAACTATGTGTTTATGACATTGTTTTTATCTAGACAGCAGATATATGATGCGTTTATATTTATTTCCTCGATCGTTTGGCCGTTAATTTATTTAAAAATTCTTAAAGCAACTGACTTTAGTTTAAAAATAACTCGATTTGTGTCTAATATCTATTACATATTATATTTATATCTCATCTTAATATCTCCTGATAACTTTCTAACGTTGTGTTATGTGATTCCTTAATTCCGTTAATGTCATATAAACTATATTTTTATGAAAGTGGTCGGTTGTTTTTAAATTATAACAATAAAACTATTATTTATTAAAGGTAAACATTAATAATATAAAATCATTTGTACATTTATATTCATAAAATAGGTTATTTATCAGTCTAAAATATTATGTGTGTATGCGTATTTGAGTATAATTAACAAAAATTACTTTCAAATAGTTTCAATTGCGTATGTAATTTGCATGTATACATAAATTGATGTTGCCAATATGTAGGCACTAGGTACCAGGTACCTACAATTATAGTACAATATTTTTGTATCATACTTTCAGAAGGCTGAGACGTGGTCACAACTATGTGTAAGCTTAAATAAAATAAATGAAATATACATATATTTAAAAATATTTATTATTGGTAATCTACATTATACCATTTTACTATAATGCAATCCACCAAAGAAAAAAGTTGAGGTATCACCATACTACATTAATCGTATATAAATTAAACGAACGTTATTCTTGGACTATAGCTTACACACATTTGGATTTTAAACTCGTTCAAAACTTTAAATTTCAAAACTTTCTAAAATAACTTACGGTTTTAATTATTTCTAAAAAAAAATACAAAACCAATTACCTATTTTGAATGTATAAAACTAAATTTATTAAGTTGCATTATTGATTCAACTTTAGAACACTTAATTGTTTTTGAATAAGTTTATTCGTTATTTGTTTTAAATAAATTTATTACAAAATACTATAACTAAAATACTAAATTAAGCTACAGGCTCATATTCAATAAAAATGGGTATTTTAAAACTTTCTACCTACCTATTTAATTTTATAAAACGTGTAAAATCTCTTATGTCTAAAGTTTAATTAATTTAATGTTTGGACTTTTTTTTAAGTTTCGATTCAAATTATTTAAATTCATTTTTAATAATTTATAATAATATTTTTGATAAGCAAAAACGTTTTAGTAATGTATAATTATAAATAAAAATAATTATGATTTAAATATACTTAAACAAATGTAAATGATCTTTTGTTTTTATTAAAAAAATTAAATATGAAATTGGTTATTTAAATTAGATAAAATAGCTAATAAGTGCAATGTGCATGTATAATATATATACATGATGATTGTATATATTTTTAGAATGTACATATTTACCTTTTGAATATTTGATTAAATATAATATATATATATATATTATCATATGCCTATAAAAATCTCATTTAAAAAAATAGTTTTAAAATTCTAAACAATGATCACAAGACACAAACTAATAATGATTTATAATTGAAAAATAAAATTTTATAATCATATATTTCAATATTTATATATTATTTTGGAGTTTTCTTCAAACATTCTTTTTAGTTATTTAATTTATGATATTGTTTGATAATTAATATAATACGATATAGAATATTTAGACGATAAAGTTTAGATAAAATATATTTGATAATTTATTTGATTCATATATTAAATACGTTTAAATTAAAATTGCAATAATTATTTTATTATTTAATCGTACTTTAATGGATATTTCAAGGCACATAATATACGCATATACAATGTACTGCAATATATTAATGTAGTTATGTATGAGTATATGCGCATATAATATAAATTATAGTAAAGATACACCCGGATATTGGTATTAAAAGAATACTTTCTCGATTTTCGAACCAAAATTAGTGTTTGATGGTATAATGTAGAAATTTAGGTCGATTCAAAATCACAAAACATACTATAACTCTCTATAATTAAAATTGAAATATTATAATTAGTGTATTCAAATCAAATATAATTTAGTATATTAAATAAGTATACTGGTTCACACTTTTATTGATATTTTATACAGGAAAATTATTAAAAATTAAGATTTAACTTCAAAACATTTTTTGTTCATTTATAAATAATATGCATTTTAAAAATACAATTATTTCATGATTTCATACAACTTTAAATGAGTTTTGTGTATAAGAAAATCACTCTGTATATTATAAATATTATACATCAGAAATTGACTCTTAATAATTATAAATACAACTTAATGCATATTTACAGCTATAAATGTAGATAAATGTATATTATTAGAGTAGGATAATTATTTTTTGTCATAAGTAATAACTAATAAGTAATAAAATAAAACATATTGTTTGTTAAACATACATTTCTCTTATTATGATAATACAAACATTTTAATACAGAGAAAGTTTAATGGCTGTGTAGTTATCTATAAAAAAAATATAATAAATTATATTTTATGTGCTTTCGTTGTAAACGTAATATTTACTACATATTTTATTATACAGTACATAATGTAATATAATATTTATTTAGTTTGTGATCACATTGAGATATTTTAATTTTTTTTTACAGATACAAAACTAAATATATTGACTACAGTAATTATCTGTGATAAAAATTAGAAATATAAAACACACTACCATACGAATAGCTCAATTTGTTGTATACTCGTACTTATTACAGCGAAAATGTTGAGTATAATATAATCAACATTCATATACGTATGCGTATAATACACGCATATATTATTGCTAACATACATAAATCTTAAAATATATGTAACAATGTAAATATAAATTATGCCATGTACGTACATGTACCTATATAATAAACTGTGTGAACTTAATCTATACTGATTGTTAATGGGTAATTTTCAGAAAATAATATCAGGCATTTTTTTTTTTTTTTTGCAACAGCGTGATTTATCAATCATTTTTTATGATTGCAATAATTATGTTTTTAAAATCTCCCAATATAATAAATATTTTTGCTTTTTAGTAAACATATCTTTAGGTATAGAACACTATAGTACAATGAATTTTGCAAACTTTGCGTTTTTATATTACTAAGATCAGTTTTTTTTTCGAATGAGCATGTTGATACCGAGTTCTTATAGTTAATCAAAAACCCACTGTGTTTGTTGCTGATATATATATTAATATTACTGATATTAATTACCGCACATTAAGGAGAGGGAAATTAGGTTTGTATCCCTTTTACGAATAAAGTTATCGC
This sequence comes from Melanaphis sacchari, assembly GCF_002803265.2. Taxonomy (NCBI): domain Eukaryota; kingdom Metazoa; phylum Arthropoda; class Insecta; order Hemiptera; family Aphididae; genus Melanaphis; species Melanaphis sacchari. The sequence continues at coordinate 1,418,651 of NW_020271042.1, forward strand.
AAAATATTGTTGTCAAGAAAAATAATTATTATTTGTAAATTATAAGATTTATATTATATTTTATTAGAATATACATTTAAAGTGACTCATGAGGTTATTCAGCTAATTGTCAGCAATTTTTAACTTTCAAATCATTTTTATCGTTAATTTTGGAAAAGTGTATTAAAAATAACGAGTGTGGGTGAACTTTAATTTTATTATAATTTAATCTGTTGATTAAAAGAGGAGATTGTGACTGGTAAAAAATGCCAGTACCTATATTCAAAGGTGTACACTAACTAGTTAGTTTATTTTCTTATCAACTTATGAAGAGTTTAATTGATAGTTAAAATAACTTAACTTTTTGCAGTTGATATTAGAAATTTTTTTAGTAAAATTATGAATTATAAATTGTATTGTTTTAATGTTTTATGACTCTCAATTGCTATATTATATAAAAAAATAACATTTGTTAAATTAATAATTTGAGATATGTATAGTTTAAATTAATAAATAATATATCATGTAACGTAAAAGGATATTTACACTTAACAATGTGCATTTTGATAAAAATAAAATAAAATTGTTTTTTATAATTTAGTAAATTATAAATATATAGGTAGTCATTTTATACGTGATTAACATATCAATTAAAAAATAAATAGATTAACTGTTTTTAAACTGAGTTTAGTTAGTATAATTTTTCTATATTAAATATTAACTTATCGAGTTAAATTTATAATTTGTTAACGATTAACTTCTAACTTATCGATCTTGTGATCTTTTAACTTAACTAAACTTGAGTTAAATATTTTCATTAACTTGCCCACCTTTGCCTATATTACACTGAGATGTATGTAAATATTAAATTATAACTTAAACCTATACTAATAGTCTGCTGTAAGGTTTGCCATTATAATGGATATTGCAACACGTAATTATGATTTCAACACATATACTCCATAACAATAATAGTACATAGTTAGGTAGGTGTTTATATCTATATACCCATTTAGGGTATTTAATATATGTTGTATTTCCTTCAAAATCGTTAACGTCTTCACTCTTTATCATCGGATAATTTCACAATAGAGTATAGTTGGAACAACAAGATTGCATGATAACGATGACATTGTAATATTATAATTCAACGTTAATAGGCAAAGAACTATGATGAGCTATTGCAATATCTACTCGCAAAAATAATTAATATTAAGCCGCTGTACGTCGTAAATAATATTATGTATATTTATAACGCATTAAAAAATGTGACTCTGCACTGTGCAAGACATAGGTACTCATATGCGTTTACTTGTATTATAATATGAGCAAGAAAACAATGAATATTTGTATTTCGTTCGTATGACGTAATTATCATTTACACAGAGTTTATAAAACGATTCCTCCAACCTCGAAGAAAACCTATACAACATTATATAATATTAAATACATTATCAATATCACTCAACGATTCGCGTAGATGTATTCAAAATTCAAATAGCTGCAGTTGTTAAAATAGCACATGTTTAAAATCATATTTTCGTGATATTTTTTGTAGTAAGTCAGCGCAGTTGCAATATACAGTATACTGTAGCTAATACATAAAGTGTGCGTATTTTTTTCATCATCCTAAACACATTTCAACCATTCGTACATACTTATATAATATATAGTATACTTAAACATTGTATACCTGCATATATGCTTCGAGAACGTACATGAATTTTATCGCATCACGTTGATGTATATACTATATATTATATGTATGTATGTGATATAATAATACTAATATATATGTTTATATAAACATAAAAATCTAGTACATAAAACGTGTGATAACTGCAGTGGAAGCCAGAAAGAAAATTACATTAAAAAAATGTTCGATAATAAAATTATGTTTAAAAATATTTAAAAAATGTAATTTTGTTATGTAAGAAGAATATCTTAATAAACAAAATGTGTATGAAAAAATAATTTTAAATGAAAAAAAATTAATAACTTTTCCATCGATTGTTTTTTTTACAGTTGAAATTCAAAACCGAACACTTATAAGAGATATTTTTTATGCGTACAATTTAAAATATACATTGGTGTAATATGCCATTTTGGATTAAATAGTCAATACGGTAAGCCTGTATGTGTAAGTTATACATTATATTGTTGTGTATCTAATATGTATACTGGCTTAAATTATTAAAAAATGTATTTAAACATAAGAAAAATCATGAAGTACACGAAATTTAAAAATCGATGTACAGATATATATTAGGTACCAGGTACTCGTGTTTAAATAAAATCATGTGTGTATAACCTTCAATAATAATTATAATAAATTATATATAGTTATCTACATGATAACTATATACAAATATTGTAATAATTATTCGATCACACATGCGCACGCGTATCAGAATGTATGCCATATTTATTTTTTATAGGTATACGTACATAATACGCATATTGTGTGCACATATTAAGTATAGGGACATGGTTGATTATGAACAATAATATGATGAAAACGCATTTGACCGTATCTACATTATTTTTTTATTGATAAAAATGAACTATATATAAACAAAATTACGTACATCTAAAATGTGTAATATATAGTCTATTTAAGACAAATATATACTTAAAATTGATGTATTCGGTGTAGCGGTGCAGTCTCACTTTCAAAAATTGAATAATAATACGAGTAATATACAGCTGAGTATGATATAATTGTATTTGTATAATAATAATATTAATAATATTGTGAGAAAAATATATACCTAGCTAAATAAATATACAAAACCGTGTAAACAAATTTAAGTTAAGCGATTTGACTGGTAAAGTATTTAGCATTTTGTATGTTTATTGCTACTGTTTTTAGTTAAGTACCTATATTATTCATGTAAAAAATCGTCGATTTTATTATACTGGTGTATATTTATATAAATTAAAATCACAATCTCGATATGACTGTTTTAAGAATTGTAGATATAACAAATAGTAATGTACAAATATATGTGTTAGTATTGATAAAAATTATTCCGAAAAAATAATAAATACTTAAATTTTATACTAGAATAAATAAATCGGAAATAGATAGTTACTAGAAAAGTACGAGTAAGCAATACTGTATTTAAATGCAACATTTATTTATTTATTTGATTAATTTATTATTTACTTTTATCCATCTTATTGAATGCGTTTATATAAAAAAAATATACCTCCTCAAGATTCAATGCATTCAATAATAAATATATCTACTTAAAATATTTAATATTAAAGATCGATAAAACGGAGTACTATATTATTATATTAGGATACTAAAAATCATATAAGAATTTAGTCTTAATATCATACATATAATATATAATATAATAGTTATATAAAAATATGTTTATGAATATTAGTTCTTGGTCTCAAGTATTACATTCGATATCTTAACTTAAATATTTATTTTTTATATTATATACCCAAAATAAAAATTGCTATGAAAAGAATTGTATTCACATTAATATAAAAAAAAGCCCTTGATATTTATTAATATTTTATCGTTTTGATATTTATCTCTTAAGCTCAAAATTGGCCAACATAATTTTGGACTTTGAATAGAATAAAGTAAATACATTGCTGCAATTCTGTATGTAAGTAATATTAAAGCTTAGTTATAACTTATTGTGTATGAATTTTTTATCGGTTAGCAATTTTTAGGAAAATATGGAAGATCAAAAAAATTTGCACGGCTATTTATATTAATATGGAATTGAAATTAATTTTATTGTGCATTAATGTGATTGATTTTTTTGTCAATGATTTGTTAGTTTTCACTTGTTATTGCAAATTTTTAATTAAAAGCGTAGCAATCATTTGCGTTTTACTGTTTTGAAGTTCATTATTTATTTTTGACAAACTGAACTATTTTTCATAATGTATTTCAATTGCTGATAATTTTGAATACAATTTTAAATTAATATAAAAATTGAAAATTAGTAGCACCGTATCTATATAATTTATTAGAGTAAAAGTCATCAAAAAATAAAAATTGATTTTAACATTTAAATACTTTTTATCTTATGTATAATAATGTATACGTATAAATGCTTATGCTATGCGATCATAAAAGTTAAATATAATTTCTAGATAAATATTTAAAATTAACCGAACAAATATAAGATACTTACTGATAAAAATATAATATATAGTATTAGGTGTTTTAAAAATTTCCCACCGATTATCAGGAAAATACAATAGATATTTATGGTTTTTTTGTTAAATCGTATAACACATGTTTTGTGAACTTTAATAATACTATCAACAATCAATTCATTGCATTCTAGAGAAATTGTTGTGATAATAACTATAATTTATTCGTATATGAATTGTAATGTTTTTGTATACAATCGTTAAGATTATAAGTTAATATGAAAACAAAAATTGCGATCCTTCAATTTAGCGTACTTACATGTACATAATATGATAGTTTGTAGCTTACAGAGAAGTAAGTATATTTTTAATTGTAAGCATTGACGTAGAATGATACATCGATTATTGATTATAAAAATACAAGGCTGATTGTTGTACATTTTTACTTCGAAGAAACGATTTATGACAATTTAAAATAACTTTAATAAGTCTTTAGTTTAAAATTAGCTGATTTTCGTCATGTAAAGGTTTCATACCTGTACAATTACATTATTATATACATTTTTGGTAGATATTATAAATGTATACACAGTTGGTAACGTGCTGAAAAAATCATTAACATATATGAAATTACGAAGTATAATATTACATATACATATTACATACAGATAGAGTTATTTGCCTCGATTTACCTATGATATAAATACATATTAATGACTAATGCATAATAATATGGTGATCAGAGCGTCGTGTAACGCGCAGAATAATAATACGAAGCCATCACAGTCTACTGTTTTCGGATGGAATCACAGAAGCTGCGTAGTCCGATGACCCAACCTATAGCAAGTTCAATATCGTATATACCTTAACGTTTTGTACCTATCGATGACAAATTAAAACGACACTATTAATATTTTATGCATGACGATGATATGATATGAAATTGTGGCTCGAAGATATGAAATTTAATAGTACATAATATAATATTATTTAGTGTTAGTGTACGTTTTCATGTTGCAAGTATTAATTATTTATTATTCAAACAACCGTGTATTTAATTTATTATTATTATTATAATTTCGATGAAGTACTTCATGCGTATATATATGACTAATTATGCAATAATAGCGTCAGTCTAATTTAATATATTGTAATTCTTCGCGGTTTCTATAGAATCGCAATCCGCGGAGTGGTGAAAAACTCTTTTGAAATTTTAGCACTCGCGCGCCTATATTACAATATAATATAATATTAATGTCGTTAAGAAATTGTGAAAGTGTGTTATTAACACGATAATAATAATTTGGATGGCCAAATAGTATTATATTTAAATAATGTATACGCTCATCACCTTGCGTGTTATTGGTTTTTGGTATAATACTGTGCGGATGATCGTGGCTTATGCAAAATATCAGGTATACAGTGACAATAATAATGTTATATTTTATACGCAACACCAAATTTTATTCTTATAGCTTCAATCCATTCGTAACATACATAAAACGTGTCTTGAGTATTCATAAATCGATTATCTTAGTTTAGAATTTTGGTAAGTTCAAAATCTGATGGCTATTCATATTAAATACACTTTATGTATAACAGTATATAATTATATTTATGTGAACGACCATCATCCTCATTATTCATTATGATTTGATATTATTAACGCGTGTTGTGAAATTCAAAAATAATAGAAAATAATAGTTATAACTTACCCCGAATTATTTTGTGACTATAATGATTAATGAATATATAATATTATGTCATCGTTTAAACCGATCGTATCGGTCGCGACGGTCATAACTCATGATTAATAATGTATACACAATATACACATGATAGGCTATGAGGTCTATAATCTCCATTAATTTTTCAAACAAAATTCCAAAAATATCAAATAATATTTTATTTTTTTATTATTATTATTTTTAACATAAACTTTTTACGAAAAAATTAATTTTTAATTTTATGTTCCAAAACAGAATATTTTCAAAGTACTTCTATCTATAAAAATTAAATTTTGGACAAGTAGTTTTTACTTACAAGTTACAAGTGTTTAAAGTTTACATGAGCAGAGTAGTGAATTAACATTTTACGAGGTATCTTGCCTGTATCACTCCACTCATATCCAGTTTATCTAAACTTTAAATATTTATGACTCATAAGCTATTCTTCCAAAACTTAACTTTAATCATCGAAGTAATCTAAAACAAATATTCTGCGTTGGAATAAAGAATTAAAAATACATATTGTTATTTAAAAAAATAAAAAATAATAATATTGATAAATAGTAAATAATATATATTTTTAATTGAAAAATCGATATAAATTAGGTCGAACGCCACTTGATCTACTATCTTATAGTCTACTGAATGATGATAAGAAAAACTAAAACTATCAATTTTAAACGAAACGAATTTCCCGTGGAAGAGCATTGCGAATAAACCTGAATGGAAAGCGAACGCTACTCACGGTCTATTTATTTTTTAATAATCATCGTCGAGAGTCATGACGCGTATACGTAAAACAAAACCCTTAAACAAAATATTTCATCGAAATCGCTCTGACTTGCAATCGTCATTTGTTGACGTAGGTCTCATTATGTTGCATTATGCCTGAGCACCGGAAGACCGGAGCAACACAATTTACACTTCATGCAAAGTATAATATGCACCTTGTAGAAGACTTTCACAACGGATTCGGATGTGTTTTATATCTCATGATGTATTTATCTATATCTACTACAGACCACTATTTTTTTAAGTGAAAAAAAAAACGTTAAGTGATAAATAGATTTGTGTATATCTACTTATTATTATCGACTGTTTAAAAAAGCTACGATATTATGTGTGAGTTAACAACTGATTTATAATTGATTTGAAAAAAAAATAATATCATAATACCTATGTGCTGCATTGTACGTCATTACAAACAGTTTTAAACATTTTACCGTTAATGATGTAAATAATATACGATATAAGTTAATGGGTATAATGGACACCGCTCATTTGCGTCGAAAAAAAAAATAGAGATACGTTTTTTTTCGACAACCTATTTGTGCCAAATTTATATATGTTGTTCAATGACTTTACATGTTAATATTAATTAATTAAATATATATTTTATAACATTTTAATAATTAAAAAACAAATTTCATAAAAGCCATTAATAATAGTAAATCTTTTCGTACTCACATCAATTCATTATCTATAAAACTCACAAGTTAAAATCACATAAAAAAAAAAACTTTAAAATCAATAGATAATTATAAAAACGAAATATTAACACATTACGAATGTATAAAATTAGTTGTATTTAACTAAAATCAAGATAAGGTATAGTTTTGAAAAAAAAAATAACTGTGATTGATTATTATTTGAAATAAAAATGTGTACCTACTTGTTATTAACAATTATTTAAAAACAATATATATTATTGATGATTATTGAATTATTTAAAAAATAAAGTATTAGTTTATTGTTATTTCTAAAACAAGTTTGTACTATTAATAATTCTTTGAAAACAATTTGTATCAAAACTATTATAAATTTAAAAAATAAAAATATTTAATTGATTATTATTATTATGTAATATCACCATATAACACTGCGCCACTGCAGGTAAATTTTGCGCTAACGGGTGGTCGGGAAAAACGGACCTTTTAATTATTTTGGCACAGAAGTAGGTACTATATTCAAAATAAATTGATATTTTTTGACGCAAATGGATAATTCCCAGTATAATAAATAGTATACAAGTGGGTTACTCATATATATTATATCAATGGTGTAATCAGGGGGGCTGAGGGGACTGCATCCCCCCTCCGAAATAAAATGATATTATTGGGCTAAGCTTTTTTTATCTAATAACTTTTTTTTTTAGGCGAGCCACCGATGTGTAAAAATTGATCAAGCCCCGAAAAAAAATCCTGGCTACGCCAGTGTATTATATTATACTTATATTAATGCGACTCTTCATTTTATTAGTAAAAACAACCAACTACTAACAACATAATATATCAAATACATTTGCAAACGAAACGAAGCTAATTATATACTTAATACACATAGTAAGTCGAGTAATTCAATACATAAATATCGGACCCTGATGATGATTACTATTATAATTATATATTTAGATATACAGTAAGCTTGTCCTGTGTGAAATTGCACTGGACCGATAAAAATTTCCATTTTAAGCAGATTTCCATGTAACTGAATAAAAAGGAAAATTCCGTGCTATAAAGTTACAATATTCTGAATGATTAAAATTTAAGGTTATAACATTTTCTAGCTAATAATAAAAATTAAAATGTTGAAAATTAATAAATATCATAGGTTAAAATACATTTTTATGTTTAGTAAATAATTACATAATATGTATTATGAATTAGATATAATTAGATGTTTTAAAATAATGATAAATTTAAATTCCAAAATAATTTGAAAAACAAAATGTAAGTAGATATTAATCAAATAATAATATAATAAAATAAAGTAAATAATACAATTAAAAATTCCGAAATTCGTATAAAGTTTTGTCTAGTTTTTTCTTTAACAATTAACAACTTTCTTTTAGAACTTTCATCTTTTCATTTAAATTTAAACAAATCTTTGAAGATATTGTGAGAACAAGTAAGACGAGACAAAAGACAGAAAAACTACGACTTTACTATGTGACAATAATGAACATTGATGATATATATATATATAGATTCAAGATAAAATGTAGTTATCTATCAATACGTATTAATATTGCTGAACTTAATAATTGCTTAATAAAAAAATAAATGTGGTTATCAAAAATATTTTTGTTCATTTTACGATATGTTTTTCCGTTTGTTTAAGGTAGGTATATACGATTTACGGGACCAAAAAAAGTTTTCCGTTTTACATTAGACAGGTTCCGTTTTATCAAGGATTTAATCCTATGTTAAATTATAGAAATCTGCCGGGACCATAATAAATTTCCGCACAGAATAGGATTTCGTCTTAACAAAGGTCCGTATTAGACAGGTTTCACTGTACATTATTATTGCGATGGCCCACAGACGACACACGTCGTGTACAGCAGGCGACGAGTTTAAGTAAATAATGATATCATTAATCGCGTTGGTGAATGATTTATAATGGGGTTTGACGCAAGCCAGAACGACATGGCAACAATATTATATATTATTATGATAAACCGCGATAACTATCTGAAAATGGTTTCATCCACTCCTCCCACGCCGTACATACTAACTCTAGTGTACATTGTACTCGCGCGAGGCCGGCGCCGTTTCCCTCGTAAGTCCCTGTGAGTGTGTACTTTGTAGATACTTGTAATAGGTATATCATATACGTATAATAATATACGTTTTTCACAGTTTTCGACACACGTCATCTGCACGTCACATTTTATTATCGAACATAATATTATTATAACTTTGTGTGTTGTACGTCTTTTATCGCGTTACACAAAACTGCACGATGCCTGCCTGACGTCTCGAAAGGTAATTTTTTTTTTTACCATCTTGTAACCGTATCAGCGACATAATAGTGTTAGCAGCAGTGTACCTTTAATAATAATATTATACTCGTTTATTATATGTATTTTTATTTTTTATACAGCTTCTATGGAACGACGACTCACATAGTCACATGGCGGATACGTGATTTTTTTAACGTAGATAGTGGGTATGCACACTTAAATAATATTAAATAATAGTATTGCATTTTTATCAAAATCGTATTAGTAGGTCGCCGCCACTGCGGGCGTGAATGAGGCGCATATAAAGGGCGGTGTAGAACTAGAATTAATGTATATTATTATTTATTACACATCGATTATACAAAACACGTACACGGTTGAACACATTGCGTTCAACTTTACTAACAACTTGTTTTTCTCGTTAAAATTTTCGGGAACTCGGCTTTTGAATATTATTGCCGTCGCGTCGTATTTTTATTTTTTTATCAATGCCTAACCAAAATTCATTTTAAAATAAAAATATTCGTACAACATTATGTACGTTTTTATGTTAAGAAACATTAGTATAGAAGGAAAAAAATTCTTAATGTTATTATCACGTAGGTTTAGGTGTACCTCGTGTGTATGAAGAAAAAAACATTATGATACATTCAGCGTACATGATTATAAGTTCTGTATTTTAAGACTTTAAGTGCATAAAAAGTATAATAACCTTTTTGTATAATATTATCATAAAATGTTGTGTATTCGAATAATTTTATAAATTAACATAAGCGTAGCTTAGATAGTTATACAAGCTGATATAGGTGATTGTATATTAAATATTATTATACTATAGATTGTATTGCACACTAAATACTGTGTATACTGTATACAATATATATATATATATATATATATATATGCGTGTGTTAGCAATCAATAATTAATGCTATTTTTTTAACGTATATTTTAAATTATACTATATTTTGAGATATTTCTATCATAATTTTTTTTGTGTTTTGAAATGCACAATTTTATTAATCCTTAAAATGTTAGTACCATAATATTATGTACGCGCGCGTATGTGTCTAGAATAAAATATGACGATCGCAGGTGATGTGCATGTATAATATTTAGGTACATATATATAAAGGTAAAAGATTAATGCGCCACCTGCAAATATTCCCATTTAAAACGTATATTATAACATTATATACAACTGTTTAATATTTATTATGTAAGTACAAATGATATACTCTAATATGACTATATACATTATACTGTAATCCATTATTGTAGTATAAAATAAATTCAACACATCTGCAAAAATATACTAAATAGATATAATAGGTTTATATGTAAATATATAGTATGTGTGAAGAAAAAAGAAATATTGTAATTCGATTATATAATGATTTAAAGGTCGTTGTATTTTTTTTTTTTTTTTGCATAGATAGTATGAATAATTTAAAACGCTAAGCGAGTACAATGACACTTATCGACTTTTATATTTTGAGGTTATACATAAACATCATCATCACAATATAACCTGCCAATATAGTGACTATATTACATTAAAATTGACATTTTATCGTGAACTTTTTTTGTTTCATTCATGCTGCCACGTTTAGTTTAAATTCATTGTTCTGGAGTAGGTACACCACACAAGGAAGAATTACCTATAATCCATACATATGTATAATATGACATATTATGCTAATTGACACAATATAGTTAAGTTTTTTTTAATTACAAACAGTCCGACGACATGTGTAAACAATGGCAGTTAAACATTTATATTTAGGTACGCGTGTTCAAATTTTATAGCGGACAGGCTAACATAAGATATAATATATAGGTAGTGTCGCAAATAAATGCTATTCTGACAAAATTAAAACCAAATTACACAAACGAATATGATGAATTATTTTTTTTTTTAATATTTTTTTTTACTTTTTTAGGCATATATTTATAATAGTTGGTAAATAACATCATAAAATATAAATATATATATATATATAATACTGCACGTTTAGGTTATTATAATTTATTTTGTATACCTCCCAGGGGTCCCTAATAATATACTGGACATCATACCTACTGCTATACTGCTATAATTGACTATATTATGTATATTTTTTTTATTTTTCATAATATTTACACAATAATGGGCAGCAATAATAGCTATAATAATTAGGGCGTTATATCAACAGCATAATTTGGCCTAACAGAAAAGCTATTAAGCTTGAAACTGTTTACTGCACATTTGTAGCAAGAGACGCCGGTGGTCAATCGCATAGTGATTTTCTATTAACTATACTATCAAGTGACGCTTAAAAGTAAAGGTTAAGGCGCGTATATTATGGTAGCCATTCAATGCAGGTATCTTTAGCTGATGATAAAATAAGCCCTCATTAGTACTGCTGTACATATGATGAATATTACATTATTTAATAACTTCAAACACTATTTTTTACAACAAAAAAAGTTTAATATAATATAAATGTAAACTAATAAATATAAGTGCTTGAACTGGAAAAAATAAAAGGGAGATTTAAAAATGTAAAAATAAATGTGCATACTTGAAGATTTAATCGCTTTATTGGTTAGGATAAAATTAAAAAGGGTAATTACATTAAAATCTCTATTCAATAACTGAAGGTTTATTACTATTTATCTCTATACGCATTTCAGATACAGATGCAAAATAACTGTACATTTTCACACGAAAAACGTGCGTAATAATTTTTGGTAGACAAAAAATGATTTACGATTTCTACAGTACTTATGTCCAAAATAAAAGTGTTTATAATATATTTAGTTTCTGAAATTTAATGTTAACGACTATAATAAATATTAATTTGCTTGTCATTGATTGATTTAAGATTTTTTTTATATAATTATAGGAAAAACAGTAGCTATAAGCAAAGGACTATTAGTGAACGTAACATTGCTACTTTAATCGTGATCCTGTCTTACAGTAGTTATAACTAGGATAGAATAGTCATTATTCATTATGAGTAAAGGTACAATTATAAATTATTTTTTTTTTTTTAAATCGTGATTTGTAATGGGTTATTGAAACCGAATAAATAATATATTAAAAATATTTCCAAAAATGTAATACATTTCCAAAAATTAGTGTTTGAATTTAAAAGGATCGTCTTGTATTGTACAGATAAAACTTCAATTTTTGGTTAAGTATATTGGACTAAAGTTATAAGTATAAAAATTTTAAAAATTAATCAAACTCTTCTATACATAAACTTATATTTTTATATGTTTCTATTGAAGATAAATCATATTTTTCTTTGATTAAAATAAAAACTGTTAGATGTAATAACAATTACAAATTGAAAAATATTGATAATAATATCAGTAGATAACTGATGATTACTATATATTTATTATATAAACTGGGCGATTGTTTAATCCAACAATACTCATTATTTCAAAATTTATTTACATATTTTAAAAAATATTTTTTCATAATTTCTTGCCAAAGTCACACAAAATTATAATATTCTTCAATTTTTTACCGTGAATTTTTAAATGTTTTACTTATACTGAATGACAGTAATTCAACATACATTTTTTTTTACTTGATATTTCAAAATAGAATATTTTTTTACATATTTTAATGTATCTATTTTAATTGAATTTCAAACGAAATTAACATGTATCTAATTGTATCTTTGCTCACAATTACTATTCTATCCTAGCCATAACTATTGTTTTATATGATCAAAATTAATGGCTACACAATAATTTTGTCCCGAAATAAAAATATTAATAAGCGGGTACACAAAATTGTGTCCGTCTGAATCTAAATGACTACATGATTTGCGCCCGGCCATATTTAAACTACTACATGATTTGCGTCCGGTTTTATTTAAACGACTATACGAACGCACTTATAGCAGATAATAATTTTAGTTTAGTTTAGGTTGTATTTTTGGTGTAATCTTTTAGGTAATGTTCGTGTAATCTTTGTTGAATAACACTTAAACTCTAAAAAACACTATAAAACGACTTCAGTGATTTAAAGGGAAAAAAATAAAACATTATTTAATATTGATGGATACACATTTTTTTGTCGTAAAAGATATCCTTTAACCAGTTTTTAAACTTTTAAATTCAATATTTATAAATTGTTATTATTGTTTATTTTAATTATTATATTACATTCCTATAATTTAAACTTACACATTTTCATTTTACTTACTTATAATTACATAAAAACGATAAAAATCAATATTTTAACCTACTTATAGTCATAATTTGCTATCGAAAATCCTAAGTTTGTATAAAATGGGAAGGAAAATAATGTTTTTACATTGGGACACAATTCACGTGGAAAAAGGATTTTGGGACGCAATTTGTGTGCAGCGCGATTAATATAGCAATGTTACGTTCACTAATATTGTTATGTTCTCAACTACTATTTTGCCTATGACTTTTTTACAATTATCCAGAGTTTAGAAAACATTTGGAAATGATAATAATATTTCTAAACATTCCAAAATTTTTTACAAATACCAAAATAATAATTTATTTTAAATATTTCAAAAATATTACCTATCATTTCTCAAATGCCATCTGGGTTACTGGATAGTATCTTCTTCACGATTACTGAAATTTTGCTAATAATAAGTGTCTTACTCACGATTTATATCTTATTATCCTCAACTACTATCTTTTTCTCGTGACTACCTACTATCGTACTTATAGTCATGCGTATTACAAATTATAAAAAGAAAATAATTTTAAATTAATCAATAATAAGTAAGTTAATATTGATTACAATCGTTAACATCAATTTTTTTTTTTATTATTATTTAAATGTTTTACTTTTATATTATCAAGCATAATACTTTTCAAAATATTTTAATAGATAAAAATCGAAAAACTCCAAAAAATATTCTGCTTCAGAAATTGAAATTAAAAATATATGTTGTCATTCAAAAATGTAAAAATAAAAATAAAAAAATATAACAATAAAAATGTATACATTGTTTATTTTTGAGTAGAAATTATGAAAAATTGTTTTCAAAAATGTTAATACACTTTAAAATAATGAGTTCAATAAAAAAATAATTCGTTATAAAAAAATTTTTTTTAATAAATCATTAATTAATGTGTAAAAAAAAAAAATTAATGTTTTTAGAAATTTTAGGAAAATAGTTGTAATGATTCATCGATAATAAAATAAAAATTCTTCATAGTTTATACCTTTTGAAAAGAATAAATATAACAAATATTAATAAATTAACTAAACGATAACATATAAAATAATAATATGAATTTTATCTGTAATGTTTGATACATTTGACTTATCTATATGAAAAGTTTTACTTGTAAAATTGTATGACAATGTGGTGTATTTTTATGTTTTTATTCTATGAAAATTATAAGTATACTTTGTTAAATTAATGACTAATTTATTAAAGGAAAAAAAATGAATAAAAACAAGTGAGTAAAATATATAATTTTAATATCTACAAGTGTAGTGTGTAATTAATTATAATAATATACATTTTTTTTTTTTTTTAATTAATTATATTTTTTATTTTTATAAGGTGTATGCAAAAAAAAATACAAGCATACTTATTAAACAACTTAACTGCATAAATGCTAACTGACAAAAATTAATATAAAATATACAATTGTAATAAAAATATAATATTTAATAATCGACCAAATACATACAATATTTACAAAAATATTTGATTACATACATAATATTATTATCGATCAACTAATTATTTATATAGTAATAAGCAGGGCTCGCGACCTATGCAAATTAATTTTATCTTTTGATTTCATCTGAAATTATGCCGATAAAGTAATAATCAATATAATCAATAGAGTAAGACTCCACATTTCACATTTCATTTTTTTGAATTTCATTTGTACAATAGTCATTTTTTAAATTAAAAATAAAGACATATTTTGATATTTTAATATGCGCATATTTTTATGATCTTAAGTGCTTAAAGTCACGAGTCCTTGTAATAAGTATTATATTTATTCATAAAATAATTTTTAGAGGTATTTAAACATTTTAAATTTAAAACTAGAATTGTTTTTACTTACCTGTATAACACAAATTATAACCATGATATGATAAACCATATACATACATATGCGGTCATATAGGTTTGTACTAATCCGTAGATAATATTTTTATTTCATAACCTTTTTTATTTACTAATGCAGAGGTTCCCAATCTTTTTATGACACGATCTATTTTGAAAATTATTTAAATTTTGGCCGACCATCTGATGACCTTTTTTTTTTTTTTACTTTTTCGATTTTAATGATCATATTATGTCTAAAAAAATGTATTATTTAAAAATACAACGCGACCCGTGACTCACTAAAAATATGATCGCGACTCATAGTTTGGAAACCTCTATATTATTGGGTTCCAGAGATTTCGAATATATTAAATCTACTGATTAAATAATATTATTGTGAAACAGACAACAGATAACAAAATATATTCAGAATCGACGTCTTTGAATCTTTCAATGATGTAACGCATGATTACCAAAAATTATGATAACTGATTCTATAGTTCATGATTTTTGTGACTGTACCTATTAAGCTGATCCACATATTGATAAAAATGAAATTATTCCATAGAAAATACAGGAATAAAGGCGAAGTAAATTTTTGATTTTAAACTGAAAAAGTACACTTCTAAGTATTTGAATATATTTTAAATTCAATTTAAAATGTATCTCCAAATCAAAATTTAAAAATTAACACTAATAAAATTATTATGTTTTTGAACATTTTCTAAGTTGAACGGAAAAAGTCTCGATTATAATATCGCATCATAATTTATACTATACAATCATACATACATTGCAACGTTGCATGAAGCTATAAGAGATGATTATCGAGGAGTGTTAGTATGTTCTATCTACGCATACAGTATATACACTATTATATTTATTTATATTTTATTTTAATCGTCGGCATGCGATATAGGTATAGGTAAGTAGGTACACACTAAGTACAGTAATAATAACAATATATTTAATATACACAATAATTCTAATAATTAAAACGATTTATATTTATAAGCAAGTATACATTTTTTATAAAGTGTTTTCTATTTATATTTATACGGACTATACATATTATTACTACCGCATTCAATTCACATTATACTATGAATGCGTTTATGTGCATCACGAACATTCGCAGGTGTATATATATATGTACATATCGTATTATTAAACGTACGCGCGAACGCGGATTGCGCCGTACGGGCCCCGCCGAAATGGCCGATGCAAAATGCAGCTGCACAGCCGACGTTCGCCGACGCAATAACATGAAATTATTACCGGAAGATCGATGACGCGCCGTCGACGGACATCACGGGGAAAACACCTCGTCGGTGCGCCACCGCGCTCACCGCCGTCGCGCGTATCCGGTCGGATACGCCTGCAGCGGCTGCACCGGCTGACGGGACGACGGTCGCTGCGACCCGCCGTACTGCAAGTAACCGGACGCGGGCGCGCTGTTCCGCTGCTGCTGCTGTTCGTACAGGATGTCCCTGATCGCCTGCTGTTCGCGGCGCTCCTCCTGTCTGCCGTCCACGCCCAGGCCGATTCGCTCGATCAGCCTCTCAGACTTGTCGCCGTGCAGCGCGATGAACTCGTGCGCCCGGCGGCCGCTCACGTTCGGGTCGAACGGCCACGACTGTTGCCTGTGGAAGTCGGCCGCGCCCAGCACGTTGTTCTGGATGAGCCCGATGATCCCTCCGTGGACCGCCTGCAGCATCACTGCGGCGGCAAACGCCTGCGGTTCAACACAACGACATCAGCGATGGTGACAACGCATCGATACAATCAACAATTAAAACAACGGTAATAGCGACAGGGTGACGGGTGCACCACATGCGCGTGCAACGGCCATGCGGAAATGGTAAACTGCAGCAGTGCAGGTCGCGCCGCGGGACGACTTGCCAGCAATGATTTCGGTCGGTTAACCGGGAAACGGGGTCGTTGTTCAGTTGGACGAGAGGCCCGAATTAAAAAAGGCATGCACATTCGTTATTGTACGCGTCGCGTTAAAAAGAAACACTTGATTTGGCTTTGTACTCGTAAAAAAAATGTACATAATTATGTAACATTGTTTATTCATGTGTTTCATGCGTATATGTACGTATTGTCATATCCGTAAAAGACAAAAACGCGAAAATCAATAAAAATAGAGGTTTTTCAACGACACTAATGCTTTTCGATGTGATGCGTCGAAGGAGTAGTCGGAATACGTATGCGACAAAACGGGGAAAACGGACTAAAAAGTGTGAAAATAATATGCCTCTAAAAATCACGCATTAAAGTAACATAGAAATCTGTTTTTAAATGACTGAAGTTTTATTTCGGATATCTTCAGAGTTTATTAGATCGTTTTTAAAAACGCGGTTGCATACGTATTTAAATGTTTTTTTTTTTTTTGAGCGCGAACTTACTAGCTTTTGTGATCAGGCATACGATAACCACATGTCACGGCCAAGACTTGAGGTAATTGGGGTGTACGCAGAATGGGAATCACATTTTCTTTTAATAGTTGCGTTTCGCCTGTCTCGAAAAATCTCAAAAAATGGGAAGGTCTTTTTTAATTTTACAATTATCCAATTATACCTTATTTTTTCCTTTTTTTACTTGAAAATTATGAAAAAAATCTATACCATCATGAAACACTATCAACAATTATCCGCAAACCACGAACAATTCAATTCGTAATTTATACGATTTATAGCTATTAGTAAACATTTATTATTTAATAATATATCTATCTTGTTTACAAAAACGTTAATAATTTTCAAGATAATGAGTATTTTAGTAAATAGAAGTTTTGTAAAAATAATTTATTTGTATACATTAAACGTGATTATGTTTAATTGTGTACAATCTGTCCAAAATATAATAAAGTAAAGCTCTAACTGTATCTGAGCAGTGCGCATAGAGATTAAAACAGTATACAGAGTTATGACGCATAGGTTTTTAATGGCTGTAGATTAATAGATATATGGAATTTTGAAAAACGAAAAATACGTGTTTTTTTAATATAATATATAAAGTTATGTAAAAACAAAAAAAAGTTAAGAAAATTTGTTTCGCTCTAGCAATTAAAATATACTCCAATTCTTTTAATTACAACTATTAATGAATTCACTAAACTTTAGAGAACCGAAGTTAATAAACAAATAAACTAAAATTGATTATTTAACCATTAAAATTTCCTAAAAAAACACTTACCGGAATTCATAAATAATTATAGTTGTTACCGTTTAAAAAAATCCAGTTAATTTTTCTAAAAAAAAAATTACCAGTTAAAACTTAAAAATAAAGAAATTCGTTTTTTATCGTCTTTTCGAAATTTCATATTATCGATAAATAACCATTAGATAAACCATCACATATATGATGACATACGTCCTGTTGACAATATTACATTGCATATTATACTGTCCTTTTAGTCTCGTGCTCAAAATCAGTTCAATATTATCATCCTATTCAACAGTTTTCAAAAGATATTTCCTACGATAATTAAACGTCACTTCACACACCACATAATTATTATCATTTCCGGTTGTTCACGTGCGTACATATATTAATCAACTGTAGAATTAACGGCTGCAGAGTTTGTACATTTACCAAATACGATTTATGTATAAATTCTACATATAGCACAAGTAACTGTTTATTTTTCATAAAATACTATTAACTAACTAAATATATGTAATAAGTAATACTTTTGTCCTGTTCAATATTTTAAGTTTTTTTTTTTTTAATTTATCAATACATGTAAATATATATTGGTTTGAACAATAGTTGTTTGTTATTACATAGTAAGTTAATAACATTTATCAGTTCGTTCTGTTGAACTCTTAACGTATAATGTCAATAATAACTAATCAATAGAAATACATTAATCCACATTGCAACAAACCACCTCATTTTACAGCGTACACCAAATTATGAATTAATAAATTATTGTCTAAATGGACAATATATGTAATCTATATTTATAGGATTGATCAACATGCATGCTTAATGCTTATCAATTTTTTGTCGTTTAATAAAGCTAATATATCAATTTTACAATAAATTAATTTTTTTTTTTTTGATCTTAAAAATTTTGAGTAAACTAACTTACCATACATATTTTTAAACACTTGGGTATAGAGTTTTATACCATTTAAGGAGTATATTGAATCCTGCGATTATATTGAATTCTTTTTATCAAATGAAAATCATCCATTTTTCAGTAAACTGTTTAGTCGGAAATTTTTTTTTATTTTTTAAAATATTATTGCAATTAAATTAAAACTTGAACGAGTAGATATAATGGTACAAAATAAAATCTGAGTATTTGTAAATAATAGGGTCTTGACTACCAACTTAAAAATGTCAAAGATTGCTATTTAAAATTTAAATAGATGAATAATTTAAACAAAAATAAATAAAGGAAGCAGAATAATTGAGAATAATTGTGTTAGGTGAATCGTCCAGTATATTAGTATGTAGGTACTATATAGGTAACAATATAGCATAATTGTATTCATGACAATATTCAAAAATTAACCAATGATATACACTGTTTATGGAATGGTTTTAAGTAATAATTTAAAAAAAAATTTACACAAAAAATTAACTTAGTTTTGAAATATTCATTTAATTTCATCCAATTTATGCGATTTGTAAACCCTCAATAATAATTGACGTATTTTAAATCAAATCAACACATCACAAAAATCGTGTAATATTATGAAACAATCACATCTTTTTTAAAGAATTTACAGTCTACATAACATTAAAATAGATTTTTCTATGTTTATATGAAGTAAATAACAGAATGTACTTGAGTATCAAATATTTTTTATATAATATGTATCTATACTATCATATGTGTGAGTAATGAGTATATTAAAATAATTAAAATAATAATAGTAGAATTATTTTTATATAAACATTCCAAATACCATAATGTAATAGTAAGTAAAAAACTATAATTTATAGTTTTTATTTTTAATTTTAATTTTTATAACTTACGTGTGTACACGCTATTATTATTTTATCAAAAACGTATAGGTTGGTATATTAATTTTGGTCGCTTTTATTTATATATTTTCAGATATTATATTATGCTTAAAAATCATAACGGTGGTCTTAATATTATTGGTATATCATACTACATTTATTGTGGTTTCTTGATTTCTTTTATTAAAATCGGGAGTTTTTTATTCACATACGCAATATGCATTCATTAATTTTTAAACTGGTCACCGAATATTACATTAGAGTCGGTGTTATCTTCATGTCATCAGATTTCCTATTCCATTGCGTTAAGAAATATTGAATTCTTACAATGAAAATTATACACACGTGTGTTTATTTAAATTGGTGGGTAGAGACGTGCATGCAAATGGGAGAACATTGACCTAAGATTTTTTGAAAATTATACTAAAAAACAAAAAGTGTAAGCAGTAGTTAGTTTTTTTTTTTTTTTTGAACCTGTTATGGCGTAATATCAATATCGTTGATAAAAAAAAAACCGGTTGTTTCAGGTTGTAATTGAATTATTTTGGAGTTCATGGATGTTTTCGAAAAACTTGTACGCGAAAATAAAATCTATCATTTTCTTTTAAGCCGTAATCTATGTATAACATGTTATTTTTCAGATATTTTTTGCGATTGAGTATATAAAAACAATTGTTAAGTTATATCATGCCAACAGCAATAAAAGGGGGCAGTAAATTACCAGATGGTGACAAAACTAAAATCGTTTAATTTATTTATTTCCTATCAATACGAGTATACGTTTAAAACTACTTTTTAGAAGTTACATGTTTAATAGGAAATCGGTAATTTATTTTAAGACAAGTAACTAAAAATAAGATACATTTATTAATTACTAATCTGCATCAAAATTTAAAAGAAATTAAATTATAATTTTATAAATATATTGTTAATTATAGTATAGATTTATGAATTATATATTAATGTGCATACTTGCCTCCTTTTGTAGCCTATATTTTAAATCTTGAATAATTTTATTTTAATTTTTAACGGAAATTTGTGAATACCTAATTTGATTTTTAAAATATTTATACATAGAATGACCTCTAAAAATATAATTCAGTAATGTAAGAATTACATTAAACCAGATTTCAAGAACATTATTTTAAAAACGTTATTGGTAGTTACAAATACGATGAATCATCCTGTATTTTATGTGTATTTTGTATTAATATATTACTAATGAACTATGTTTAATTATAATTTACATTCAATTCATGGGAATCACAGTTGAAATACCGACCTTCAACATTTTTGTATTATATACGTACATTGGTAAATTCTTTTATAAGCATTAAATTATTATATCATTTAGTGCTAAATATTTAACATACTGTTTATAATTAAAACATTTATATTATATAATGTAGTATTAATATTTTTTTCTCAATTTTTCGAAATTATAAAATTAGTTATGTTAAATTCTAAAGCATTATTCACAACAGACTCATGCATTAATTGAAGTCAATCATTATTTGACATTAAACATATTAAATAGAATAATAAATTATGACATATTATACTTAATAATAATTAATATCGATTTTACCTAAAAAAATATTAAGATATTTAAAACGGTTGTTATATTATTATACTAATTCCAGCGAAAATGAATGAAATAGTTCTCATAAATACCTACTAAAATTTAAAAGATTAAATACGAACTCGTTAATGTAAACTGTGTCATAATAATATTTTATAAATAATTAAGAGTTACTTAATACTTTCTATTTTACGACAACATTTTGATCGACATTATGGTTTAGATGTTAAGAATATTTGATTTGTAGGTGTGTGGGTAGTGAGCACTTAATCATAGGTACCTATTGTACGATATTCAATTCTTAAAACAATTTAATTTTCTGAAGTATCTTAGACATTTAAACATTCAGTGTTTTTCAGAATCGTTAGATTGAATAGACTGATATACTATGGAAGTGATTGTTGGCAATTATTGAAATAACATATTTTACTTCTAAGATGAGTACGATTTAAAATGTAATTTTTTGAAATATGAATTATAAATTACATTTGTCTTATGCATTTTATAATTATACCCTTAAATTTAGTTATAATTTTATAAATAATTTACATTTTTCAATATTAACGAAGAATTTATGGTAATGATTTACAGTGATAGTCCTATGCGCAAATGTCCAATTTTATAATAATTCAATCTAATAGCAATGTGTGATCGTTCTTTTCAACAGAACGTGTAAACGACTTGCACAAGTGTTCGAATGTATCTGTTTAAAGTCATAAGTGCATAAGACGCGTAAAATAGTCGGTGTAAAAAGAATAAAAAATTCATATAAGTTTGTAAAAAGTGCATGCGTCGTGCATTATTTACACCCGTAAAATGTGTGGCATTGATCGCGTTTTTGAGAAAAGATACGAAAAAATTAGTTTCTTATAAGTTATAAACGGTTATGGGCGAATTAAAAGTGGAAAAAAATAGCTCTCTAAATAACCGTGTATCACACTCACCGTCAGCAGAAGCTTGGTTGGGTCCATCGGAGACGCAGCGGCGGCATGCATGATGATAATATGCGGGTCTTAAGTCGACTGCCCGCACGTGTTACACTGATACGAACACACAAGAAAATAATACTACGACGATCTAAAATATTGTGTACGAGATAGTGATCGAGAAGAGGGCGCTCATTCGTAATAACATGGATGGCCGCGCGAATGTGAGCCAGTGGGTCAAGTTGTGGCGACGGCATCGATAGTGGTCGATCAGAGAGAGAGAGAGAGTAAGTGAGATAAAACTATAATAATGACGATAATAATAATAATATTAATATATTACACTCTCACGGCGACGAAGTTGCGACACGACTATATAACACACATGCACGAAGACCAACCATGTATAATATTATCTAAAGTTATGCAATTATTGTTGTTTTATTTTTTGTGCTTCGCGTACATATAGGTATGCGCGTTCGTATTATATTATACTGTTTAGTAATATTTTTGGTATCCTCATTCGCCATCGAAGTCACAGTCGAATGCGCTTATAGGCGTAATCTATAACTATTGGTTTTCTGTGTTTGTGTGGGGCGTCATTCATTTAGGCGAATAGCCCAAAATTTACCTGGGTAGAGCATATTTCATTTGAGCGTAAAATTAACCAATCGTTTAGACGAATTTATAAATTATTGAATAATAGGGAAGTAACATACCTACCTATACAATAACTTTAATTTATGTATTTATTATAACTAAATATTATTAATATATCGTTTCAGCTGATTGGTGATAACTATTTTAAAGTGTCAAGACCAATTTACAAATATACCTACATTAAAATTATGGGAAGAATATCAAAACGAAAAACTAACAATAATAGATTATAATATTAAACAATAAATGGGTATGAGATACCATACTAATAAAAAAATGTAATTAAGTTAGTTAATAGAATATAATAAATTGTATGACAAAATAATACATTTTTAAGTTTTTAAATATACCAGTTAGAGTTAACTGAGAGTCTTAAACTCTTAAGTCTCTAAAAATAGGAAGGAAAACTTATATTCACTGAAATGATGTGTATAAATTCTTCCAAACAATATGTTATTTTGGGTTATTCGCCCAAATGAAAGCTGACCTTTGTGTATGTGTGCATATGTATGAGTGAAGGAAGGAGAGGCAAAGGCATGCGTGTATAATGTTAATGTATCGTTCGAAAAAAAAGATTTATCGTAGACCCGTGTATGAGTTGACAACCAAAAAATAAGTAAGTCTCATCGTGAATTCTTTTAGTGTAAGTATATGAAACTATGTTCTCGATGTTATCGATCGTCAAGCTTTTAAATATATATTTTGTAAGTACCATATTATTGTTTTAAAAGGAAAACTACATATAGATGGATTTATTAGTTAGACCACGAATGTTCGTATAAAGATATAATAACTTCAATATTCCCAAATGCATAATGCACGTGTGATGCATTCAATATTATCCGATTCGATTTTACACACTATTTCAGAGGTAGATAATATATGTTTAAAATATTGTTGTAAAAAAACCGATAATCATAACAATTTTGATTTAATTAATTAATTTTAAGTCGATACTCGATAGTATGATCGTAAAATTTTTTCCGACACAATAATCGCATGTATTTTATTTTAAAACATTTTTTCATTGTATACTTATAAATTATTGTATCCCTATACTTATTGTTAACATAAAATCAGTAAAGAAAAATATGTATAAATTTATAATGCATGATCCTGCTCTACAAAGAATTCAAACTATTAAATGTTTACTATATTGCATATAGTACTATATAGAGTACCTATAGTTAATTCGTACATCAATATGTGAAATTGTCAAGTGCAGCTAAAGGAATGGACCGTCATACTAGTGATCATCACATAATTATCGTTTGTGTGCGCTGTCAGAGTGTCAGACCATATCGTAATAGTAACTATGTTAAGTCAAACGTTATATCATGGTAAGTAAACAAAAAAATGAATTTATTTTTGGCCTATTAATTTACAAAAGTTACTATATAATATGATAATATTATAAATTATATAGTATTTTTAATTTTTAATTACTTTTAGTTTTACACAAAAACAATGTATAGGTGTCCAATACATATATTTCATTATACATAATAATATACTAATAACCTCTTTATATTCAAAACACGTGAAATATAATCCATTAATACGTAAACTTGTCTATTATATGCAATGCTTTTTAATCCTTTGCAGTATGTGACGTTAGATAATAGTTTTCTGAATTATACGTCTATACAGAATGATTCTCTTAATAGAAAACACTTATTATTTTAAAAAGTATACTGATTATAATAATATTTGATTATAGGTTTAGTTAATTCCAAAATAATTTATTATTTTAAATATTTTAAGTAGCGTACACTTTTGATATTTAATATTGCTCTATTTCTCCCCTCTACTACCTCTGTCGTTGAAATCATGATTATCCACTTTTGATTTTTAAATTACAACCTACAACTTTTATTTCATAATATTAAGTAATTGGATATTTCAAATACTAGTAGAAAAATGTATAAATTAGGCCAGTATCTTAGTATAATTAATTATTCCTATCCAATATAATGGTGGAATGAAGTTTCTATATCTTAAATTTTCCCAAAATATAAAAAAAAATAATTTTTTTCTAGACTATAAGTGTTTTTGTAATGAAAATAACTAATATGATATTGTAATATTGTACTTATATTAACATTATATATAGGGC
This sequence comes from Melanaphis sacchari, assembly GCF_002803265.2. Classification (NCBI taxonomy): domain Eukaryota; kingdom Metazoa; phylum Arthropoda; class Insecta; order Hemiptera; family Aphididae; genus Melanaphis; species Melanaphis sacchari. The sequence continues at coordinate 1,444,565 of NW_020271042.1, forward strand.
ATTTCATCGCAATGAAAAAAAAAAAAAACTATCAGTCATCGTGTCAACGAATTTTTCCTAAATAATATTTTTAAAATATGACTGTCAAAAGTTAAATAGATATTACCTATTACCTACTTTTATTTTTTTGTTCACTTAATCTAAAAATAAAAAATAATGGTAACGTCCAAAAAACTGGAATTTACTCGGTACGTGAAGTAAAAGCGGCATTTCTATTTATGTAAATATTTCTTATTGTTTTCTATTACTGATCGACGTTGAATATCCGGTCAGTGGCAAACGGAAATATGTTTAAGTCATTTAACATTTAGGAAAGTGAGAGCCTTTCATATATTACGTTGGGCATAGAATAAACGGGTCTCTCAGCGATCGTTTGACGATTATTTTCACGGTTTGTCAACGTTTGTTCGTCCAACCTAGTCATACAATAAGCCATATCATTTTATAGTGTCCCGCAATAATATAGTCTCTGTGGACGCGCGCTGCACAATATAATCGATTTTTTGTCAAAACACGAGTTTATGGTAACGTTACCGATATATACATATTATGTTACAAAAGTAATAGCTTTTTTTCTGTTAGGATGATCGTGTTTTTTCAAATGCACGTCGGGTCGAAACACTTTATTTTTATTTGATATTGTGTACAGTAAATTTTAGAGCAAAAGGACGCAAAAATCGATCCTGTAATATTGCCGATCCCGCTGTGTGTATATATGTAATTTACATATAAACCATGTAGCCGAGTTTAAACTTTCTAAGTTTTAAACGTACGGAAAGTGTATTAAGCTCGAAATCCACACAATTTTCGAAGTACGTATATGATATTATATCATAATATATACATATTACACAAGTAATTATTGTGATTTGTTGTTGATTTCAAATAACTATGCATGTAAATACAAACATGACAAATATCTAATAATTTCTATGTGATTATTGTTATTATGTAAATTTATACGTGGACACGGAGTAGTTAAAAATTACAATAAATTGTAAAACACCTATTGTGTGATAATACATATTATGTTTGTATGTTCTTCTCACAAATTGCAGTATAAATCAGAAGAAAATTAAAATATTTTGAAAGTAAAAAATTAAATATGATTGTGATATTAATTGATTCAATAAATGTGTTTTTAACATGAAAGATTAGACTTTTAAAAAAAAATATTATATTTGGACCATCATAAAATATATACTATTTTATTAATTAAATGTCACATGAAAAATGTATTAATTTTTAAATGTTTCATTAAAATTACATTAAAATATTATGAATCACCAAATCACGTTTAAGAAGTTATTTTTTATTTCACTATTAATTCATTATATTTTTAATGATTGATTGTAAAATCCAAGATAATAGCATATAATAATATTAGTATCTATGTTAGATTAGCTAATAATAAGTAATAACTAAACGACAAGTAATAACTATAAGTATATACTTATGAATTATGATTTAAGCGTGTCATTGGCCAACAGTATTGCTTAATTTTTTTTTTTTATACCATTTTAACTTGCTTAATAATGATTTGTTTGTTTAACTTTTAGTTTTTTTTACAAAGAATTAATTTTTATACATATTGCTTATTAGACATAAATATTATTAGTCGACATTTGGAAAAAGAAATTAACGTGGTTTATGATAATTGTATGGTTTTATAGCAATAAACTAAAATTAAATGTCTCATTTTTTTTTTCAATTAAAGAAAAATGGGAATTTTTTCACAAACCTATTGAACTTGACAAAATAGATTTTGTTTATTTGTCATAAATCAAAAATATATAACCATAAATATAAGAAATCCCACTAAATGCCTATGTTTTTTACACATAGTATAATTTTCAAAATATTTTAACTATTTTTTTTTTTTTTGAATTATATTATAAGACATTTCAAATTTGAAAATTTTTTTTTTTTTTTTTTTTTTATAAATTTCGATAAAAAAATATCCTCTAGATTAAAGTTTTTGATCATATTATATAAGATCCTACGCAAATATTTCTGATGTCTATATAAAAATATCAAAAAAACTTGGCACCATTTTTTATATGCATTTTAAGTTCAAATTTTGACAAAAAAATTTATAAAATCAATTTTTATAATTAATAGGTATAAATTGATATGATAACCTAAGTTATTCATATTGAAAATAAAAATCTAAAAATCTAAAAATATAAAATCGCGATTATAATATATTATTTTTTAAGGATTGAAGTTTAAATTTGGACAAAATCGTAAATCTTAACGATAAATAACGGTATTAATTATAAGTTATAAATTATAATTCAAAAACATTATTTGTGGGAACTTAAAACTTTTACACACATTATTAATTTTACTATACATTTATATTAATTAATTTATAAAATATGTAGATTAATTTTAAAATTTTTCTTTTTCATAATTTTATATACTATGAACTTATTCACACTATTTTCAGGTTAGGTGTAGTATTGGCTCGAAAGCTTATATTAGTAATGTAATATGCTATAAAAATTAATTTTTAACTTTGTCACATATATTTAGTTAGAACATATTAGTTATACAATATACTCATACATAATATATAAGAAAGCTTTTCCTTACATATTTCAGTAAAAAAATTGTAATTTCTAGATGTGGTTTCACAGTAACATAATTATTATTATTAAAATGTTATTATAGTATCACATACATATAACGCCATACAGATACATAACTCTTAGATATTTTATAAATAGGTACGTTCTTAATATTTTTTATATATTAAATTTAGGTTTCTATACGAATAATGACGACACCTAACCTAGAACATAAAATAAAAATAGCTCACAAGTCTGTTGTTATAAATTACTACGCATATATTATGTCGTACATATTATTTTCAGCATATCTTGTCAATAAATATTCTAAAACTGATACCAATAATTTTTCGCAAAAATGCAAATACTATTCATGTTTTATAGTTAATATTATTATAAACACACGAGAATCTATGTATAGTTTAGCGATAATCCGCTGAAATTTACCGCACGAAAACAATATCTATATATATACATATATAGTGCTCATTTATGTTTTTATGCGTCGAAGTTTAAGCAATTTAATTCGTATATAATACTTATTTATATATGTGTAATGTGCGTTTATAGAGGATCTGTAGTTATTAATTTCAATTCCGTTTTGTAAAGTAACCGAAGGTCTTCGCGAAATCGGCAATGACGATGTTATGTGATTGCTGATGCTGACATAGTCACGTACTCACATGCATAGATACTTTAATATACTAAACATGTGTATTTAACAAGGACGATAGGTGTTGATTTATAATATTACTCATGTAAATATACTCCTATATATATTTAGGTATACAACAATAACAGTGACGAAATGAACTTACAATTGTTCAAAAGAAAACCTAATATATTTATCCATCAACTTCAAATTTGACCCAAAAACTTTTGAGTATCTACTAACATAATTATTGATGTATGTGACAAAAAAAAAAAAAAAATGAATTAACCCAGCTCAACCTATAGTTAGTAATTAAAAATAAAAAAGTATTTATTTGAAAAATAATTCTGATGATAAAACAATTTTTATTTGAATATTCAATTTTCTTTTATATTTCTATACATTTTTAGCAAATTTGTGCAATTTTTGGCAATTATTGACAAATATTATTTTTGTTCATATTCACTACATTCCATTTCAATGTATATTTAAGCTTTCAAGTATTTTTGGCTCAGTAGTCAAACCCATGACCTTAACGGTTTTTAATCAACTTAGCTTAAATTATAAGCTGTATAAAAATATTAATTTAAGTTTAAACATGTATTTCATAAAATAATGGTACATTTTGTCTTTGGTTAAGTATATTGAATATAAAATAATTAATAATTATATACTTGTTTAGTTTTATAAATGTGTATTAATTGTTATCAGAAATAGGTTATTGTTGGCAAATACCATATTTTAAGTGACTTTTAAAAGTCAAATTTTAAATATTTGCATAACAATGGTCAATGATGAGACACGTACTTCTGTGAAACGTAAATACAAATTGTAATTCTCTAATTCTGTGTTTAAGTAAATCGCAATGTATTACGAACTATAAGTTAAAACGTCAGCCATAGTTTTGGAGTGACACACATACACGGCAATACATTTATTTACCAACCGAGTTATTGACCGGGACAAACATGCGGTGAGACGCTCTTTAATTAATATTTATTGCGCATACCAGATACTTTATTATAGCGCAGGCATTAGAACTGATGATATAATACCGTTTTGCAACAATAAATACTTTAAAAGTAGTCATGCAATGAAAAGTAACGTCTTAGATTGCGCATATATTATTTTCGAATAAACACGGCAGTGGCTGAGATTTTTTATATTAAAATAACAATATTTATAATTAATATGTAATGCTCGTTGTCTAATTCAGTTCATGCTCTGAACATGTCAAAACTGGTTATTCGAAAGGAGGCACATAGATGTATAGGTGTTTCAGTAATACAGAAAGCGCATACTAGGTTGGCAGTACAAACGTCTATTGACTTGTGGAATGTAGCAAGGAAATACCCCGAGGTAGGACAATAACACGCAGTCCTAACAGCATTAACTCAAGTAATTGGCAAAAAAATCTATTACGAGATCACAATTATAAAGTAATACGTTTTCACTAAATATTTCGAGAAAAGTTCCTTTTAATGTCTGATGTGGTGATCATACCCGTAAAACTGATTTAATCAAAAAATCGTAGAGATATAAATGCAAAAATAAAATAAAACTAAAAGAATGTGATAAAATCAAGTTTACTTTAAGTTCTGACGTCGTAATAACGGCTGACGTTGAATTGAGTCCCGCAAATATTTTTGGGTTATCACTTATCGGAGTTAAGTCCGACCAATATTGTTAGGTTATTCGAGTTGAGTCCCTTTTTTAATTGTAATAATGAAAATAAAGAGTCAATTAATTTAAAAATATTAAAAATAATAATAAATAAATATAATTTTTAACTAAAGAATATTTTTTAATCGACAGTTATAGAAAATTACTAAAAATAAATTGAAAATTGGTCATACTTATAAATATTTCTAAAAGAGTTGAAATTTGTTGGACATTTTATTATAATGTAAGTATTGAAAATAATAATTTGGAAATTTCAAGTACATACTTATCTTATTATATTTGGAAATACAACAAAATATTAAAAACTGTTTGAGGAAAAATAAGTATTTTACGGGTGAATATTTAAACATACACTCCATTTTTCACTCATAATAATTTTATAATTAAGTAGGTAAGTATTAACTAATTGTGAGTCACCGGCTATATAGGTAGTCATGACATTTTATCTATCAGATTCAATTCAAAGATATTAAGATAATAAGCTGGACTCAATTCAAATACATAAAAGTAGCATGGACTCAATTCAATATCATCGGTAATAATTTTTAGTTATTGTTTGTTTTTACATAACAATAGTTAATAATATTCAAACATTTTTTAATTTTAAAATAGGATTGCGCGTATGTTAAAATTTAAAATCTGCATACAATAATAATAATTTATAGAACACATTTTTTAAAACTGTAAAACGCTTCTAAACGTTTCTTTAATCTTAAATTTCAAGGGTCGATAACAAATTTTTAGGTTATAAAATAAAGATAATTATTATGATTGTGGTTTGTCATGGCGCGTTGGCTGTTGTCAGTCGCGAAATGCGACTTGGAGTAAGTAACAGCCACAACTACTAGCTGTAGCCATTACTTGACCACCCGGGTTCATAGCGGTTAAAAACCTTGCCACACATATACATGTTTACTATCAACCGTAACAACCGTAATAATCGTAAAAAATAACAACCTTCCCTACCAACCTTACCCCTACCACAGTTCATAACCCCTACAACAGCTAACGGCTCTAGTTTCCGGCTTCAGTTCAATAAAAAAAAAAAATATGATTAAAAATATATGTAAATGATTAAAATGTAAAAACTTTGCTCCGATAATAGTTTTCTGTAAACGAATAAAATATAATTAATATATTATAATCATAATACAAAATATTATTGTATGATGTAGAATTATTGTGATAAGGAACTAAAAAAAATTGCTCATAAATTCATTAGTGCCCCTAAATAGCCTACTCACTACGCCGTTTTACTAATTTAATTGTGTTGTTAACGTGATTAAAAATGAAAAATTATAGATTATAGCCTATAGGTAATAGGTATACCTTTCGTCACATTATGAATGTCAAAGAAAATTTTTAAAATTTAGTCACTGAAGTTGAACATTTTAAATTTTTTTACTCGTATTGTCATATTGTTGTTAAAATATAAATATTTTTGAATATTAGTAAATTCATCTCAATTTGTTGTATTAACTTAAATTTACAAAATCTTCATTCAATGGGGCTTTTGCTTAATGTTTTCATTAGATACCTATAGTTACAATCAGAGACATATTTTAAGTTTTGACAATATATGTATAATTTTAATGCTACCTCCTTAAAGTTAAATGTGTCTAAAATTACAAAAACAATTTACAAAAATTTAATATTACATTTGACACATAAATGACAAGTTTTCAAGTTTCTTCGTTACAAAATAATTGTCTAATTGAGGAACTTAACAAATGCATTTTTTGTTAGTTTTCTAGAACCTGTAACGCTTAATTTGATTCTCGTGTCAGTAAATATTATTTTGTGTAATTTTTTTATATATATATATATGTAATATTATTAAATATTTATTAGATTTCATTAAAACGATCGAAACAGTTATTAAAACTATCACAAACTACAACAAAAACGTCAAAAACTAAAAATAATTTTAATTTCTGCTGTGATAATGGTTAATGGTTCCCTAGTAAATATGTATTAATGTACTATACCGCTGTTTACATTATTTTTCATGAACTCTTTTATTTTTGATAAACTTAAATCTCTGATTTTTTGAAATTTATATAAGTTAATATAAAAAATACACGAATTAGTTTTGTATCTCGTTTTTTTCAAACACGTTACTTTGGTTTTAAAGAAAAAAAAAATGTTTAAAATTATGAAATCTATACCTAATAATCAAATTTAATGATAAATTAATAGAAATAATATAATTTCTTTAAATTCAAACAATATAATAAATGTACTTTTTAATTAACAGTTGTATAAAGTCATTATTCATTACTTATTTAGGATGGTTCTGTACTTGTGTATGAAGTTTTGGAACAACGTCACACGTAATCTAGCTGTTGCTGGCAAATAGGATTTTAAATATTCAGTCAACGTATTCGGACGATAATAGACAGCGCCATCTATAATCGTCGTTTTGAATTTTTCTAGAAGTACCAAAGAAACGTCTGCAGCTCACTTTCGTCGATAGACAGCAATGCCGTCAACGGCGTCAACTGTTATATCACAGAATAAACGAAATTGGTTGTATCTGATGAATTTATATTATTGTCTTAAAGATTTTTTTGTCTACTAGATAAAGTATTATTGTTGTTCTATTTATAAAACAGTATATTTGTAAGTTTTTAAAAAACAGTTGACATTAAAAAATGGTTTAACATGGAATACATTTTATGTATCTCCTATAATAATTTGCAAATTAAAAATGTTAATAAATTTTCCATGTAGCGGAAAATCTAAAGAAACCTATCATACAATATTTAATGATAAGAAAAATAAATATACAAAATAATAAAGTTCTGAAACCGGTTTGCATTTTATTTGATCTCAAACTGGTTATGAAGTAAACGACATGTAGTAATTTTATTAATACTACCACTGATTATAAATATATACATACCTTAAAAAATCAAAATGCCATTGTTATTGCATGTATGTAATTGAATTATTAACAAATATATTTAAAGAGTGCAAAATAGAAAACTGGAGAATTGGAAAAGAACGATACAGAATGCAGGTAAATTACGTGTTTTACAAAATAAATAATTTTAACTGTATTTGATAGTATATACATTTTAATAATTATATCTAAAAACTTAATATTTTATACGTATTATTATTATTATTCCCTGTTATTATTATTATTATTATTATTAAATTATTATTTTTCTTCAATAAATTAATGTAATTAAGATTAAATATTTGTATCTATTTATAATCTAGATTCTAGGGTATTGGACTCTAAAAGTAAAAACCATATCCGTAATTTGATAGGATATTGGCAATTTCGCGAAATATCAAAAACGCACACATTTAAATCAGTGTTATAATGTTGTTTAATTACAATAATAAATTATACAAACACCATATTTAGAATTATCCAAAATGTTTGAAAAAAATAAACAAATTGTAAAAGTGTATAATATTATAAAATCTTAACGTTTCTACCGGGTAAAAAATATAGTTATCATGTATTCAATATATTTTTCTCTAGATCTATTTCAATTATATTATTATTTTGATTCTATGTATTATATTATCCGAGTATAATTATATCTATTAATAAATTACTCCTGTTTAAATCTACAATCAAACTACATGACTACCCGTAACCATTTATTTAAATTTACAATTATTATAATTGTGATAAGTATTCACAAAAATTCGAAAATGGATAGAATCAAAAGTCACCGTTGATGACGCCGCGGAAAATATGGCCAACAGCATCATCTTTGATCTTAGGAACATTGCACGCATGCGCGTTTTGGTGACACGCATTTTTAATGAGATTATGTAAAATTATATTGTCGGAAATCATTTCCAATATAGCTTACAATCAGAGGTATATTTAACAATTTGCCGTTCTATACCAAACTAAATTTGCTACAATTTTAATTAACTTATCAGTATTTGCTTTTGATTACTTTTTACGTTTTTTATCGGAAATAGAAATGAAATCAACATTGATATGCGTCACAATATTATAATTATTATTAAAATGTAATATTATGTTCAGTGTAAATTTTATAATTTATACTATGCTCTGTCGATATTATTGTCGCTGCGAGTCGGCATTATCGATATTATTTTTATTCAATTTGGATTGAGCTGTATTCTTGCAGATCTCTTTCGCGGGATCACTGCCATTGTCAGTGCCAATCGGCACCTGGAGCTCCTTGCACGCCTTAAACACAGCCGCTACTTTTTCTGGGTCGGCGAATCGTTGCATGCCTATCGGTTGGATGTCCGGTCGGCGACGCTGTGGCGACAAAGTACCAATAGCCTGCAGTTGAGCCGATGGGTTTCGTTCTCTCGCTGTTTACAAACGCAACAATAACAATAATAATTATTATTAGCATGAAAATAAAATTATATTTATTTCCTCTTATGGTATCCTTAAACTCTTTTTAGTTTTTAAAATCTATTGTTTATTATCTTATAAGGTGCACAATATACAATGTTTAAATAATTTATTGTTTCAAATATCTTATTTAATTTTAATAGGTGTAATGAATGTTGGAATTAACACTATTTAAAATAAATTGAACGACTACATTTTTAAGCTTTTAAGAAATAACCTCTCTGATTTATAAATTTAATAATTTGTATATTTTATCTACCAAAATATATTTTCTTAAATATTTTAAATTGCAAGTATAAAATTTCAAAAAGTATATGAGGTGACCCTTGAATGACCAAAAACCAATGACGAATACCTCAGTCAAGTTGGTAGGGGTGAGGAGGATCGGTGAGCGAAGCAAGTAGGCGGCAGAGTCATTAGTATTAAGTCAGTTTCTCACGACTCGTGTACTTGTCAAGTACATCATTAATCAAATAGACAAGTAATCACAAACTACTATAGTAATACTATAACTACAAAGTGTTCAAAATTTTTACTTTGATAAGTACCTACATTCATTTGTATATTAACCATTCCTTTAACTTTTGCCACATTTACCGGTAATCATCAGTAAGAGCACTAATGACCAATAATATTATATAAGTACCTTTACTTTTTCGACGGCAATATAAGTACCTCCAGTACAAAATATTGATCAAGTATACTAGTTGTGGAAATACAGCATAAATGCATTATATTATAATGTAATAGATTTAAATATGCGTATACAGATACATTAAATTTGTTTAATGTCCTAAACACAGTGAACACCTGCGACTCGCCAATTATGTATACATATTGTTACTAGATCGAGCTCTGTGGTATAGAAACGATGCATACATTAAAACCACTGCGATTGGTCGTAAATTAATAATATGAAACAAAAACATTTCTGCCGCCTGTGATGTATTATACTCGTTTATATTGCTACGCACATCGTTAGATTTGGTCACGGTGACTGACTGCAGTTATTTATTGTACTCTTGACACATACACATACACATCACACAATGTAATATAGTCTATAGATCATAATATCAAAGTGGTTGTGTATTATGGTGTATTATGACTACAACAGCTGCTTGTAAGCGTATAACACGTCCGTTTTCCGACATAATATAGTAACAATAGTACCTACAGAATATTATGAAAAAGTAAAACTATAAAGGAGACGTAATAATATGGATAGCTGGAAACAGAGGCGATTGCGTTGTATTGTGTATTTTAACATGATATCCCAAATCCCGAAACCCAAATTTTGGTTTACCCAGAAACGGCTAAGATAACTGTTGAAAGAATCATCTCATATTTTCAACGTGATGTGAATCATACATTATTACAATATTGTACATAAAAAATATTTTGTACCGAAATGAACTTTTTAAACTAATCGAACATTGTCGATAACTCGAACCGTAAAATAAGCTTTAGGTATATCCACGAGTCACGAGAATAATTTGAAATTCTGTGGTAACATAAAATTATATTATATGAAATATATGTTATTTATTTTTATTATAATTTAGTTTAATAAATATACGCATCGACAGTTAAACACAAGGAAATGATTTCCAGTGAATGCGTTTTCAATTTCACTAAAATATTTAAAACAAAATAATAATTATCATATCCGTTGAAAACAAGTCAGACTTGAACCTATTTAATATACTTTGTTCAATTCTATTATTTAAAAAATAATAAACAGGGCTTCAAAGTTTTTTTATAACGTCATGACGGAAACCCATCAAAACAATTAAACGAGGAGTAAAACAATTGTATTAAAATTATTAAAAATATTTCAATAAACACAATTTGAAATTAATAATACCTAAGTAATAAACATATAATATAATAATAACATAAAAAATAATAGCAAATACGTTATCATTTTAAAAATATTGTTTGTGATTTTATTCTATATCTATAACATTTATCATTATTCCAATGAAAAATTCAATTTTTTTTTTCTGAAAGGTATAAATAATTTAATATTAGCGTCGTAAAAAATGATCTTGAAGTTTTTCCAGCAAAACGGCAAGTTCTTATTATAGTTTAAATTAATTTGACCTTTTTAAGTCATATGTATGTAATTATTTATGTATTTTATATAATCTTCATAATATTATGTTCTCCAGTATCAGCCAATTTAAGAAAATCAATAATGATATCACTACCCATAATACTTTGATATAGATGATGTACATATTAGGAATTAAAATGCATTGAACTACCTACTCAAGTCATTTGTATACAAAAATTACAAACCATATTGAAATTATATTATATTATTTTTGTTAAAATTATTTATTCTGAAACATAAATTATTATTTTTAACTGTTATAAATTTAAAACTAAAACAGTTTTGTCTCTGCTTTTCGCCCACCAAAAGTTTAATCAAAGATTAATGAAACGTTAAAGTTACCTAATCATCAAACATAAATTAAAAATGTTATAATCTTTTTTCATACAGTAACATCAATTACGTATCCTATACATTATTACCAACAATAATATTATATACGCCTATCTATATATTATTATATAAGAACGTATGGAAAGTGCTTTAAAATTACTACTTATAGATGTGGATCATACCTACTCGTTTCTGATATAAATAATAAGTAATAGCTAAGAAGAAAATAATTATAATAACAAAATAAAATATAAAATTTAAAGTTTTACTCATTGTCTAAGCAATAAGCATATTAGTGTTTTTTAGTATAAATTATTATTTAAATATATATATATATATATTAGAACTTCGTTCAAATTGTATACCAATCTAATATACCTAATAAACCTATGTATGAAATGTGAAATGAATATGTATCCCGTGTGGTCTGTACGGATAATGCCATACCGGATGGAAATCAATTTTATAATCGACTAGCATAGTAGCACGTACATAATAATATATAAACAGTTATTTAAGATACAATCGTGGTTAAGTCATGGCAAGAATTTGCATGCAAATCAACTTAGCCTGAAGATCGTGATGCAGCATCGCTTTGACCGCAGATAGAACGGCTTCAGTGTTCAAAGTCGTATATAAATATAAATAAAACCTGAAGCTATGAATTTTTAAACAAATCGGAATTGGCCATCATTACATTAGCATAGAGCCTTCAAGGGCTTATGTTTTTGAATTTATCGTTCGCCTGTTGAATCCGAGTCATGCGTTTTAAAAACGTATAATAAATATTATAATGTCCTTACATTCTACAAAATTTGCGTGCGTACGATTATAATTACGTCGTTTTGATCCGATGCGCATACATAGGTCGTGTACTTATTACATTGTTACATCAAACACGGACTATACAGTGAGTGAATTTAGTATTTACGTAACAATTTTCTATACGTATTATCCACCGTGCGTTATATAGAGTACAGACCTACCTACGGCGTACGCCGTACAGGTATATATTTTTATTATTCAAGTTCAAAGACATTATATTTTTAACTAAACCAACGAATACAGCGTCCACAACCATGCGAGTATATAAGCCACTGTATGATCAACCGCACATCGCATGATTCGATTATGTGCGGTCTACATATCGATTGACCTGACCTATACCAAACTTTGCCGATTAATTATTATTTTAATTTTGACATCGATTATAATTAGTGATTACATAGTATACACTATTATAACTTAAAAGCCTAATAGTTTAATGGACCAGTTAATCTTAATTGCTTAATGTACAAGGTTGGTGTACAAGACTATATTATTTATTAATAGATGTGTATAGTTATGTTGTAGATATTTAATGGGCACCTAATTATACTTGAACTTTGTCCAACGATTATTTACCTATTAAAACGTTAATCCTATGTAGCGGCTCATAACTACTAACTGATTTATATGTCTGAAACTGAATTGACATTTAAAACAATACTATTTTGTCGCCAGATGTTCATATTATAAATCAGTAGAAAAATTAAATGAGTATTTCATAATTAATATTTTACGAGATGAAATAAAAATTTAGTTTTGATTGAATGCCACAGCTAATAATAAACGTTCAAAAATCCGTAACTTGTGTCAAGGGTGTACAAAAGAAAACCGTTAAAATTGGTTGTTTAGTTGGATATTTTGATTTATCGTTATTTCTGCGGTAATAATACTAAAAATATTTTTAGGTATATAGGTAGTGCATAATACAATACGTTATATAGGTAGGTACACGTTTAAAATCATTATTTAACGAAAAAATATTTCATAAGCTACTGAATTCGTTCTGTTGTCGCGACACAATCATTTTGGGTAATATAAGTACAATCAATAATATAATATATTTATACACCTAAATATTAAATAATTTTATAAATGTCATTAACTATTATAATATGCGTCTACTAATCTACATCTTTTTGTAAATACAATTTTAAAGGCTGTCGTTAGAATGGGTAGAACACAATTGTGTACGTTTGTCCTTTTCGACAACACGATTGTGTATGTTTGTAGATGGGTTAAAAGTACCTTTAAGAAAAATAAATAAACACGATTGCGTATGAAAATGTATGCAATGTTGTCAAATTTACTAATTTCATCGTATATAAAATAAATAATAACATAATAATATAATATATAATAAATATCGAATACATTTAGCTCTATAATAATTCAGAAAAAAAAATTAATAATAAAATAATAAATAAAATTTAAAAATTACCTGGTAATTGACAAAAAATATAATTTCATAAAATTCAAAAAGAGTTAAAAATGCAAAAATGTCTCAAAAAATCCAAAAAAAATCACTAAAAATTAAAAAAAATCACAAAACACGTTAAAAAAGCAAAATAAAATTTTTAATTTAAGCTCTGTATCATGAAACACACTTTTAGCTTATTTTGCTATTTTTTAAGCATCTCATAAGAAATATACAAAATCCATAAAATCTCAACCTTGGTTATATGTGGTATATATACCGGCAGGGCCCCCTTGTGAGGGCCCTGTATACCGGTAAGAACATTGGCAACAACACTTAAAACTTTGTAGTTAAATATCAGGTAAAATCGTACGGAATCGTGTAGCTTAAAAAGGTATCGCCGATAACAGACGTACGCAATCGTGTTTTACCCGTTAGAATTGATAACACAACTTCAATTCTATGAATTTAAATCACTAAAAAAGTTAAAAACATAAGACCAAATATATTTAAGTTTTTAAAATAAACTTGGTAAAATATTAAAATAATCTTTTAAGATTATGATCGTTTTTTATTTTTTGTTTATGTAAGTTCATTATTTTATGTACTGTTCTCTGTTAGTATTAAATTTTAAAGATAATATAGACTATAAGTTAATATAGATCATATAGATATATGATTTTGACAATAACAATCAGAAAATTACTTGTCTAAGTCATGACCTAAATTAGATTTTTCTATAAGTGTAGTGGATACCTGATACCTACTTCAAACATTTTTTCTCCAAATTTCAATTAAAAATAAAGTGTGGCCAGTTAAACAGATTACTCTTAATTTACATACCTGTAGGTATTTCTATAATGAATGACAAAATAACAGAAGTTAAATTAACGGTGTTAATAATTAAGTAAACCTACCTTACATACCTGTTTCGGTTAAATCTACACGATTATCGTTGTCTTGGTCATGATCTATTTCGACGTTTCTGCCTCTGCAATCTATGATGCGTTTGCACGCTGCATACGCACGCCGTATCTTCTTCTGGCACCAAGTTATAACAGTCATTCAATTTAAGTCTTACGGTCAACAACTACAACTAAAATTTAGAAAACGCGTTTTTAACAAACAGTTTTGATTGTCGCCTAACGACGGGAAAAATACTTATACATACAGCTCTACATATATAATTCATTGTATAAATATATATTCTAATAATATTTTACCTAATGCACAGACATATAAGAAAAACCTAGGACGCAAATAATGCAATTCTTAATTTCATTTTGTACATAGGTATACATTATATATTATGTATTTTTCTTTTTTATCAGTTATTACGCGGTATTTTCGTTAACGTTTTGTCACGGTTGTTGATGGACACGAGTGGATGTGGGACAGAGAGCAGGTTGTTTCAAGTATTGTTTATGATGGAGATTTGAATAGTCGCACATAATGCGAAACAGTGGTCAAATGAACGCGATATAGATCATCAGAAACGGAGAGAGCAGAAGGAAAACGCGCATAAGACTCGGCACGATGATATTTTGTACACGATTTTTTTGTTTGCGGTCGTAAAGGGAAGGGGGAGAAATCGAACATAAATCGTTTTCACACTTTATCATCAGCGTATAAAATATGTAACGGAGAACGCTTTAACCTGACATAATAATATAGTGTGTAGGAGGAAAATATAATATTTAACAGTCATTACACTGTGTAAATTGCAGACGAACGAATTATCACAATATCATGATAAAAATATTTAGAGAACATTAAATATCAAAATCAGCGAGAATATTTGCATTGATATGCATAAAATTTAATTCATCGAAATAACAAAAAAATTATAATAAACTAAACAACGGCTGACATTTGTTTTTGTTCTTTATAGGTACTGTTATTTAATACCTATATATATTTATATTTTTATAATACTAATAAGTTAAGTATTTACTCAACAAATATTTTAAAATTTTATGTTTGAACCTAAGCATAATTCAACCAGTATTAAATACTGTTATTTAAAAGTATGATAAATGGTAGTATATTTGTATACTTATACCATATTAATAGAAATGGCTAAGATTCTTAAGAATCATTAACCCTTATTAATTATGTCCAGGAAATGTTTCTTGAAGCCAAATAATCAAATCAAACAATTTCTGTTTATTGTTTTGAATAATATTTATCAAATTCATGTTTTAAAAGCATATACATCATTAGAAAAATAAAGAACATGAAATAAAAATACATTTACAAATTTAATATTTTTTATAAAAACTACTATTGAGCAGAATAAATTGAAAAAGAAAAAGAAAACGCTTCATAGAGGAATATATAAACATATATATATATATATTTGTACATTTATACATCCTATTATTAATATATTTCAATTAAAAAAAAAAAAAAAAAATAAATATATATAAAATATAAAATTATACTGAATTAACTAATGATAAATTATTAAGCATAACACAGTGAAGGATAAAGCTATAATAATATGTAAATTAGAACAGCAAAAATAAAAAATAAAATAAAAAAATGTGACAGTCATTAGAAATTAACAAAGATTATGAAAAACATAATATAAGATGATATAAAATTAAGGATTCCAATTACAGCTAATACTTCCAAACAAATTAATTAAAATTAATGAAAACAATAAATAAAAATAAATTACTGAATACATAAGTCTTTCATATACACAATATGTTATATTGTATACTTAATTGTAAACTTATACCCAACAAACTTTAATAGGTGGCGAAGTATTTGTACTTCCAGTCGTGTGGTAATTAAATGATTGATTAATAGGCGTAGTAGACACAGAACTCCACCTTCTTGAGACTTTATCGATTGGGAAATGTCCAGTTGGTGGCAATCCCAATTCAGGGTAAGTAGGAGAATTACTATTATCATGTGAACTGATTGATGAGAAACCACTTTCATCTTCTATGACATTCTTCTGCTTAGTTTCTTTTTTGAAAAAGTCTGATCCCTTAGTAGATGTTTCACTGTGATTTGAACTGCTACTAGAAACTTCCAAGCATTTTACACCATTACAAACAGCCATTAAAGAATCACAACTGCAAAGCTGAGGATTGAATAATAGTTAAAAATTTTGATTATATTTTTATGAACACTAGAAATAAAACAAACACTTACTGAAGAGTTACTGTTCTTTTCAAATAATGTACTATAGCATGGTGTTAAGTGTTGGACTAGATCTGGTTCTTTAGTATGAATTATAGACTGAACGGTGCGATACAATCTATATGCTTCTAGTGAGAGCTTTTCTGTATACTCACCTCTATTACTCTTCAGTGATGGTCTCCTAGATTTAGATAATTATTGTAAATAAATTAGGTAAATAAAAATATTAAAATTATTAATTACTCAAGACACACAACAAAGCAATTATAATGTCTTCTTGGAGAATTTAATAAATTTTATTTTAATAATAGTTACCTATTCTTAATGGGCAAATTAGGTTTATCGAGGTTTGTATTCAAAGATGTGTGTGCTTTTTCTAAAAATTTAGATACTTGCTCCAACACTGCTTTATACATTTGATTACTCGCCTCAACCTGTAAACAATTTTCAAAAGTTATTTATGTAAAATAAAACTATATGTGATTATGGAAAAAAAATTATTTATAAATATATTGTAATACATATATACATAACATGTACCTGTTTTAGTTGCCACTGAAGAGTGTCAACTTGGGATTTTGCCAATGTCAACTCGATGCAAGGTGCTTGGTCAATGGCATCTTTCTGCATTAGTTTCTCGTGTTTGGAACGCAAGTCGTCGTAAAGCTAGCAAAAATAAAACACTAAATGGTAATTTATAATCAATCAACACGGGGTAACACAAAAAGTACTTAGCAATAATGGTTTTTGGGGGGAGATTATACAGCGGGACGACGAATTATTTACTTTTTATTTTTGTTTATTATAAAAATAAAAAAAAACAAAAATAATCGGGCAGTCATGGTTGATAAACCATGTGTAAATCCTGTACCGTTCTGAAACTGGGTTTACTACTTGTGCGCACAAAATGTTAAACAGGTTACTCAATTTTCAAAACGCAAAATATCCTAATTTTAGTTAATATACTATAGGGCGAAGGATAAATAACGAAATGGTATAAGTATGAATAATCTTAACCTAATATATAAAAAAACGTGATCTATATGATATAATAAATGTAACTTTCTCTTCATAATATTAATTTAAAATATAATATAGGTAAGTATTATAAATATAGGTATTCTAACTAAAATGAGTATACAATAATATAATATGATAATACGATTGTCATGTGAGTGCACACCATTTGATTTAAGTGCGTACTTAAAAAATGTAAGCATCTATTAGTTCAGTATCAGTACTTATTGGCTGTTGTCATATTTATATATACAACACAAAATATGTTTTAAGTTGCTCAGATTATTTTTGTGTATTAATCATAAATATAAATATTTAAATAAATGTAATGCTCTTAGTTTAATTATTTCAGATAACTAGTTTAGGCAAGGCGCAAAAAAAATATTATATGGATTAAAAAAGATTATTTACATATTGATAACGTTGGAATTGATTTAATAATAAAATGCCTATTTTAAATATCATGAACACGTAGATACGAACCCAGTAAGGACTAATCTAACCACTTCCATTAATAAATATGTTGAAACACGGTTGACATTGTACCAAAACATATAAAAAGTAACCACAAAGAATTTGACAGATAATGAATCGGAATAATAATAATATAGGTTTACCGTGTACTGAAGCATACTATTATGAAATAACAATGGCCAAACAACATTTAAAGGAATTATGCTCTGACTGTATTATACGTGTAATTATACACTCTATATGCATGAACATGAAATTTGTGACAGACTGACATTATAAGTAACAAAACCATACAAGTCGGGCATTGATCGAATGCTAGAGAGAAAGCATTTTTTTTTTTTACTAAAACAAAAATAATTAAAATTGAAGTAATAATAATCATCACACCACGATAGGTGTATTCTGAAGTATTATTAAACATTGTTTTGTCTTGTGATTAATTAATTTTTCACACTTTTAAATCAGAAATATTGATCAAATTTTATTCTGCAATAACAATAACAACATCAAAAGTAGGCTATATTCTATAACAATTGACAAAGAGCCAATAATATTCAGTGAAAGTATATTTCTTTAGAATAGTTATTTTTCACTAATGTGCCATTATTATTATAATATTATGTGATTATTATTAATTTTATAACAATCTCACTTTCAGCAAGATAAATATAATACGATCTGATGCAATAGACCTTGCTAATATCGACTAGCAAGTACAATGCAAAAGTAGAAGAAGTTACACTTTAGTGATAAATAATGAAAAATGTGTAGTGATTGTTCAATGGTGTTCTAGTTTTTAAAGAAATTCATATAGGTACGGTCGCGGCAAGGTACCTATTGATTTCATTCACCCGAATAAAATTTATTGCATGCAACAAACAAATACACACATTTTTGGTTTAATGTAATATTTGAAATTTTTGAAGGTTAAAAATCCAATTCTTACACTAGTTATACATTAGAGATTTGTTTTATGATTTTAAGAAGGATAAGAAAATAATATAGTTAATACTATAACGAATTCTGTGAAATTCAGTACATCGACAACAGACTTTTAGCTCCCCTACTATCGATTGGCCAGATTGCACTATTATTGGTATAGTATCACCTATTTTCGACTAGTTATTATTATATTCAGTCACCGGAAAAATAAATAAACCATACTGAATCAATGCACGGTATGTATGGTGTACTTATTTTTTAGTTTATAAATTACAATATAAATAAACAAATGAGTAGTACAATTGGAAAGCTAGCGATT
This sequence comes from Melanaphis sacchari, assembly GCF_002803265.2. Classification (NCBI taxonomy): domain Eukaryota; kingdom Metazoa; phylum Arthropoda; class Insecta; order Hemiptera; family Aphididae; genus Melanaphis; species Melanaphis sacchari. The sequence goes on from NW_020271042.1 coordinate 1,464,441, forward strand.
TTACCGACGATTTTTTTTTTTTTTTTTTTTGTAACTAATCTAGATTTTTTTGCATAATAATAAAATAATGAAAAAACGATTTCTTGCTGCAGACCACTTTAAAATTATATTGTTTGTACGGATGTACGTAGAAAAAAAATTCAACCTATTTATTTATAAACATCATTCAGGTACTTATGATTACTTATTGGATTTCCATTTATTTTACAATATTATTGTAAATGAAAATATTTTTTTTTTTTAAGTAATAATAATAAATTACTTATATTCATTGAATAACGAATAAGATATTTTTAAGAAACTATAAATTAAATAGAAAGGTACTTACATTTTGTAAATTTTTGTATTCTTTTTTAATAAATTCGAATGATTCATTGTTTTCATTTGTTTCAAACCTTTGAGAAAGTCTTCTATTTACCTAGAAATCATAATATTTCATATATTAATCTAGTTAGTTTATCAATGGCACAATATTTTCATTTAAAATCTGTACATATTAAAATATATATATATATATATAGGTGATTTGCATACTCATAGTTCACAAAATGGACCGCCAACAATGGAATTTTAATAGTAGTGTCAGAAAATATATGAATAGTATCAAGACTACTTGACAGTTTTTATGGAGAAAGTTATCTAAATTATTACAAAATAATTTCAATAACAGTAATAATAATCTACAGTGGTAAAGACGATTCGAGTATTAGCTATTTTTTAGTCTGATGTAACAATCATATTTCATCAACTATTCATTTGTGTGTCATAGGTATTTGAATTATGTTCTTTCTGAAGAAAATTGTATAATATACGGGCGTTACATACGAAATTAGTGTGGAAATGAATACACGTAAAATATACTGTTTGTACAATTCAGACTAGAGGACGCGTCAGTAATTTCTGCGGGCTAAACAAGTAACAACGCATTCATAAAACGCGTTAAAAATAATAAAATAAAACCACGATAATTTTATGGTCTAATTATTCATTGCATTAATTAAACGGGAACGAAAGTTTATTTAATAATTTTTATGGAAATTAAAAAAAAAAGAAAACAATTGAAGTATCGAATAGTTTTTAATAAATATAGACTAAAAAAACTGCATTTTAATTTAAGTTTTAATTTTTCGTTTATTTTTTGTACATACTCGTATAACACTATAGAATAATTGTTCATATGTGTAAAAGTACTTGATCTAAGAGTATTATAATGCATGTAGATACTTTCTTGTATTTGCATAGTGCTTAAAAACAAGGGCATATTATCTGTAATAAATTATAGATTTCGAACTTATCGTGATCCTGTTATGATTATATCAATTATTAAACTTAATGATTATTACATAACTCAATACATTACTATTCACTTACAAGACATTTAGTAATTTTATAAAATTTAAAATATAATTTTAGTGTATCAACAATTTTTTTAGTCTTATCACAGCAAAGACTTTAATTATACCAAGTACTCCAGAGAACAAAATTACCTAAATGAAACAACGAAATAAACTCAACAATTATAACTTAATATGTTAGGAATATACCTAAATATTTTTGACTCATCGTGGTTTTGTTTGTTGCTGTAGTGCAGTTAATAATAATTTAGAACCATAAATTAATTCAAATTGAATTTTATTATAACAGTATTTCTTGCTAGAAAATTCCCATGCAATAGGAATATAATTATTATAAGTTTATAACCATTGCTAATATAGTTGAAGATATCCGGGGTAGTACTGATGTACGCCATTCACCGGAAACAATGGCAGTGCTTCAAGATAAAAACATATAAAAAAATCAAAACCGACAAACTACCGTGGTGGCGATTAATTTTATTGTGTCCAGTTATGTTATCACTATTCCTACGGACCTTTATATTGTTATTTTGGTAAAAATATTTCATTATCCGAGGGTTATAAGTTGACTTGTATACATTAACACTATGAATACATCTCAAATACTATTTAAACGTTCTATCTTCAAAAATATTTTAACTAGTACGAAAAAATAAAAATATCTATTTCTACATAAATGTATATAATTATATAAGTTATACGAAGTACGTACATAATTGTATACCATATATTTATCTCAGTTAATTAGCCAAAAAATTATTTAACCCAAATTATTTAAAGTTGGCAAAAATAATATGACATTACGCTACTTAAATGAATGAATCCAAATAAAACTTATTAAGAAATTTCACTAAATATTCAAAGTTTTTTGTATACAAAATAATGATAAATGTTTAATTATAATTTATATCATCAATAATTTATATGCTAAATGAATCGATATGTTGGAAATAAAACACATATAAATATCAAATATCTATGAGAAGGCTGTTAGGAGTGATAAAGACAAAAAATTATCATTTCAAATATCCTTATAATATTTATTATTGTGTATCTAATCCTTTTAAAATGTAGTAACATTTAGTTAACATTAAAACAGTAATAAAATGTCAACATAGTAAAAATTATCAAAAAGTAATTTAGTAACATACCTATTAAAATGTAATTATAATAAAAACATTTAAATTTAGATAAATGTTATTGATATTATCTATTTGTCGAAATTCAACAGTTGGAAATTTGAAAACTTTAAATTACATTAAAATTATAATTAAAATAGCTAAATTCTAAAAAAAAAAACACTTTATTTTAGGGATTGAAATGAAAATAAAAAATATAAATTTGTGTAAGAATTAAATGTTTTACACAGGTCAAAAATATTACAGCCTGGTCTAGATATAAGTCCATATTTTTTTTTTAATCATTCCAACCGGGGTATAATGTTTTAGGAGAATACTAATACTAAGAATCAGGATATTCCAGTGTTTTTGGAATAATGCCCAGGTCCGGATAATTTTTTTTTTTTAATGAAATACACTAAGATAAAATTTTATACAAACAATACATTTATCAAAACGCATTGTTAAAAATTTATTAATATTATCCAACACATTTATCCAGATAAAACACGCAAGAAAATTATAATCAGAGCATTGCAATTTTTTAAACACAGATATAATAAAATGTTTAAGAGTTTTTAACAAATGGGAAGCCTAAAAAAAAAATTAAAGCCCCAGCTTGGAATAATCAAAACACATAATTTCATATCATAGCCGTCAATTTATCGGGCTCTTACCAAACCATTTTAACCGAGGTTTTATCTAATTACAATTAATAATATTATGAACCTATATACATATTACATAAACGATAAACCTAACTTCGGCTTAGTCCAGATCTGATTACCAAATAAAAGATCTAGTACATAATATACTATAATATTAATATTATGATAATCAGGCTCTATTTTTGTATAATACGTGCCATACTATGTGTTATACGAAATTCGTTGTAGACAATACGAAATATTAAATGTACAACAAATTAACAAATAATCTGTAATTTTCGATGATGTTATTTCCATTAATTACAATAAAATATGTTTTATTTTTAATCAAAAATTAAATACAAAAAATAATAAAAATTTAATAACCACTGAAATTAATTTTTTTGACAGCTGTTTATTCAATCAATAATTTTAAAAATTTTAAGATTAATAACAAACAATTTTACATTCAGAATAATTCATTATAACCTGCTATTTTTGATTTTGGAATAAATTGGCCCGTTACCAAATTAAGTAAAAAAATTAAGAATAATCCCACGGATAATTACAGTGCACCACATTTTTTTATACTTCAATTTTAATATAAGAGCATTTTAAAATTTACTTCACTCAAATATTAAAATTAAGAGTAAAATGGATTCTCCTAAACGTAAAATGTTTTACTGTTATAAGTGTTATAACTAACGTAAAATGCAACAGACGTTTAAGGCGAAAACAATAAATGCGGGTACCAAGATCTCAAGTAATAAAGAATAAGTATTTATTTCACCAAGTTGGAACTATAAATAATTAACATATAGCATATTAACATATAAATTGTCCATTTTACATATTAATCAGATGTTAAGAAAAAAAATACCCTAAATATAATACGGTATTATTTAAAAAAAAAAAAGAAGAAAGTTAATATAATAATTAGAAAACTTCTATTTCGAAAATAGTTAATTATTCTATAATATTTTCATTGATTACTATGTTTACCTAATTGTAAATAAAATTAATTTATGAAAAATGAAGAGTGAAATGGTAAGGTAGGTCACAGGGCAAATATGTTCATAGATATTAGGGACAAAACTGGTAACAATTACATACAAAGCATAACTATCTATAATATTATGAATAAAAGGTAGGTATGAAAAAATAATATAACAGCCACCTATCTACAACAAAATAATACTTCTCTTTAATAAATAATTTTACCTAAATGTCCATATCGTTATTAAGTTTTTTGACACAAAACCGATTGTAAAATTGACCTTTAAACCGTTACACTCCGTATACTTTCTAATTCAAGATCTCATAGCTCATATTATAAAATTATACATTACACTTACTCAGTTATCACAATAAACAGTACAAACATTAGTGCTCATAAAGTATGCATTTTTAAACGAGTATTTTGTGTCGGCATGATAATTATATGCGTACTTACTAGTAATGAACTTTAGACACTACAATATATAAGAAATGCCTATTTTCAACAGGTATCATACTACGAACTAACAATAGTATCTAAAATGATTAAGCCACTACCTACCTACCAACCTAAATCCAAAAATTTTAAATAAGTAATTTCAAATTTATTATTAATTTTATAATATGTAATAATTGTCTTGGTTTAGTAGTATCTGATGTGTCGTGTGTATCTATTTGGCGAAAATTTCTGGTAAAATCTAAATTGAGTTTAAGCACAAATCAATTTAATTTAAATAAAGTTTGGCGTGTGAACAATGTTAAACTTTTAGGCGATAACAAAAGCTTAATATTTATTCAAGTGCTTTGTAAATAATTATTAATAATCATAATGAACACAATAATGAAATATCTATAAAAAAATATCTTTATTTAAAATACTACCATTTTTTGATAAAAAATATTTAAGTTTCATCTATAAGATTATTATAATTAGAAATAAACACTACTACTTCATACCAAAGATCCAAGTTTTTTTATAGTATAAAGAAAAAAAAATGTTCTATAAATACCTAATGATAAGCTATTAATAATTTTTTTGTAAATAATATTATTCTCGACATTACCAATACATTTACATTTTACATACACCATCAATATTTTTAATACATATATACAATATACATAATATTAAAGGGTACTTTTAATATTATATGATTACGCATAGAAAAAGCTAGTATATTAAACCGGTTTTATTTGATTCATGGTCAAATAAAATCAAGCCTTTTATGGTTATTTGATCTTGCATCTTCAACAGTCTTAAAGTTTCAACCTCTTGCGTCATAATTAAACAGTAGTGAGTAAAAGGAAAAGGGAGGCTTATACTATTGATCATTTAAAAGGTTCTTTTTCGAGTATATTTACAAAAAAGTGGTAATACCTACTTTATTTTTCAATAGTATATAGACACAGTATAAATTTCGTTTGATTTATCATTATTTAAAGTTACAAATATTTAATTTACATACTATTCTTATGTCTGCTAATGTTGTATCTAGTTCAAGAGCTTTTATTCTTAGATCTATATCCGAATAAATTGATAAATACCCACTACGTACAAAAATTTTAATTTAAAATAATAAATTATCATGGAAAAGTATTAAAAAATAGTAATTTAAAACTTAGATTATATTATATCTACTAATATTAATTTTCCAAATCATTGTTGTAATTAAATAATGTTGTAAAATCTAATGACATTTATATGTCAATATATTATAAAATTGAACAAAACATTACGTAATACATAGATAAAAATAAAATTAGGAATTTCTAATTCTTTAAAATTAAAATTTATTACGATGTTAATCAGTAATCACTGTATTTAATGGTCTTATTGGAATAATATATATAAGTACTTACAGAGTGAAATATAAAATATATTTATACATTTTTAATTGAAACCTTAATATTATATAAGCAATATAGTAATAATTAAAGTAAAAATAACACGAGAATGTAAAACGAGTGAAAATCGTAAGTAATAGAAGCAAATCCATAAGTAAACTAAACACCTTCCCCTATTCATGGACATTAGGCGGTACTCGCCAGGAAATAATAAATATATTGGTAAGCAGACACCTACCGGAAATTTAATTTTTTTATTGCCGACTTCTTGCAAAAATATTTAATATTAGCATACAAAAATTGTTGTGTAGCAACATCTAACCACGTTTACACGCTAATTAACATGAATCGACGTGGATTATTTTTTTTTTTATACAGTTAACACAATTAACGGAATGTTGGGTACCTCCCATAATAATAACGAAAAGTTCTTTCTGAGCTTCAATTTTAACACCATCCCCCTAGCAACCGGTAAATGGCATAACGGCATAACACAAGTAAACATCGAACCACGCCTCGGGCAAAACCCATTTCGCCTATCTGTCACGTACGACGAAGTGGGTAATAATATTATTACCTCGTAACTAGTATTTTACACAGTAAACGGCGACGTGAGCCAATCAACATAATGGAAAGATCGCCTCGAGTACTGAAAATACTATAATATTATATTATAGTACGATACACAATAACGTTAATAATAACACCTCGATCGGGATGACAAAAAAGGGAGAATCCGTTATTTTCTTATTTTTAATTACCTGCCGCTGCGATCCGATGGTGTTGTACCGTTCTTTGCCGGTCAAGTCTAGATCCGCAAAGTTCAGTGACTTAGTCGTCTCGAGCGCCATGGACTTGGCGAACGAGCTCTTGAAATACTGCCGTTGATGGTGGTCGTGATCGCCGTTGGACAGACCGTCAAACGAACCCGACAAATAGTGATTTCTTTCCATTTCCGGTAGCGGCGCGCTTCCACCCGGGCGAGAACCACTGTCGTCGTAGTCGTTTCACGGACAATAAACAAACACGAAACGATTGCAGCGGTGCATATATACTCTCACACACGCGTGCTCAAGTCGTCGACCTTTTACGATTTATTATTACACCTCGTGCAATATTGTAGATACCTATATGCGGTTTTTTTTTTGAAACTAGGCCAAACGGTCCAGCGAAAAGAAATGTGTCCGGTACGTCGGTAGCGGGCCTCGCTGGAATGCGATTAAATATAGATTTTAGTCTCAAACGGACAGTGTAGACTTCCGCAAAAATCCGCGGCGGCTGGGCAAACAAAAATAAAAACGGAAATAATTCAAAAACGTCACATGGGCCCCCCACTGCGCGCGCGCGACAAAACTGTCCCGAGTCGCGACTCGCTGTAATCGCACGGGCCACGGACGTGAAACCAACGCACACACACACACACACGCGCGCACGGCAACGGCGGCCGACGGGAAACGACGACGCTGGACGACGGATGGCTAACGATAGTGCCGGTAAAAACAGCCATCGCCGGACGCGCCACGCGTGCGACACACTTGGTTGCCCCGTTGGTAGGTTTGCGGCGTCGGCGGTGGCGGTGGTGAACGGCTATCGTGGTTGCGGTTCAGTCCGCACGAGCGCTCTGCCCGCGTCGACCGCGTGCACACGAAACGTTCGGTTATCACTCATCAGCGCGGCAGTTATCGCACACAGCAAGAAAAAAAACACCACTTCAAAATCATTGTTCAGCGTTCACTTATCTTCATTCTCCGTTATCGACTGGCGCTGCGGACATCGCATTATTGCGATATTGGCGTATTGCGCACACGATCGGTCGTACTACGGTGGTTAGTACTTCCGATGAAGTTATACACATGACTTGAACTCGCTGTGATCTTAGGTACTTAACATCTTTTTTAATTTGTATCCTTCCTCTTTCCTTTTTTTTTTTATTTTCATTCGCTTCGATTCTTCTCCTGTTCCCATCTCTCGCCCCGCCCAAGTTACTTTCATAGTATAATCTCCACCGAAATGAAGTTCGCCGAACATCTCCAAGCTCACATCACGCCAGAATGGCGAAAGCAGTATATCAACTACGAGGTATGTATACTGAGATCTCGCTTGTCCTTACATGATACTCATGACTCACTGTTACTTTCCTCATATTATTATTTAGGATATGAAAGAGATGCTTTACAAAATCATAGAAGAAGCACCTTCAGTAGAGTCCACAGATCCCGAAAACCTGCATCGCCGTTTCATTCAATTCGACGAACATTTTTTACAGTATTGCGAAAAGGAATTGGCTAAAATCAATGTTTTCTACTCTGGTTTGGAATATTGAATACTAAATAGTATGATAGTACTTTGATTTTTTTATTATTTATGATGATGATTCCTTAGAAAAACTTGCTGAAGCCATGCGTAAGTTTTCAACATTGAAGAATGAGCTTGACTTGCTATCATCCACTGCAATAAAAATGAAAGATTATGGTAAAAAGTCCGATTCCAATAAACTTAATTTACCTCAACGCAAAGTTCAAGAGCTTAAATTAGCTTTTAGCGAGTTTTATTTGAGCTTGATACTTTTGCAGAATTATCAAAATCTAAACTATACAGGGTTTAAAAAGATTTTGAAAAAACACGATAAGGTTTGTATTTTTATAAATAATATCTTAGTTTAAGCTAAATTTTTTAAATTCATAATACACATTATTATGTTGTTAAATTACTAGATAAATTAAAATATTTCTTTTTTCTTGTGTTAAATTTTAATATCATCCTGTAGAATCTAGTACTAATTTATTATTACCTACTTAATTGATAAACTTGATCTCTATTATTTTTACTGCCATTAATTTGTATACCCAATTATATTTTATCTTTTAGTTTTTAATTTCTTTCTTATAATCTAATTCACTTATAATTTTTTATTTGCTTTTCTTTATTTGATTGACAAATATTATGTTGAATTAGTTTTATTGGAATTCCATAATACTAGTATATTTTTTTATTTTTTTTTTATTAAAAAGTTGTTTTTAGTAATGGTTTTAAATGTTCATAGTTATTAGCTATTTTCCTATCTTTTATTTGTACTCAAATATAGTTTTTATGTCAATAATAAATTAGTCAACTAATTATATTTGTACATTTTAAATTATTTAATTTTTTTATCAATAACAAATTAATCAACTAATTATATTTTTACAATTTAAATTACTTAACTTTTTTGTCAATACTTATGTAATATTATATATGATTATATCGATGAGTTATGAAATTACTAAAATCACATGGTTATTTTTGTAGTTTGCTAGTTTAAGTTATATTAAAATAAGCAATTCTTACACCTTTTAAAATGGATGGGTTGTTTCTTTAAGAGAATAAATACCTTTATGTCAAATTACATGAACAACTTATTAACGTTTAATAAATTTATAGTTAGCTAATAATCCATTAAACATTATTTATTAGTTTATTCTTTGTCCATTAAATTTTATTGAACCATTTAATTAATCAATTCATTATGCAACCTGGAATTCGGTATTTAAATTATTGTGAAAAGTTAAGAATTAGAATTTAATACAATCATTTACAAAAGAAGATCCTCATAATTTATAAATATTTTTATAGTTATGCTATTTATGCAACTGTACATATTCAAATTTTAATTATACAACAAACCTTAATGTTTAATTGAATTATGTTGATTTTATCTGCATAACGTATATTTTGATTGTATTTGTTCATAGATATGAAAAAAAAAATATTAAAATTTTAATTATTTATCATTATTTTTATTATTCAGAGAAAACAATTATACTTAAATACTTTTATCACTAATTTTAAATTTTACACTTTTCTTTAGTACTAATAAAATAATCATAGATAAATTATGTATCAGTAAACATAATAATCATACTTTGCTTTTATCTTTTAAATCATTATAAAACTTAATCTAAATGTCTTCTATTGATTTATTTATTTTATGCCATGTTTCATTATTATTAACTACTAATGTTCAATGAATTATTTCAGATATTACATTCTTAGAACTATCATAGATTTCTGCAACGAATAATAGTATGAAACAATATTCATTGATTCAACTTATTACATTTATCCAAGTATCCTCTTTTAATTTTATTACTTTTTTTTTTATTTACATTCAACTAAATGAGAATTAGTTAATCGTATAATAAAGTACAACATCTTATAAATATGACAATATTCTTTTTATATATTCTTAACAGCTACATAACCTATACAATGTTTAGTATAGTACATATAATTGAGTATAAAGGCTAAAATGGCAAAAACTTTGTGATTTACTTTAAGAACTTAATCTAGCCGACTGCCTATCTAAGACACATGGAATCTGACAATTAAAAGAATATATATATACATATTTTGTTTAGTATTCTAAATTTTATTTTTTATTTTCAATTAATCTTTATAATTCATAGAGTTAAGTCTATAAGCCACCATAACACCTTAGGAAGTAAATGTGTATAAAAATATAATTGCTGTGAAGTATAGACTATTTATTGGTTAAGTAGTGGCATAATTGAGTTTGACAAATGAACCACTGCTTTTCCTCTTAGTCATTTTTTTTTATGTTTTATTTTTTATTTATATTTTATAATAAAACAATTAGCATTAAATTCAATAAAAATGAATATTATTGGAAATAAATATAGTTTATTAAGTTTATAGGTATATATATGTAGGCATTTAGACTTAAAAGAATATTAAAGATTTGTATTAAATTATTTTAACTTTCCCCACATTTAAAAAGCTTCAGATACACTGACCAAGGTATTTAATTCTTTTCACCAATAAAAATTTTAGTGTTGATATTTTTTTACTAAATTATTACATTTAAAAAAATTATATGTTTTAGTTGTTGAATAAAGAAAGTGGTGCAAAGTGGCGCCAAGAACAAGTAGAAATATCTCATTTTTATACAAATAAAGATATATTACGTTTAATTAATGAAACAGAACATACTGTTACTCACGATCTGGAATTTGGTGATCGTCAAAAAGCTATGAAACGGCTTAGAGTTCCACCTCTGGGCGAAACACAAAGTCCTTGGACCACTTTTAAAGTAGGATTATACTTAGGATGCCTTATAGTTTTGCTAGTTGCAATTTTCATTTCTGGTGAGTTAACATTGTACCTATTGTTGTGGATTAAACAATTATTTTAAAAATATTTGATTTATTATTTTAGCTACTTTTGAAAAAAATACCAACATTAAACAAGCATTCCGTTTATATCGTGGACCATTCCTTTTAATAGAGTTCCTTTTTCTGATGGGCATAAATGTTTACGGATGGCGATCTTCTGGTGTTAATCATGTCTTGATATTCGAACTGGATCCAAGAAAGCATGTCACTGAACAACACCTTTTTGAAATTGCTGGAATTCTTGGTGTTGTGTGTGCTCTTAGTATTTTAGGTTATTTATATTCTGATGCTTTGAGTATACCGGCATATATAAATCCATTGTCCTTAATAATTTTATTTACTTTGCTCATGATCAATCCAATTAAAATATTTTATTTTGAAGCAAGATTTTGGCTGTTACGTATAGTAGTAAGTTTATTATATATATATATATATTTATAGGTTGTTTTTTTTTATTTTATAAAATATTTGGAGTATAAAAATTTTATTTTAGTGGCGAATGGCTTGTGCTCCATTTTATTATGTTGGATTTGCTGACTTTTGGCTTGCTGATCAATTAAACAGTTTAGTAACTGTTCTGTTAGACGCTCACTACTTGATTTGTTTTTACATTTACAATAATAATTGGTATCACACTTCAGGTAAAACAAAATCTGTTTTAAAATATTAATCTTCAATTAGTAATTTTATATTTTAAAAATTTTAGATGTTAAATTTAATGTTGAAGAATATTTTATTTCAAAAATAATAGTCAATTGTATTCCTGCTTGGATTCGATTTGCTCAATGTATTAGACGTTACAGGGATACTGGTGAAACATTTCCACATTTAGCTAATGCTGGGAAGTATTCAACAACGTTTTTTGTTGTATTTGCAAGAGCATTGTTGAAAAAAACAAAAAGTAATGAATCTTTTTTCTCTGTATGTTAATTGTTTATAACTATGTTCTAATGAGTTAAAATATTTTTAATTTGCTATAGATAATTATGCAGATAGTTATGACAATCCATTTTTTTTCTTTTGGATCATTTGTTCTGTGATAAGTTCAATTTATACATACACTTGGGATGTAAAAATGGACTGGGGTTTATTCAATAATAATTCTGGAGAATATACGTTCTTAAGAGAAGAGATTGTATATGATAATACAGTGAGTTTAATTTATATTTTATAGTTAAAAAGTCAATTTTTAATATTTATGTATAGTTTTTTCAATTAAAATCATTTAAATTGTGTCATTAGTCTCTTTTGTTATAAAATAAAGTTTAAAAAAAATGAATTTTTAGGGTTATTATTACTTTGCGATTGTTGAAGACCTCGTTATCAGATTATTATGGGTCCCACAATACATACTTACAAGTAATGGCATTTTAAGTACTGAAATGGCTAATTCTTTAGTATCTCCTCTTGAAGTTTTTAGGTAAGAATTTCAATTAAATGTTTTAAAATTTTGTATGATTTAAAAACTTAAATAAATAACTATTAATAACTATTAACTTATATTTTTTATTATTATTTACAGACGATTTGTATGGAATTTCTTTCGTTTAGAAAATGAACATCTAAACAATTGCGGTAAATTTCGAGCAGTGAGAGATATATCAATAGCACCAATTGATTTCTCTGACTCTGCTCAAATAGTACGCATGATGGATGAAGATATGAGTGTGACAAACAGGCGGAAACGTAAACTTCTACCAACAAAGAAATCTATAAAAGAAGATAAATTGCAGTTAGTTACTGATCAGAATTCATATTCCTTGGATTTAACTGAATAAACCAAACAAAGAACTATCATAAAATATTTCTACTTTATTATTCCATTAAATTTTGTATAGAAATAAATTGTATTCTTAATAATAGACTTTGTAAGCTCAAGTATATTTATATATATATATAAATAGTCGAAAACAATCGAATTTAATTTATTTTTTAGAACGTATTTTTGATGAATGTAAGTTGCTTAATGTATTACTTAAATGAAAATAAAAAAGGGTACTGAAATGATTTTATACACTTAAATACTGTGATCTCTAGTTTAAGTAGTATAATATATTTTCAATTAACTTTGATATAGTATTAGCTAAGATTTTATTATAGATAAATGGGAAATTGATGTCTACCTTATTTTATTTTTTCTTATAATTTAGAAAATTTATAATAGTCAATTCTGCGCAATGAAAATATTTTTCAACATAACTAATTTATTTATTCCTCTACTATTATTTATTAATGTTCCTTTTAAATGTGTTTTCCATGAAAGCCAAATTAGTTAAAATTAAGGAATTTAACCATAGACGTACACATTTATAAAAAATATATTTTTAATAACTATAATTTATATTAATTAAATCTTCAGTATGAATGTTACTTAATTGTCATTGTGTAATATTAGTTTAATATTAAAAATAGTTTTATAATAAATGCTGTTATATTTTATTTATATTCATATATTTGTTAAAGTGGTCAATAAAATATTTAAAAATTATATCAATAGTTAAGTATTGTTTGTGAACTTTTTAATAAAATATTTTTAAGTTTATTTAAATAACATATGTTTGATGATGAGGTGATCATGAAGTCAGAGATAATTTAAGTAACAGTGAAATGTTTCAAGTTTCTACAATTTATATTTTCTAAAGACAACAAAATTACAAAAAATATATAGGTGTGAAATAATCAGAAAAAAATAGTTATTTTAACATACATATTTGTATAGTTTGTTAAAATTTAAACTTCAATCGCTCATAAGAAAATGTATGTGGCTCAGTACTTCTTTATTTAATTACCAGTTAAAGAATTTGAGCTGTAAACGCTTATGTAAAAAAAAGTTGCAATGATGTAAGGTAATAATTATGATTTATGAAGGACATAATGTCTTAGTTTTCAAGCTTTTTTTAATAAAAAATAATTCTTATTTTCTAGTAAAACAAAATGTAGAACTTGTAGGCACCTAACATACCTATGTAACAATAGTGGTGAATGAAGATTTTTAAAGCTTCAAAGAATAGTTAGCTACAACGTGAGTTAAGTAGACTCCATATTAGATTTAAAATTGGCAATAAAAATAATATTTTAGAAATTATTTATTAAAATATTTGAAAAGCCTATTCATAGGCACGGTTATTGCGTGATGTGCAGGTCATCACCGTATTAGCTCAGCACTATCAAACATCTTTTATAACGAAATCCTTGAAGTAGGTACCTATCTACGAGGTGTGGCTATTTTAAAACAGGATTACCTTCTACTAAGAGCGTAATCAATTCTTTGATGAGTAATTGTGACGTAGTTATCAACTAATCAAGCATCGGATAATACAAATTTAATCACTTTTGGTTAATTAGTTTGCATTTATGCGTTATTTAAAGTAGACGATATGTATGAAACTATCGGAATTAGATATGTCTAATTTAAAAGTCGAACAGCGTATTAGGTTAAAATTTCTTGTTAAATTAAAAAAATAACCAACAGAATACTCAAATATGCTGACTGTGATGCATGAAAAGGACACCATGTTCCGTACTCCAGTTTTTGAGTGATGTAAGAGATCTAATGATGGTCCAGAAGAAAAAAAAGACAACAAGCCATGAACATCCTGGTCGCTTATGGAATGAAACGATAGACATCTCAGCATTCGTATGATTACAGACATGGTAAATTTCAACAAAGAAACAGCTCGAACAATTTTATATAAAAATTTAAACATGAACAAACTCTGTGCAAAAATGGTACAAAAAAAAAAAATCTGTCAATACTAAAAAGACAACCAAAAAAAAAAACATTTGCTCTAACATTCCCGTACACGAGTATCCTTCACATCGCCAGATTTAGCAGCTTGCGACTTTTATTTATTTCTAAAAATAAAAACTGCGTTAAAGGGTGCTTAGAAGTGAAGGTCAAAGCAACGGACCTGCTTAAGGGCTTTACACCTGATGAGCTGCAACACTGTTTTGAATAATGAAAACACGTATGGAAAAATTTATATTTAAGGGTGGGGAGTACTTAGAAAAGGATCACAACTATTATTATTTTGAAAATAAGTCACGTTTATAACGGAAACCCTGTTTTTAAATATCCACACCCAGCTAGTATTCAAAGGAGTTAATAAATTTCATTCTACTAATATCTGTTGGTAGGAATTACCTCTAATAATTCATAGAAGTGTCAAGCAGATATTATTGTGATATCAGATAATATACTATAACTGTAGGATTAAAAAACTGGGATCTCATATTAGATCTAACAAATATGAAATTATAGCTGCACATCAATTCAAGGCAGTAAATGAGAAAAATAATATAATATATCAACCAAATGTCCTCAAAAAAATCAATACAGAATCAAAATTACTGATGATAATTGAGTACAGGTCAATGTGATTATAACTCCGTTGTAACTCGTACGTCTTGTTTCTTAAAGACATTTTTTATAGCTCATGGTCAGGTTTAGTAATTACTAAATTTTTATTTTTCTGCCTTGGTCAGCGAGGACATCGGTTGGACCACATATAAAATCCTGACCATTCCTCGGGGTGACGTTTCTGTTATCGACGTACGTCTTAGCTGGGAGTGGATCCCAGTGCGTTCAATCGAATATAGTGTGTTCCACAGTATTCGATGGATGTACAGGCACGCCGCGTCGGGGGCGCGCTTCATTAGGCGCAGTCGTGTAGGTACTGCCTGAAGCACCTATGTTCTGTAAGAGCTTAGCTTACATGAAACGTGAGGTCATTAGGACGTCTTTTCATCCATTTCCCTTAAACTGGAAGGATCGTGTGCGTCTAGATCGCATTGTTGCTGAGACTACACTTGTTGGACCAAACAACAAGGAAGATGTTAAGCTCTGATTTCCGCACCTCAACCTTGGAATCAATCCTATTAGGAGATCCTCTGAGGAGTTCTTTCTAAGAATAAGGCTGCTTCGGCCGAGACGTTGTGAAAAGTCTGCGTCACTCTAAGAACTGCAATTTTCTATGTTTGAGTCATTAAGTTCCAGCAAATAGCATACTTAGTTGCTCTTTCTGCCCACATTGCGGCCGATGAAGCGTTCACCACGGACATTACAGCGTTCTCTTGGATTGCGAAGATCTTCTAAGGTTAGACATAAGTCGTCCTATAGCACACGCTACCCGAGATGCCTTGACTAAGATTGTACTAAGATGTCTACTAAATGTTAAGTGTGAATCTAGATGTTGTCCTAAATATCACCGCTTTCTTAGCGAGGAAACTGTGTGGCTACGTATAGAAAGAATCAGGTCCTGATATGTCCATTTATTAATCAGCATGATGGTCTCCATCTTTTGTTGTGTTAGCTGTAGTCTATGGTCGGCGATCACCCATCCAGGCATCAATGTCGTTCAGTGTGGTGTTGATCGCTCCTGCCAGAGCTTCTGAAGTTTGTGGAGCAGCCCTTCCGGAAACAATACTGATTAGTACTGAGCCTTCCTGTCTGGTAAAGGTGCTCATTTAGCCTTATTGGGAGAATCCTCTCAAATAGTTTCCCAATAATATCTAGTGTGCAGAGTGATCGAAAGTTAGATGGGTTAGTAACGGACTTGTTCGGTCCTTTTGTAGAAGTAGTAACCTGGCTCGTTTCCACTTATTAGGAAAAATAAACTTTCGTAAATATCGGTTGAACGTTTTATCGAGAATTTCTGGAGACCTGCTGGCAATCAGAAAGAGCATCTCGCTAGTCGTTAGATATCCCATCCAATAATGCACTATCCAGTCATTTTGCCTATTGGCAGTAATTAATATACTAATTGTACATTATATGTTTATATAGAAGGGTTTTATAAAAGCAAAAATTATTTTAAAAGTAAAAATCAAACACTCATTTTCTCAAAAACTATTGATGTTTTCTTAACATTTATGTTTAGATGATATAAATTTTGAAATCAGTACAAAAAAAAAATATTGAAAAGTATCTTTTTTTGATATTTTTTAATTGTTATACTTTTGAATCACAGCACAGTTACATTTTTAATTTTATATTTTATACCAGAATATTTTTCTTGAATTTCAGAATTTTAAAAATATAATCTCGAATGAGAAATTAATAAATTGTTATAATTTATAAGTATTTAAACCTTAATTGAACGGAGAACTGCACTAACATTTTATGATTGAACTTTAGACAATACTTCACTTTGCTCATTTAATATTTAAAGTTTAAATACCTAATTTTAACTAATTAATAATTCTCTTTTATACTGAAATATAATTAAATATTTCACAAAAAATATATACTTTTCGAGGAAATGAGTTTACTTTTAAAAGAATATTTTTTTATAAAATATCATAGATTATACTATATATTTGTTCAATTATGTATTCAAAAACAATCAATAATATTTATAATTTATACTAAAAATATCACGAATATAGGTAGAGGTGCATGTTATTTTATTTTATTGTGTTTGTTATATTATATTATGGTAAGTATAATAAAAAACAATGTCTATATACTTTTTTTTTTTAATAATTTTATACGGTTATAATACATATATTTCATTGATTAAACATTTTTTTTTTTTTTTGTCAGCATACCTTACACTTGTATGACATTTTTGCATAAAATTATTCCATGGTTAGAGTTTGAACCACTGACAGGAGAAGGTCCATATTTCTGTATTCCATATGTATGTATAATATATAATACGTCATACGTTGGTATATATAGGTAAAGTAACAATTATAACAACCGAAACTAAAAAAAAAAACCATCGTTGGCCCTCACAATGATTTGTCATCCGTTACATCTTGCATGTTATGTATATAGTATATAGCTGCCTACGTGCATATTATTAGTTTGTATAATACCTACTATACAGTTTTAAACAAAACATTTTGAATATTACGAAGAAGTATAAATATTTAATATGTATATATATATATATATATATATATATATATATATTATATTGTTCTGTCATATTCGTCACCTTATATGATTCTCGTGGGCCTCAAGCACACTACAACCACGGTATATTACGACAGTATTGCTGAAGGTACCGGCTACACACTATTAAACTAATAAATCGTAATTACTGAATTACATGACCTAGGTATACCTATTTATATACTTACATATTATAACAATCTACAGTGCTATACACATTATAAATGGTTTAATGATCTTCCGGCTCTGTTACAGAATTTTCTAAACACTATAAATTATAATAATATTATATTCATGCGTACGTCGAGGGTGTTTACATTTTCGATATGAATTGACTCGGCGTCATTAACTTGTCCGGTATTCTGATAATATGATATTAATTTTGAAGTTGAACAGTTAATAAATAAAGTTCTAGGTACATAGATTGTTTAGTCGTTGTGCAAAATGCTGAAATGGGCAGCCGTGCGGATGAGGACTACAAGAAACTATTATTTATATTGAATATATTGGCTATCGTTTTACCTATTTTTGAGTTATGACTTATGTTATATTCTGCTGTTGTACGCCACAAACACTTGAATAACGTTTAATAGACTGTGTATCTGAACAACTATACTATGGCGGGGTAAATACCTGTATTATAATTTATAGGTATTGTTTCGTAATTCATCGATTTATATACCCAAGTTTATTAACTAATAATAAATAAAAAAATGTTGGAACAATATGCTATACATTGTTCATTTTTAAAATACTTTTAATATATAAATTAATACCTATATGATATATTCTAACCTGTAGGGAGTCCGGAGTAGGTATAATAATATGAATATACGAAATACGATACATCAAATTATTGATATATTCAGATATTCAGAATGTTTAGGTACACATTATTATAATTTATAATCATTTCGCGGGTATTTATGTAACTACATATAACTATGTAATAAAGAACGTTTCAGGAAATATGTACGTATCTATTTTAAGAACAAAAATTTTAGTTAATAATAAATAATTCAGTTTAATTTCCTGAAGTTTATAATAACTACTCGTATATACATAATATATTTAGTTTATGTATCTATAATAGTTATAAGATTATGCAAATAGTATTAGGAGAGTTTTCTTAAAATAATATCTCGTTCTTTATTAATTTCTTAAATCATAATTCATTTATTTTATATTACCTTGCGTCCTTGCGTACAGAAATTGATTCATTTTGATTATAGAACATAATGTTTTCGATAAACCTAACGTTTAACGAACTCTCTAATATACATGGTATTTTATAAATCGATATTGTTGACCTTGATTCGTATTAAACTATTGTACTGCTATGTACGCGAAAATTTAAATGATTTATATTTTACTTTACTGGTTAAATTGATTGGATTTTGTAATCTTGTACAAGTATACTAAAATTATATAACATTATATGGTAATGATTAAACTTGGTAAAATACAAACTATACCTATGTAACCAACTGTAAGCTTAGTCGAAACCTATGATTTATCCTCATAAATTGATAGATATAATATAATAATATTGTGTTTCTGTTCAACTTCCTTTCCCACATCATAACAACCATATTATAAATTAATATCATAGTAGTGTTTCGTATAGGCTTATGCAGCTTTATTTGTTCCTAGTATTTAATAATCGATGCACATCAAGGTCATCAGTACCTACGGCTCAAACTGCGAAGGAAAATTTGAAAACAATAACATAAAATCGTTAAAAAAAAAAATTCGACTTTATTTTTTCAACTAAAATTATACGTTAATATTATTTCACGTTAAAACAACTAATGATTTTTACTTTTTCCAATAGAATGCTTGTAAGTAAAATAATAAATATATTCTATTTATATTAAATAAGGAAAGTGTTATAACCTTATAACGTAAGTCAACAAAACATTGTTTACTAATTTATGTAATGAATTACGAATGACGGAACGAACGACACGATGACGTATTATGTACCAATAATTATTAATTATACAATATTATATTATTATATTGTGTCGTAACAGTTGTATTTAAATAAATGAAATTAATAAATCTCGCTAATCGTACTATACGATTATAAGAATGTATACATGACGAGTATAAAATTAATTTTTATATTAAACAATTACTATTGTAATTTTAAATTTTTATTATTATATGATACAAATAACTAGGTAAATAAGAAATATGTAACATTGATTACAAATTATTCACTAAATATGTTAATTGTTCCGTTAAATAGGTACCTATATATTTTTTAGATCGTATTTGTTTTAAATGTAAATATAAATTATATATTTAGTTTAACCTAACCTAACAAGTGCCTATGTTTGTCGTACATGAGTTAATAGTGGAAAGGAAAAATAGAACTATGTTATCAAAATCCGTGACAATGTAAACTACTCGTATCATGGTTGATATATTATAGTCAACCGCGATTCACAAAACATATTTACTCATTCTTAATTCTCATTTTCCTCTTTATTTATGAATTTATTCAAATTCTAATTAAAGTAATTAAGTATGCTTATTACTTACGGAGCCTTTTTTTAAATTCTCAGATTTTTATACTATTTAGGAGTAGGTATCTTGTAGAGTAGTGGCAATACTAATTTATATTTTTGAAATTAAACCATTCTTTTTACTTTACTTAAATTGTTAAGGAGATGACTATTTTAAAAATTTCTATGTACTGTTTGAAATTCCGAATTCGAACGAGTAATTTAATAGTCATTAAATTTAAAATAGTAAATACCTATATACCTATTAAATATGTAATTCATGGACCATGATGGACTTAGAAATTAGACTATTATTATTTAAGAAATTGTTCGTGTATAATAAATACTAGACTAAATATTATGAACCCATTTATATTTTATGTTAATAACCATCATTAAGTACTATTGTCTATTATAAGTATGCACTTAAATTTTAATAACCAAAAAAAAAACAATTTTTTTGAACTTTGATTATAATAAAGCATTAATATTTTCATAAAAAAATCATAAGTTTGAAAGTTGATTATAAATGTGTAGCTTAATTAAAACATTTTGCATTACCACGAGATACTTCTTAAATAGTTTATCATCTATGTATTTTAAAATATGGTCTTTATGAGTATATACTTACAAGTTACAAAATCTAAAACCAACATCCGAGAAAATGCATTATCATAGAGCTTATTAAAGAATAATAGGGAAATTACTCATTTTAATGAATCACTCTGTAAAGTGATAAGGTTTTGATATTTGACACATTTCATTTCAATGACAGCAGAACGTCTATAAAAACATAGGTATAGATTATTGAGAAACGTTATGACTTATGACACTAAAACGAAAAAATGTTTTTTTATATACATGATAGACGTGACCTTTAACGCATAAGGGTTAAGGAGCTTTAGCTCTCTTTTTTTTTTTTAACAGTTTTTATTATTTTCAAATCCGTCATGATTTTAATGTTAAATCTAATATGAACTAAACAAACATTGCACTCTTCAATTTAAGATTTCAAATGGTGACGTTAATAACCAATTTAAATATAATCATGAGCAAATAATAAGTATAATATTATTAAATAAGTTAAATAATATGTTAATTGATTATTATATAATTAAAGTTCTAGGCGATTTTGTGTATTTTTGAGTGGAAATCATGGTATACGGAGACGAACACAATATCTTATAACTTTCTCAAAAGTTGGTTTAATGTAATTATTATTTTCGGGCTAACATATTTGAGTCACTTTGCTCGTCTATCAAATAATGGTCATTAGGTATTCCTTGGATATATTTCAATTATCTCAACGAATATGTCATCTAATCGTTATATTATATTACTTGCTGATAAGATGGCTACTGCGATACGTAATACTGACTACAATTATTTGTACAATTGCATATTTAATTAATATTATTCTATTGTCTATATGGCTATAACGGCTATACCTACATTCGATGAGCTTGTGGTGGGCGCTATCAAGAACTGCAGAGAGTGCAGGCGCACCCCGCACCTTCTGTGGACACGCCTGTATATACTATGTGCTATACATCACATTGCATTACTGCCTACTGGTATATTATTATAAAAATATAGGTAGTCAGTAAGTAGATAAAACCCATGATAAAACCTTTTTAACCTACGATAAAAAGTAGAAATTATCGCCTGATAACTAATGTGATACTATACATATTATATTACACTATACCTCTATGTTCACACAAAAAAAAAAAAAAAAAAAACTGAGCTTTTTTGATAGAGATAATTTTATAATTTCTAAAGTTGTAGATATAACCTAATGTGAATAAAATATATATGTCTAGTGACAGAAGAACAAATGTAAGCAACACATGATAATGAGATATTATTAAAAAAAAAATATGGTAATGACGATAGTTTAAAGATAGAATTGTTAATATATTACATAATATGTTAAAATTGATAAAATATAAAGTTATCGTAAGTTCTAGAAATGTGATTAATATTTGTTAGGTATTTATGTGGGTATACTAAAAAATCTATACTCTCGAAAAACCATTGTATAAATTTTGGAGTTTTTTTAAATAAATAAATAATATAATTTTTTATTACATTTATATAGTTCACTATATTCCTAATTCCTATAATATATAATATTTCATAAAATGAAAAAATAAATATGTTTCTAGCTGATGTAATATAATGTATAAAATTCACTATAGACATTGACTAGTACGTACATAAAGTGTAACGATGGTCGATGATAATATAAACGTATACTATTAAAATGGATATATATTATATATTGAATATATAAACTACGTAATAGAACCAAAAGAGTAAAATTTATTTGTTACAAAATATAATGTAATGTGCATGTTGTATTATAAGTTTATTAAGTGGATTACTATTATCAATTTATACTATACAGTGTATCATTATACAATGAACTACGTATCTATGTAATTAAATTAGTATAATTATCTAAATAGTCATACACTGTATAATATAATAATATTTATAATATTATGTAGTTTGCTGTTAATTTTATAAGCTGACAGTTATTATCATGTTTGCATTTAATTGAAAACTAGTAATTCTATAATATATTTTACAATCTTCACAAAAATTATACACATAGGAAATATTTTCAAAACGACGCCGATTTACAAATACAAAATTCACCATTTACGGAACTCTTAATTGGAAAATCTAAGAAAATCCTAATAGAAACATCAATTACCAATGAACTAGAGATTAATACAAAAATCTTTAATATTAATGTCACAAATTGACATCGAGGGGTAATCTCTTCATTTGTATTATTCATTGGCTCTTGTCCATTGTGTACATATTATTGTACTATTTATATAATATTAATTATTACATATAGTATACATTATCATCACGTATTAACTCTAGAATGATATACTCTAAATTATATGTTCTTTAAGCTTATTTGTATTATTCATTAATTAAGTTATTATTATAATATTGGGAGTACGTAATGCATTAGTAATAAATCAGTAACAGTGGCCGTTGGGAGTGGGTTACATATAATATTTTTTTAGATAATTGTCCATAAACTATTATGCATAAAACCTATAATATCATGATTCATGAAAATATATCTGAAGTCATAAATAAAAATGTAATGTTAATCATTATATACATGAATCAATTTCTTCAGGAAAATTTTTTAATAATAAACACCTCAAAGATAACACTTATTATTCAGTAAATTTTATGAAAAAAAAAAAAAATAAAATAAAATAATAGTTTTAAGTATACGTAAGTACCACCTAATGATGTAGCACAAACATATCGTATATAACATATACGTCATGTATATCGTAATATTCCCAGAAAAATATTTTGTTCATTTAATTAAAAAAAGAGAAATTATTATTATATAGGTTTGTATACAAATTAAATACTATTTATGTAGAATAAAGTTTTTATTATAATGATATACATAGTCGTCTAGGTATATTATTATGATATTAAAGTGTAGATGTGTAAAAATAAAACGTTAACGTCAGTTTCACGAATAGTGTAATTTACGAAAAAATGAACAAAGCCTTGTCGTTTACCTAAATTATTATTATAAGCTATGAATATTCACAAGCAAAGTGTAAAAATAAGCACACACGTCAACGTCTGCGGTGCAGAATTGAAATGCAATTTCTTTTTTCTCATTTCAAGGTTTGAGTATAATGTAAGTAGGTACTTTATATACCTTTTGTTTAATATGTTTAATATGTTTAATAAATTATCTAAGCTGCTATAATATACGTTTACTACAACATAAGTACCTAGTATAAAGTTAACGTAATACAAATATTATTAAGTCGGTAATCATACATTTAATAATATATCCACGTATTTAAAGAAGTAAGAAGGTATACACAATATAATAATAATATAGATTTAATATTATACATGAACATATTTTGGCTAAAAACATTTGCTTGTGTATAATATAGTACGCCATACTATTACTTATTTGTTATTTAAGTATAATTAAGTATAATTAAGAAAAAAAAAAACTGCAGACCCAAAACATAAAATATAGTTTTACTTAGATTGTACACGTTGTTTTCTACAATATTTTATTTTATGTATATCTTTATAATATATACCTATGTAATTTGAATTAAATAATGATTATTAACTACTCAATTAAAATCAACATTTTTCATGATTTTTTTTACACCATTCCTCTGAAAATCAGGTGCATTCAAGAGAAATTGTTTGGATTTTATCTGAAGTATAATGAATTTAGTCTAGACTCTAGAGACACCCTCGAACGGTATTTCAAATCGGACGCGATCGTTAATTGTCGTTTTTAAAATTTCAGATCATAATAAATAACACGCACCTATAATACTTCCCATTCCGAGGTGAGCGAACTTATGATATCTTATACAGTCTGGTTTTTTGTACAGATTTAATTTTTAAACGAGCAATATTTATATGTTCTAATGTATTTTATCAGTAATGCGTAGGTTTTTCTCTGAAATTTAAAAATCAAGGCCGAATAAGATAATCTGTTTTAAATTCTTAGATGACCCCAACATATCGGTGTCTCAACAAAATAATAATATTATGCAAATAAACAAATCTCATCACCCATTGTATAATTGGTCATATAATTACACAAAAAAAAAAAAACTATTATCTATAATATATTCAGAGGCGTTGGTATAAATGTTCTAATAATTGTTTTATTGTAAAGATACACGTCATCATAAATTAACCTCGACATTTCTAAAAACGTTTTTTCGTAGAAAAGTTCGTATAAAATAAAAATAAAAAAAAAAACATCGAGGGTTTGTGGTTTGTTACGATTTTTATCTTTTTAATAAGTTTATATAAATGTCCTCGAGTATGAATATATACAAATATTATACAAAAAGAATCGAATAAAAACATAAACATAATCATATTAAATTATATTATAATAGTTGTATCAAACGCGTCAAGTATAATGTTATAATATTTCGTATAGAGTGTATCTGAGAGTATCTATAGAAAAAAAATTAAAACGATTTCATAAAATATTATAATAAATTCATTCTGATTAGCAATAACTAAGAAACAGCAATTACCTGCAGGGCTACTATAGATACAACATAATTAGGTATATGTATTATAAGTAATAACATGTGGTAAATGAACCGCTGCAGAAGCTGAGTACCTATACTTGAATTCCAAATACAAAAGTAATGATTTTACTTGCATTAGACTCGTAAAAATTTGGTTAGATCCAATCAATAAAAAATTATATTCCAGCATTTGCAAATCGGTACATGTTCATGTCAATGACCGGAATAATTGATCGATAATATTATGCGTCAATATAAAATTATAGCCAGGTCCCAGGTATACGTTAATAGTACCTTATATTGAGTAATATATTCGTATGTTATATATAAAGTTTTGATTTGTATGCGCTAAAAACCTTAAAATATTTATGCATCAAAAATTTTTAAATATACGTTGAATATGCTTTTAATATTTTAAGAATTATGTAAAATGTTTGTATTTATAATTTTTTTTTTTTGTAATTTCATCTATTAAAATTTCAAAAACTTAATAAATTTTAGATTATTTTAAAGATAATAAAAAAAAATTAAAACATAACAATATAGTTTATGAAAATTATTTTTTATAATATTTTATGTATATTTTTTTAATAAATGCAAGGTATCGGATACTTTTTTTATAAAATGTTATCTATAAACTATTTTATATGCTATCTCTGCTAAACAAACCATCGGCATTTTTTACTTCCATTAAACTGCAATACTGCAGTAAAAATTTTTTAGTAAAAATATAAAAATGCATACAAAATCAGACTAATTATATACTTTAAATAATCCATATGTCTACCTACAATACTATATTTATTATTTATTAATATAGTAATAAATTATTGTATATTATTGTAATGTATAATGTTCAGTTTGTTTTCACCGACAACTTATTTTTTGGCTGCTGATATTTTTAAATCGTGACGGTTTTGGAATCACGTTGGGTTCGATTATTTAAATATCGAAACATTAACAATACACCTTTATATTTATTATAATATGTACGCTCTGAAGTCTGAAACATATGATATACTTACTATATTATTGATTGTGACTTTCAAATTCTTTTAAAAATATGGCTACGGGTATTGCATTATTATTTTTGTACATACCTATCACATCCGCTGTCAATCGCAAAACGCCAGAAGTGCTCTTGTATGCAATATATGGCAACGATATTATTTGGGTCATCTATAGTGGATTAAAGTGCATAAAATTCTGTCTTTCTTCGGAGTATATAAAACGAGATGCAAGCATACTATTATTAAACTACAAAATAATAAAAATCTAAATAAAATCCGTTAGTATAGCATCTAATAATAAATTTAGTTTAGCTGTACTGCGCAGTTATCCGAAATCCTTGAACATATTTTATTTTGTAGCTATATTTTAATATTTATCTAGTTTAGTTATTTGCACGTCATGGAAATCATTCGAAATAATATTATTATTTCATCAATTTTTTTGTAAGTAATGGTTTAAGAACGTATTTATTTCGTAGATTTGTTATTTTAATTGTAAAAATATGTTATTTTATTTTTAAATGCTTACTTCCTACTCACACGTGTCATAAATACACAATTTTAAAATTTATAAACTGTTGTGCAATAAATTTAATAAGATAAATGGCATACTCAGAAGAGTATTTCTGGGGTGTTAAACACTCTATTTTGCCGTATTTACACGAAAAATATATTTTCTATATATATATATATATATATATGCATATGTGTGTGTGTATGATTAAAATTTTGAAAAAATATGCTGTCACATGGTTTTATAATCATATTTAAAATATTAAATATGAAGATAAAAAGTGTGTAAAACTACTGCGTGTTATATTTAAATAAAAAAATAAAATACCCTCTCTAAAAAAAACTTAACTATATGACTAAATTAATTGTATAATAAATTTTATAATTTTGTAGTTTAGAGATGTCGAACGAAAGAGAGTTTGAATTAAAACTAAGAAGACCAGCGTGGCTAAGTGTAATAATAATATTCATTGGTAATTTTTTTTTTGTTTTATCTTCAATTAATAAAATAATTTGTTCTTTGACTTTCATATTATGGGTTAAATTATTTTTAATTATACAAGTTTAAGCAATAGCACACATTTTAAATTATGTAAAATAAACTTTTACTTTGATAAACTAATTTGATATATTTAGTATAGTTATCTACAAATAAGATTGTAAATTAATACGTATTCAAATTTGTTCAAGTTCAGACTATTATAGTAAAATATAATTTATAAATATTAAAATTACATTTAAAATATTTTTCTATTTTATTTTTATGTAGTTAATCACATTATAACCAAATAGCAATGTTCAATACATTTTTTTGAAATTTAAAACTAAATTCTTATCACGAAAATATATTTTGTCGGCAACACTTTCTTTGTATTTAGATCATTTTTTTAAACGTTTTTAACCTCATAAAATAATAATTTATCAGTTTTCTAATCATTTATAATGTCTATTGATTTTCAATCAGGCATAACTGGTTTACTGGTTTAAAGAGATACTGGTTATCTAGTTTTGTATTGCTAATATATTCATATAATACTATATACAGTACGACAATATGTATGTATGTATATGTTTTGAAAGTGATCTATATCGATAAATTATTATTATTTTACGCTGATGGATAGAAGATTGCTATATAGTTTATATGGTGACCGGAAATGACGACAAGTCTATATATTATTGACCTATGAAGTGAAAAGTTTTTAATATTTGCAAAAAGAAAAGAATGATGTATATTGTGTTGCCTAATATACATATCCTTAGGCAAAAAAATGCTACATTATTATTATTTAGGTATTAGGTAAAGTGTATATTCACAATAAATTATGTTGAAAGATAGTGTTCTCTGTCGTTATATGCAATTAATTTGTTTAAAATTTATTAAATTTATACTCGTATAGTTCGTTATAGCTGTTTTATTTATTATTATTTTGATAAAATTGGTCTTCAGCTTTTAACAAAGATTATTAAATCGATTAGATTACAAATTTATTTTATATATATATTTCTTTACTAAGACGGTTGGCAATTGTCAAAACAATTGACAGTTTGAACATGGATCAGAGATTATAATAGAATCGGTAAATATTACGAAAATAATTTTTGAAATCAATTTCTTATTATCGAACGTTATAAAATTCATAAATATGGCCTGGAGTGGCCCGGTGGTAAGCCTCAATCATTAGTGTGTTCTGAGGTCAAGCATCGGCGGTGTAGCTAACTCCTGAGTAATCAATCTAGTGCGGGTCTTTAGTGACAAATCTTCACCACACATACACGTGTTCCAAAACAGTACCCTCTCATTACTGTGAAATACCATCGGGAACTACCTGTAGCACGTGTGCTTTAAAATTCCTATGATAAAAAAATTGTGTCATAAATTAAGGATATTAATTATTAACTGACAATGATAAACGCAGGTGTTTGTGGTCACGAATGGAATTCATCATCATCGTCATATATAAGATTTGATCCTTATCATTTGAATTATCGCGCAAATATCACGCTATCAGGATCGATCCGTCAATGGTCGCAGGTAAATCTTCGAAATCTCCATCTACGGACGCCACAGTAGTTCTAAAAACACATAAATTATGAATCATAATAACTCAACCCTTCTATATATAAAGCGTGAATTGCTAACGGCTAGGGATTGTTTAATAACAATAATTAATATAGTAATATATATCTACGGCGCAAAACGTGATTCATATTAATTCATAATATGTTATTATCATTATTAATATTATTATTAGTATTATTATTATTGACATATAGCAAATAATGTAACTACACGTCGTAGTTTCGGTGCTGCACAAGTGCGAAACGGTACCGGTCGACCTACATTTTGGGTCGATGTGCGTCAAACTTTTTAAAGAAGAGTTGCGCGAAATTCATATACGTCGCCAGCGGAGACGACAAAACGGCGTATATTTACTTTCGACCCACTTAACTTCAATATAAATATATGTAAACATATTGCGATAAATTTGCGGGCCATCGTCCATCGACAAGCTTAAAACGTGCGTAGAGTCCCGCTCGTAAAATATTTACCTACAGTATAATATATATATTATTTCCACGCGCTCAAGCACACACACACATACACATGCTCGCATGCACCTTTATACATATTATATGATATATTTTATAAGAGATTTTGATTGACATTGTGAAATTGTTGGATCTTATATTATTATATTATCATAGATCGTTATTATTATTATTGTTGTGCTGAGAGATCATTCACCTTGACCAGAGAGGCGGTGCCCTAATGTTATATTATAATATGTAGTGTGTACATATACACATACACACATATATACATCGTCATCATTCGCACACATAGCTATACTTGCCTTCGTATAATATTATATAGATACCTAAAACGGCTTCTATCGTGTAACATGCGCGCACGCAAGACAGGTCTGTGAAAAATTAAATTCGCGCAATCACGTTAAAACGCAATTAGTATATTTACCTAATGTACTTTCAGTATCAATACCTATATATGTATATATTATATATGTCACCACATATTAAAGGTGTATAAAATATGTATAGATAATATATTGGGCGGTACATGTGAAATACGTCTTCGATATTTGCAAATATACATCATGAATATCATTATCGGCTTTTTTTCACTTATACTGTCTTGCGGTTTTCACAATGTATATTTGTATTTGTATTTTTTTTTCTTTTAATAACGTCGCAGTACAATTAATTACTTTCATTATGACGAATATGTATATTCTCGGAAATATTATTATATATTTATATAGCAACATTCACCGATTAGGATTTCGGCTTCTGTTTGCTCAATTCACCTATTAATTAATGTATTAAAATTACCACATCGTATATAATAATATTATATAGGATATAGGTAAGTATATTATAATTTTTAAAGATCGCAGTCGGCTTATATATTAAAAGTTATAACCACTATTATATTTATAATAATTTATTTATTTTTTTTAATAGCCTAACAAAATTTTATAGCAATTGGTTTTGCAATTGATGGAGTATAACTATACCGAATTTTTTTTTTAAATGGCTACCTAATAACAGTTTGTGTAAAATCAGATGTCGGAGAAAAAAACGAGCCCGTAAAAATACTTATATTATTTACTAGAACCAGACGCAGACCAGTGGCCGAGTGAATGCTACAGCTAGGCTTATGCCATTGTTGTTATTGGTGGACTGAATAAAACCTAGAAGAACATACATTTAAAAAAAAAAAATTGGGAAGGACTCAGTAAAATAATTATTATTCAGTTGGGGTAGAACAACACTTTCATTTTTTGAAATAAATATTTTGAGTTAAATTACCTCATAACAATTAATTTTGAATTAGTAATAGTTAATTATATATTATTATATTCAAAATTAAAATTGTAATAACATATTGAAATACAATTTGTAGAAAAAATAGGCAAATATGAATGAAAAAAATTATAAATAATAGATACTTGATTGTAAAGTTGTTTTTTTCGTTTTTTTTTTGTTTAAAAAAAATTAATAGTTTGTGATACTTACAACCTAAGGCGATTTATAGAAAATAGGAATATAAATAAATGCATGCTTTTGATTATCAATAATAAACGATAATGTATTTGAAATGTAGTTAATAAGTTCATTATCATAGTTGACGTATACGTAACAAATCATTATTGGAATTATTAAATCGAATCATTTTCCGTTTTGCTTTTTGATTAGTCAAGAAATAAAAAGTGTACAGGCACTGAAACCCGCGGGCAAGGGCCCAGTCTACAAAATGTCCATATTTGTTCCGTTAACTAGTCGTCGCACTGTTTTGTTTATTATGTTTTAAATTATCTGCTGTCATCACTCATCAAATATAACAAAAGTATAAAATAATAATGATGATATAAATATAAGGTATAAGATAATATTATGTAAAATTTATTATTTTTCTAAAACACTAATTGCTATTAAAGAGGGATAAAAACTATCGACAAATACTTCCATTTTCATTCTTGGTCACTCATGGTATACAGGTACTTACCAATCTAATGATTATTTTTTATTGAAACGAT
Source organism: Melanaphis sacchari (assembly GCF_002803265.2). Classification (NCBI taxonomy): domain Eukaryota; kingdom Metazoa; phylum Arthropoda; class Insecta; order Hemiptera; family Aphididae; genus Melanaphis; species Melanaphis sacchari. The sequence continues at coordinate 1,496,159 of NW_020271042.1, forward strand.
ATTATTATTTATTATACACAATGAAAGTGACGTTCCGCGATGATTAATTTGTGTACGAAAAAGAGTGCCAACAGCGTCTGCGGTATGCGATTGTCGGCGGCCCGACGCCTTAGTAAAAATTAATTACGATTATTATACATGACATTATATGTGTATCGTGATGTCTATTGCGGTGTTTACGGGATATTCATTTGGCGTTCAAGGATTTCGATCGAACTACTTAATACATTTTGACAAAATGCCAGTAAAATAGATTGCTGTATATATTCGTTAACCTTGACCGTCATTTGAGGAAACGATGTTTTACATGCAAATTTAACGCCTCGATTTCAATTCGACCCTGTGTGTGTATGTGTGTGTGTTCGTCGTTCTAATGGGATCAGTAGTCGGATCTGCAAATGACCTTGAAAAATCCCGATGATTGAAAAATACGTCCTCGAGATGTTAACCGTTTTGCGCATACATAGAAAAACATTACATTATTTTTTCTAAGGAGAAAAAAATGTAGGTACGCTTTCGACGCATATTATATAGTTAGCGTATGATATATATATATATTGAAGCTCATAAGAACGTTCTTGTTTACCTCAGATAAAGTTGTTTTTGAACCCCGATCAGTGATCTATATGTTTGTTTGAGCTCGCATTCGCTTTCTGTTTCATATTATTAACGAATAATACATTTATATCGATGTACACATGATACAAACAATATTATAGTTGGGTGCAGATACATTAGAGGTGGGTTGAACTCAAAAATATGGTCTTGAATCGAACTTAATAATAATCAACATCAAACCAAATCCATGCAAATATAGTTTTATTTTCCCATGAATAATATTTTTGGATTAAAAAAAAATAAAGAATATTGTTTTTTATAGTTTATTTAATATACTTATTAAAATTTAGGAATAATATTCATAATACTGTAAAGCCTTAATAGCCCGGACGAATCCAGACCGAGTATTGTCCGAACTATCGATTTGTTTGGATTACCAGTAGGTTTTTCAAGATAACCTACTCAAATGACTAAGATTTTTATTTTTAATTCCACCACCTTTATATTTATTGCACTTTAAATTATAAAAATAATAAATAACTTTAACATAATAAATTATAAAAAAAAAAAAAAAAAAATTTCATAATAATAGAATTTAATTAAGTAGTCAATAATTTTTTTCTGAATAATACTTTTAATTTTCAAAAAACTACAATTGTATTTACAAATCTTATGCCGTCCGGATTATCGGGGGTCCGGACTATCGAGGCTCTACTGTATATATATTATATGCATAGGCGTAGTTAAAGGGGAGTTTTGGGCGGGTTAACTCTCCAGTTTGAAAAATAGCCCCCCTCTAAATGCAGGCGAAGCCCTCCACGAATCGGTACATGTTTACCCCTAGAAAGGCTATAGTTTCCCAAAAAATCTTACCCCAATACGCCTATGATTATATGTATTATAGATTCATATAAAAATGCGATACACATTTACGTTGAAAATTGACATTCATACTAATATATTTATCAAGTTATAAGTTAGGATTGAAGTCACTCACATTGCTTTACATTAGATGGAATAATTTAAATAAAACTCAACACACGCTATCTGCAAATACGGTAATATTATATTATGTTACAGAGGTAAAAATATAGATCAGAATTACTTCTTCTGACTTTAAACTATAATGTATATCTATATAATATATGTACTTATAATTTGTGTAGGTACTCTATCATGATATTTATCTATACTTATTTATGTTTTCAAACCTATTAAGTAAATATAATAAAAATATTAATTCAGAAATACATCGCCGTATTCATAAAGAATTATCCGCATGGCAACTAATATTACACATATTTTCAAAGTTGTGTATTCTGAAATTTGAAAAACATGTATTAAGTACTTTGAATTTGTTTAATATATGTTATCACTTATCTTTATACAAATTAATATAATTCTTTCTATTTATTTCTATCATTTTGTTGCCAAATTCATTTTACCTAGTGAGAATCTATAATAGTATAATACATAGGTACACAGTACACACACACACACACACATATATACATATTATGTTATAATAGTCATGTATAATTAATTGTTATTTTTTATTATTATATTATTTTTTAAACATAAATCTAAAATAGCCGAATCTGCACTGAATAATTTGAAAAATTGATTATTAATTTAGGTTACTTTCATAAACTTGTTTTTTTTTTTGCAGTTAATAATTTAATTTCGTTACATTATTATAATAATTATCAGTGCAATGTATAATCACAATATAATGAATAGAATGCCTTCAAGCTGAATATAGGTTTTTAATTTTATTTAGAAAGTCAATAAGAAAACACTAAAAGATGCTAACAAAGTATGTATTAGCTCTATAACATATAAGGAATGGGATTGAACTATTTAACAGCTGGGAATATAAGTGAATTTTAATAATATACAGTAAAATTTCATTTTTGTAGATACAAATCACAAATAAATTATAGCCATTTGAAACGTACCTACTTATCTACATTGCATATACATTCAGCCGTAAACAGCATACTAACCGAGTTTTACACTAAGTAACCAAATAAGTACATGTATTATGTATACATACGATCACAGATTCACAGCTGATAACAATTAATTGAAACGACAAAAGCACATTAGGTAGCTGTAGTATATATTTATCCGTATAAGTATTTCATAATTTATTGATTATTATTTTTATAAGATCTTATACATAAAATCATCAAGTTTTTAGAGCGTATTAATATTTTCCGTTTTTGATATAGTCAATTTGTTCTTATTTATACATTGCCATTTTACCGTATTTTCAAGGAGGTCTAGTGAATAAAGTAGAGTCGTATTCTCTACTTTAAATTTTTCCAACTCCAACTCGAAACGTTTATTATACATTTTCTGGGTGTATAGTTAAAAGAACAAAAATTTAATAATTTTTGTTATGATTGAAAACTATATTATGATTTTAAAGGATATATTGTATGTTAAACTATATTATAATATAATTTATAACATTTAAAAAAATATAGTCTAATATATTATATTAATAGTAGATAAATATGTTAGTATTCATTGCATAATTTTTATTAAAAATAAATGAAGTATATTTTACGTCATAATTTATTATATTTTATGATATATATAATACATTATTAGTTTTTGTCCATTATCAATATAACCTTTATAGTTACCTAGCGTTAAAGTCTTCAGTTTTGTATAGGCATATAAGTATATAGATACATAATGAATTGTTTTATAACTTTATAATTTATTATATCAAATTCATATAGATAAAGTTTTCTCTGAGAACAGTTTTAATAAATAAATATTATTTTTATGTTATATAACTTATTAATTTATAAATAATCGTAACTCAACCAATAGGTGCTATAAAATATGATATGCAATATTTATTATTTATTTAAAAACACATTTCAACTTCCAAATATAGGCAAGTGTAAATAGTGTACACTATTACCTATTTATAATTTTAATTATTCCTTCTTTTAAATGCTGCAATATTGATTTATGTCTGTAAAGTAATTAACAATTTATTCTGAATCCTACAAATATAATGGGTACTTATATATCAGCACACGTGTCTTGTTGTTTTTGGACCGTACATTATTTTAACAATTCAAACAAACGAATTTGTACGAATGTTACGCTCTAAACGTAATTTTACCGCCGATATTGTTATTGAAATATAATTATTGTAAAGTCACGAGGGGCCTGGCTATTGCTATAGTGGATTTTTTACATAGATTTTTTTCCATACAGACGTTTAATATTAAAATAATATTATATACCTATAGAATGAATTACCAATAGATAGGTACCGTCACAACTCTCGACGTCGATCCTTGGTCGTCGGAAAAGAATAGAAGAATAAAAGAAAATTCGTGAAAAAGATTCGAACACGCATCTTTGACCTTCTCGACAAATACATGGTATGTGTTTAAAATTGAAAAAAAAACATCTCAAGGTATTTTTTTTCCTTACCACGTCCTTGGCTTATGTAGCAGATTTCGAAAAAAACGTTTTCTGGGCGGATGGGAAAAAATAAGACGGAGAATACGTTTCATACAAGTACTTATGTATGTATAAATTATATCTAAGGTATAAATTGTTAGGTACGCGTTAAATGGTTTGCATACTGCCGTCGACTATATTGAATTTCCGGCAAACTTTGGATAATATGTTGAATAATAATTAAGACAATTACAAATACGAATTTACCATTGTTTTTCTTTTTTTAAAACGCTGACAACCAGAACAATCTGGCTAAATGCATTGTTTATATACTTTTTAGCATCTATCGTGCGTTATTTATTCGTAGATTTCTACATAGTTAAGATATATTATGATGTATGTTTTCCATGCCACGGTGGTTAAAACACACGTATCTACGTCTTTAAGTACTAATAATTTATCTACTAAAGATGATAATATGAAATACAAAAATACATTAGTAAATATTACTTATAAATTTAATTTATTAAACAACATTATTATATTATATTGTAAGTGTTTATAAAGAGCATCCATCAACAATAACATATTGTTAGTGCTCACACACGTGTAATATAGATCAAACCTTTCTCCAATTTATTTATTATGATCTGTACATAATTGAAATTAATGTAGGTACCATTACTTATTACAACAATTATTAGATGATTTTTTTTAGAATTTTGAACATTATTATTTGTGGTTTGTGGAGATAAAAACTTTTAATTTTCATTTGACAACATTCATTATTTATCATAAATTATTTAGTGGGTAATTTTTCTGAAAATGTTGACGTATTAAAATCATAATTTAAACTACTAATTTTTGAATTATTTAATAAAAATGAATTTAAAAGATATAACGGAGGCTATGAATGACAATATAAACATTTTGGTTATTCATATTAATCTATCAATATTTATAATTCTTTTAAATAGTCCAAGTATATAATAAACAATATATCAGATATTATATTTATTCTATATTTTTTTTAAATAATTTTTGAAGATAAATTATCATTCATATTACAGAAATATAAATAATTGAGGGACTATAACTCAAATTTGTAATAAGGTGCATCAATATTTTAAAACAATATTCACTTATTAATTTACAATTATTAAAAAGGAGGATTCTTGTTTTAAAAATAGAGATTCGCATATCATTACAGGATACTTCTTATTTAGTACAATTTATTTAAATAATTTTAAAATATGTTCTTAGTGTGATATTAAATGTGGCCTAAGTGTATTTAAAAACAAAAAAAAAAAAACACAAATATCAAAGTTAAATAATATGTAATTTTATCTTTTAATATTTTACTCATCAAAGTTTACCAAAAATATAATTGGCTTAACAATGTTTATTGTAATTTGAAAAAAAGGTATGTACACTTCTTAAATAATATAACAATTCAAATACAGTAGAGGCCGCTTATAAGACTCACGGATATAAGGTTTAGTCGCTTATTAAAAATCGTCTGGAACGGTCGGTCCGGACGTATCCAAATACATTAATAAAAATCGGTTTTAAGACTCAACACTTCGGTTATAAGACTCAAATTTCGTAAAATAAATAGTAGAAAATAAACTTTTTTGGTTATAATTTAGAAATAAATTGGTTTTGAAAAATGAAATAATATTCGTGTTGATTATTTCTAGTTTCTGTTGGTACTTTATAACGTATAATAATTTTTATCGCAGATAAATGTTCACATTTATCGTAATGATAATTATAATGATTATAATTTTAGTTTTTTTTATCGGGATTATTAAATTTATTCAATAATAAAGTATGTAATATGTGTTAATGTATTAAAATCAAAGCAAAATATGTAGTAAAATAAAATTTATAAATACGTAATTAATTTTTTTTTCCACTTCGCCTATAAGATTCATTCAGTTATAAGACTCACTTTGTGCTGGTCCCAAAGTGAGTCTTATAAGTGGCGTCTACTGTAATTGAAAAAATGATCTTAATAGTATAGATAAAAATTTCAAGAATCAAAATTTGATTTAATTTATTTTTATAGGAAAAAATGTGTGGAAGGGTAGGCGTACTAGATGTGCTTGGTGAATTATCAAAATGTATAAATATATGGTATCGGTAAATTATTTTTACCAAACTTTTTTCAAATACCAAACTTTTATTTCTATATTTATGATTTAATTTATTTTAATATATAATTACAAGTTATTATATATATTTTAAGTAGACGAGTGTGATTATGTATGTATATTTTATATTTATGTTACAAATATATAGGTATATTTATAATAATCATAAAGTCGATTTTAAAATTGACTAACGATGATTTTCAATAAATGCCATAGTGCAAAAAAGTCGTAAGATTATCGATGACATTACAACATGATAACTTTTATTTCATAAAATTTACAATTTCAATTTTCAATACAATATTAGAATATAGGCTTATATATAACAATCTATGTTAATGTAAATATCATCATTTCACGATTAAAATAATTGTAGTCGATCAACTATATGCATTAAATGCGTAAAATTATTTGGTTTAATAACAATAAGCAAACATAATTATTGTACAATAATCTATTAAAAAATAAGTGGACATTTAAGTTTTTTCATTCATTGTAGCAGAGTTTATAAAAAATTTAACTTGTTATTTTATGTTTTTTTGGTGAAAAATGTTGTCTAATAACTACCATAACTTCCATTTATCTAAAATAATATCTCTAATTCTTCTTAATTTTATGTTCAGAGTAAAAAATAATATTTTAATGAGAAGCATATCAGTCTAACGTAAAATATGTACTTTATAATATAATATATGCTTCAAGTTTTATAAATAATAAATAAATTAATATACATTAAAATTTAGTCATTTTGTATACTTTCACTATTCTCTAATGTTTTACTATAGAATGATTGATGTTTCATTTACTGTTATTATATATGTATTTTTGTAATATTTTTTCTTAGGTTCTTGTGATTTTTTTTTTTTTATTTATTTAATATAGACTAGATAGTATGATTGATGAATAAATTATACAAAAATATGCATTATTGACTATTGTCATAATTTCTACACTGCAATAATTATGTCTTCAATCATTGTTTGTAGTATGCAATTGTATGGATGTACATAGCAATCGCTATACGCAAAACCCAAACTGCGTCAAGGTTTTATAATAATATAATAATACATTTATATGTATTATATTATAAAAATAAGTACATGGTTTATGCGGTAGATTGTGTTACGTGCAGAAAAAAAAATATAACGTTTGACTGATGAATGCCGTGTCGAAGAATACCTCACACACTAGAACGCACCGCATAATGATGGGATGAAATTATTTTAAAAATTTAAAAAATAACCTGTTCGACTGTTGAGTGTTGATCGCACACATCATGTCACATACTTGTGATGTACAAGTATTGCTCTTAAAGGATTAAGTTATGATGATAAATTATAACTGTTTGTCAATATCAATATATTTATTTACAAAAAGCGATTGTATCACGTTCACGCGTGGTTTGTATTTCTTTTACATTTATTCGTTTTTGTCTTTGTATGCTGCTTGCATGGTGTCCTGCAAGTTAGAACTTAGGTATTTTTTTTTTTTTTTTATCATCATAACTATAATAATACGAACATAATTCAATACTGTTATATACTCGTATTGAATAGATTTAATGATATATAATTAGAAACATTTTTTAACATTTTTTCAAAGTTCAAAAAGAAAGATGAACACATTTTTGTTAAAAATCAATTGTACATAATATATTAATATCATCAACATACTGGTAAAACTTTCAAAACCAGAAACAAAAATATCGAAAAAATCTTTAAAATTAATGTTTTTAATTTATAACGAAACCTGATAGAACCATAAACTGAAAAGTTATTACCAAAATATAAATAAAAAACCATTTAAAAATTCAAAGCATAGATAGTATAACTTGACTTTACATTATAACTACTTATTACGCAAAATCGGATTCATAGAATGTGGAAGTTTTTTTAAACTAACATTTAAAACCATTTTTATATTTTAAATTGTTGTATTAAAAATTAAAAATAACAGCAAGAACTCAAAATATGTACTATATACGTACAAATAATATCAAACATTATTAGATTTGGAAATCGAAAAATGTAAAACATGTAAATATGCTGATGCAAATGTGTTGTAACAAGTAACATTGATGAAAAGTATTACTTGTACGTAGGGACGGTAATTAGTAATTTGTGAACTTAATATATAAGGATAATTTACATTTTATTTACTCGTTGGTGTCGGTAAAATTTAAATGCGTGTATTCTCGTTAAACGTTTGTTGTGTATGTTAAGACATGTGTATAATTAGCAAAGACTGTGAATATTGTAAATTTACGAGAAATATTTCCTAGGCGTCAATAATTATTTTCTATTGTTTTTATGGAAACACCTTGAAATAAGACACAAAATTTTGAAACAATATTCAAAAATAAAAATAATAAACGATCCGTTTAGCGTTTAACACGCAAAAATAATAAATTTAAAATTTAAATAATAATGCTGATGTCAACATAGCCTGTTGGAGAATCAGTATATTTATACCAGGGAATTTTTTCTATTTTTTTTATCATGAACTACTCATTATTTTAAAACTATTAAATTTTCTGAAAATATTTTTTTTTTACTAGACTTTAAATATTTTTCTTATTTTTTAAATTGTAACTTGTAACTATTTATAAATTCGTTTAGTCTTTTATTTTTATTCATCAAGTAGCAAAGTTCTCGTAACATGAAATTAAATACACACGTGTTCATTCAAATAGTAAAAAACTAAAAAAAAAGATTACTATATAAATTTAAAAATATATATATGATTTATCTTTGAAAATTTTGTTTTGTAACGTCTTGAAGAATTGTGGTTTAAAACGTAAATAGTTTTTAAAATAATAAGTGTATTGCTTTAAATGAATCATCTAGCATAGTATACTTACATTTGTAGGAAAATCCGCGCGTGCACACAATAACATAGTTTACTGTTTATTATTATATATGTATGTTGTGTGTACCTATCCGTTTATAAGCGTAACATAGTTTTAGTTATATGCATAATCGACATAATTGCACAAGTGCAATGTTAAACCGTATCTATTGAAAAAACGCATAGATCGATACTTTTCTTCACGATTCATTAGGTACGTCTGAATCACATTGTCGTACAAATATCGCTGACACGTGAGTAGTTGTAATTCGGAAAAATAATATTGTGCACTGACATTGTAATAGTTATTAACGCAGAATACGATCTACAATAATTGTTATTGTGTAAATGATATTTATACCATTATTAATAACATTATTAATATTATGTTACCAATATCATATTACAATACCTACAGAAAATTTAAATTTTTAACTAAATGTTTGTTGTAATGATATATAAATTGATGATTCGTCAGACTTAATCGTTTAATTTGTTAATTAAAATGGGGTTATGTTAATGTTATTATGTTTTTTGTTGTTAAACGTCTAAAAAAAAACTGTTCTATGCTATAAGTGCACGTTGATAAAATTCTAAATAATTATAAAAAACGAACAATTATTGTCTTATACTCATATATTTGCATATAAAATGTTATTAGATTATAGTTTTCCGACAATTTATGTCTAATAATATTTTTTCAATATGCACCCAATCGACCATTGTTCATACAGGTACGTCGTGTAAACCTTGACATAATATAGAAAACAATATTACCGGGAAATGACTAATTTTAATGGTCAAATACACAGTAATGGATTGTTTTTTTTTTATCGTGAATCGTGTATACTCGTGTATAATTAAATATAAAAACAAAATTAAAAAAATTATACTGAATGGGTCCTTGGTTATTGTCTTTTCGTGACAATAATACAGCAGTAGATGTTTCCAAAATGATAGTTGACGGAGGTGTGAAACAGTTGACTTAATTTTGATTTAATCGTAACATTGTATTCGGAAATATTATAATAAAAAATTAAATCTTAAAAAAAAAATACGGATGCTCTGTAATTTTGTGTGGTTGGACCACAACTGCAGTAGGTACCCGTGTAATTCAAGAACACTATGAAATGTATATTATGAAGACTGTGAACATCAACACGTTATGATAAATAAAGTTGATGGATCATCGAATCATAATATACAATATATTAAATTAAAATTAAACTTGAACTAATTTAAATATTATAGTTAACAAACTAAATTGAAACAAAATATAATCTAAAACATATGATATAGAAAGAACAATAAGTGCATATAAAATAAAAACAATGATCACTATTTTAATGATCCATATTATAAAAATGATTAATTATTATTTCTTTTGACGTAAGAAAAAATTATAAAATTAGCAGAAATAATAAGTTTACGAAGGCGTTTACACGTGTTTACAACACTGACTCATTCATTCATAAAAAATACATATCATTCATTCAACAACAATATGATTCCGTGAATTCGCAGACAAATATTTAACACGAAAAATTAAAATTTACCTAGTAAAAAAAAAAAAAAAAAAATAACATAACATTTTACAAGTCAATGAATTCGAAAGAAATACAGATTATATCATTTATAAATCGATATGACGATATACTTACAATTAAAAGAATACGCATTTCTATACATATAGATATAGGTATGTTACAATATCTGATAAATCGAATCTTACAAAAGGTATATCAGACATTTAATAGAATGATGTTATTGAGAAATTATCGAAACCGTTTATCGGGTTACAGTTTATTTTTGTGATGAAAGTCATAATTATTTTGGGAGTTTCCTGAAAGTATCCCGATATGACCCTTTTTTAATTTTCCTAGTGCGTCCAAAATAAGGTATTGCCCAAGCGCGTTTCAATAAAAAATGTCATGTTTTTGACATAGCTCTAATGCGTTCCAGTTAATTTAGAGTTACCCTGAGTAAACCACAAAGAGGCTTACATCTCAAAAATATTTTTTGTTTTTTAATTTATTGTATTAATATTTTTTATTTTAGCTTACACTCTTAAATTTGAGTAAGCGTAATAATTATTTTATTTAAGAAAAAATGTTATAAATTATTTTTTATTATATCTATAATACTGGTGCTTAAATGCTATTCTTTTTACAAAATCTAGTCTTAATATTTTATTATTTTGAAATTGATTTATATTGTCTTCGATATATGAAATTTTTTTACACGTGGTCTGTGGCGTAAACGTTACATTGTTACACTCTATGACTTATAGTAGAATTAAAGGTAATGGTCCGCATGAGATAATGGTCACAACATTTTAGAAAAGGGTTGCTAATAATTAACATTAAATGTAAAGTATTTTTTTCTATCAGATTTGTTAAAACAGAGCGATATCTATAGCTTTTTTTAATCTTCATAAAATAAATTCAAGCTTAAAAAGGTAGGCAAATAGGTACCGTTTAGCTGTACATTAGGTATCGTATAAAACTCAAAATTTACTAAATTTTTTTTGTAAATACAACAAAATAGTAAAATTAGATTCATAGCTTAAATAGATAATAATATCTTGAAATAAATCAAAAATTTTATTGCGTATATAGTAATAGTAAAAATCATATTTAAATATAAGTAAAATTGTTATGTTTTCACACATTATATTTTTAAATTATAACAAAATAATTGACGTTGTTTATCTTTGATAAGTAATTTCGTCCAAAAGTGAATTTAAAATGTTTATAAAAAATAATTTCCATTATAAATTTATTAGATTTTATTGTTTCAGTATGACGAAAAATCTTGTGCTAAATTTTTAAAGCTTAGATATAAAGAGAAAAGGTTCTATGAATTTCTAATTACATAATAATTTGCAATTTTTTACATTTTGACATAATTCATCAACATTTTAACTTTTTTTGTAAAAAAAAAAAAAAATTTGAAACTAAATGAATATATGAGTATTACTAATAAATTAAATGTAAAATGATAATTATTGTACAAGTTCTTAAGTAAATTTATTTTTGACTTAAAGGTAATATGTAAAGTACTTACCTATATTATTTTTTCTCAAACTTATAATATATAAATTCTTCAATAAATTAAAAACGATGGTCAATAATTATAATTACTTAAAATTAATACAAAATTATTTAACTTATAATTTAAATATTTTTGTTTGAGATTGGTAAGATAAAAGATACAATATGGGAAGGATGAAAGTGTTGTTTAAAATAATATCTGATTATGAAATTGAGATACACGATTAAAATAGGAGAAAATACTATAAAATACGGTGCGTATGGTTTTAATCTTTTCATTTAAATGGAATACACTAAAGACCGTACATAAATCACGCTCCTTCAACTAAAGTATTGTTAAATGAACCGTAATCATTAAAATCATAAATCTAATTTGTATTTTAAAATTTATTAATAACCATAATATATGTTTAATATACAATATACCTTCAGATGAACCTATCATAGATCAAAAACTATGTATATATATTATAAATCTATTGAATTTTCAAGCAAAAATATTATTATAGGTCACGTTTTACTGGTGTCATGATTTTTACATCATACGCAACTCATAGGTATGTATAAATGGAATAATATACGAATAAACCACCGCACTAAAGCTATAGTAGATTTAGTTTTAGAAATAATTTTTACTGCTCAAGCCGTGGGTTCGGAATTATTGTAAAAGTCAAGTACGAATAATTTTCGAAGGTCGTGCAATCATATTGTTATATAATAATGTGTTTTCAACGTCTCGGGTTTGGGTGAAAACATTATATATTAATGAATGTCTGCAATATACAGTCAGCTGATTCCAGAATAGAATAGCGTGTTAACGTTCTTAACTTAAAACGCAGCTTGTGCACGTATATTTCAAAGCGTGATATACTATAAGATTGTGTATACTCGTTGATATTGCAATTACGAGTATATTATAGTCTCTTCAAGATCGATGTTTGTTTATCTGATATGATTTTTGGTAGATTCCCACAAATCGAAACGTCGATATTGTCTAATATTCGCTTTAACCTTTACGTAAATACTTATTTAAAATACGTACACCTAGATCTAACAATAATATAATACACGCTACGTAATATTTCATAAATATTTGTACATACTTAGAAAAAATCGATCCCACACATGATCGACGGTGTAAATAATAGTATATTATATACATGGCCAAATCACCCACGCTGAGATATGAATCAGGTCTAATGATGCTCCATAGTTAAGTTGAAATTATTGTAGATTGAAAATAGCTAAATTTTATGTCCTGTAAGGACGCATTTGTTATAAATGTAAATTTAAATTTTTAATATATAGAAAAATAAGCAAACTACATCAAATTTTAATTTAAAAATAAATATACTGACAAATTTAAACTTAAATAAGATACTGTTAGCCTTGTGCTTTAATGTTTGAACAAATTTCCACTCGTATAACTCGCCTGATATTAAATTCTGTTAGATATTTATCGACATTAATAATTAGAGTAAACAATTTGTAGTTTCACACAAATAATTGATTCTAATCGGTATATTTTTAGTTTTAACAATTCTGGATACCAAGATTTGACAGAAACTAAAATTTATCAAAGTAACGTCTTAACATTTTTTTACATAGATTTTAATCCAATAAATGCTCATTATAAGCTAATTGCTTATTTTTGATTTTGATGAAAATTATAAGTTTATTTTATCGGTTTTACAACGCGTGTGTGTTTTTTGTGCGTTTGTAAAATTTTTGAAACAGTAAAAATGCTACGATTTTTAAAAATGAGGGTGATTTCTCATAGAAAATTGGATTTAGTTTGAGAGGATAAAAATAAAAAATGCCTAAAAGTAAATTGTATAATTGGGAAAATAATAAGAAAAATCGGGCTTATGTTTTTTTGGTATATATAACTCAAAAATTAATAAATGTAAATAATTAAAATTTTAACTAAATGTTATATTATAGTTTTACTTCAAATGTTTTCAATTCACTGTGTCGACATTTTTGGAAATTTTACAATATCTCGTTTAACTATTTAGATTCATTTCAAGTTAAAATTTTTATGAAATTTGTCGAAATTACAAAAAAATTGCAAGCTATTTTGTAGTAATAGTATCGTTCTCAGGTAATATATTTCGATTTATCGTTTTCTTCATATTTGTCAATGTTTTTGCTTTATCAAAAGCTCAGAACTCTTGTGTGTTTATACGGATATGGTTTTGTTATTTCCATTTTTTTCTTTAAAATATTGTTGTATAACTATCAAATATTATTATTTACAACTCATTTAATTTTTATTTACGTATTAGATAAGTATATAATTATAGTATTAACATTATATTAACATTTTCCAAGTAAAAAGTGTACCACTTTTCTTTATACCACATTTTTCGATTTTTATTAACGTCAAAATGTTACAAAAACAAAAAAATTTAATATTTGTTCAACGTATATTTAAAACATATAAATATTAAATATTATAATTAATGCTTGACTTTGAATCACAGTTGTCTGTTAAGACTTCATGTCGTCTAATTAGTCTAAATATCTGTCCTCGACCTAAAAAACCATATGTAAAATTATTTGACAATTCGTAAGCAAAAACTAATAACTACTTAAGCCACTAACAAGCATTTGACATATGATGAAATTAATTTTGAAAACTAATTGTACGTGGTTAATGATTATATTATAATCTAATGAGGTAATAACTGTGGTATCTTCCTGTTGAAAATTCGAAAAATGTTGGATGTCTATTCAAATTTTATTAATGAAGAACGTTTTATGATCATAAAAAAATTAAGTCGATGAAATTAGATAAAAATTTATTGTATTGATCAGTTTTTTTTTTTTTTTAGTAATAATATACTCGTGATGATAACCATTCTTTAAGTCCCGTTAATGAATAGTAATAATTATCTTCTTCCACACATTGAATATTTATTTTAGTATGATAAAACTATTATATCTTTTGATCCAAATTATTTCTGTATTTTGCAATTTGGTTTCATGTAATAAAAATTTAAAAAAATAAATAATATCACTTAACCGGAAACGTTAAATTAAATTATTATGAATCACAAAAATTATATACCTACTTATTATAAGTCTACTAACGTTGTTAATTAGTAATACTACAAGAACAACTAAATAATTAGGTATAATTACTAAAATAACATCATTAACATATATATTCAGTATATAATAATGTCTTTCATAAAATGTAAAAATGCGTCAATGATATAGATTTCACAAAATTATATATCAATTACAGTAAAACGTATATTTGGCTGATTTTTTTTTTTTTGTCAAATCAGTTATTATACAGCTATTTTATTATGGTTAAAATAATGCCATGGACATTTTTAAATTATAATAATAGATTCAGCAAACTTAAAATATATTAAATAAATAATTAATATATATATATATAGATAAAATGAGTACTCCTTAGATAAATAATTTATTTTAATTTTACTTTAGATAAGCTATATTATTTCACTCAATCTAATGACCAATTAATATTTTTATTAAAAATTGTGAAATTATGTTTATTATTTAATTTTAATGTATGAATATTAAAAATATATTATTGATTAGATATAGGAAATAATAATAACTAATTAAATTATAGACAGGTAGTAATTTTCAATATTAAGTTTTTTAATAAAAATAAAAATGCTGTTAAAACATTACGGGTAGATACTTATGAAATATTTCCTTGTAAAATATTATAAATTTAAATTACGAAATGTATTATTATTATTATTGTTATTATTGAGAATCCTCGTTATTGTTTTTTAAATTTGTATTTACATTAAACTTATATTAATAAATAATGAATGGTATAGTCAAACAATACTTAAAAAAATTATTTTTTTTTGAATATTCATCTCTACTATTTTAGTTCAACAATTTATCGGTAGGTTAGATCAAGTTAGTGTAAGTATTTAAAAATATAATTTTTTTAAGAAAGTTTTTACTAAAGAAAATAATTTTGACTAATTCAATATTAGCTAATAATTATTAATTTTATGCTATTTTATTATATAATATTAAAATCTACAATTAAACTAATATTATTTTACAATAATAATATAATATATTAGACATTATGCTACAGCTTTCAGTGCAATATTAGAAAACAATCGATGTTGCCATATTATAATGAATAATTATGATAAAAATAAAAAGTATGTTAGGAATAGCATAATTATACAATTTTTGATAGGATGTGCAGTGATGGTATTAAATTGCCTACTTACAATGCCGTACAATCGGATTCCAAGTACCTAGTACCTTAGATAATAATAATAACTTAATTTTAAATTTACTTTATTTTTTTATTTTTTATAGTTTTATTATGCTAATTATTTTGTCAATGATAACGACATAATTTTTTGCAATTAATAGTTTTCACAAAATATATTTAACAAATTTAAACTTTTTATGTCCATTATTTTGCATTTTTAACGTACAATATAAACAGCCCACATTTTATAATCTCTATTTTGAACATATAGGTATTGTATAAAAGTGTTACCGTCCTAAATTTTTATAACTGTTTAAAATTACTTAGAACTTAACACAAGACGTATTTATAAAATTCGATTAAATTTTTAAATAAGCAATTTAATTTTAGTTACTATACTATACTATAATATACTAGGTAAAATATTTTAAGTGAACCTACAATATCATTCAAATAGATACCTAAATATAAATATATTTATATTATAATAAATATTTCGTTATAATTAAATCTAAATATAAACATTATAGTACGGTATATTACGGTTAACAGTTGATGTCAATAAATGAAACAAGCAGTGTAGATGTTGAATAATATAATTGATGTAATCAACTGAAAATAAAAACGTAATTTTTTAAAAATAATTTTTAATGACTGAATGATTATTGTTAGTTTTTCTAGAAAATAACACCATAAATACATTTACAATAACATAGAATTTTAAATGCAATTATTATCAATATATTGTAAAGAATATTTATTAGATAGTTAAACATTACCCTAATTTATTATTATTTTTAAAATTTTAGATTTTGAGCAAAGCTGTGTAATATATTTTACAATGTTTATATTTTTTTTAATTAATACATGGAATTTTTTTTTTTTTTTTGCTTCTATAAGATACGTATGTATTTTGTTGATTATCATTCTTTAGTAATTTAAAAATCAATAATATATGAACTTTGTTGTCGATTGATAATATTAAAATTATTATTAAATTGGAAAATTGCAAATTGACAAATATCATTATGTGTGATTTATATTTTTACATCTTAAAATATATTTTTGTTATATTTATATTTATGTATGATATGTATGATACTTACTTATATTTTATAATCATAACTAATAATAATGTACCTACTAAGTGGTATTCGAAAATTGTCAATTTTGGCATACTTACGTTTTATTTAGTAGTAAGAAAATATAATCTACTTTATATATAATATTTTATTGGTCTACATATCATGTATAACTTAATTGTATTATACCTATAGTATTATATACAATTAATTTAAAAGAAAAAACAATTCCATATATAATATTTACTTATAATGAAAATGAATATTATATCACTGATTTTTATTTTTTATTTTTGTTTCCGTCACTTTAGAATTTATATTAAATATTTCAAAGACGCTTCTTCTGTTCAGACAAATACGGTATCAATATATTCAGCACGTATAAAATTATTTTTTCGCAATTTAGCATACCGTCGGAGTGGTTACATTTGTATATACATATATTATTAAGATTTAAGTTGTATATCTGGTGATCGGCGTTCGAAACTTGAGGAAATAATACGTTCTGAGAGAAAGAAAGAGATAAATAAAAACAATCTAACCTATAATGGGTGTATGTACAGTTATGTTCAAGGTTATATTGCCAAACAAGTTTTTATTTATTTATTTTTCACCACGATAAACATGTGACATAATTTTTAATACGCACTTTATGCATAATACTTTAGATAAATACCTATATGTTTAAATGTAAATGACCCTATTTTATATTATTACATGGATATCGGGGAAAAAATATTCTAAACATTTCCGTAGTTTACTTGGACATTTATTATATACGATCATGATAGTATATAGATATGTTACCAACATGCCTACACCCCTCCCCATCGTGTGTCACCGACAGTGCTTGGACTAAAATAGTAATACACAAACTGAGTAAACATTAAGTAAATTAATCGTGAACAGTTGGTGCAAACCAGTTTTCGTACAGAATTATTCACGAATTGCAAATTGAGTGAAAAATTTTCTGTCTGCAATCTACTGATTTAATGACCGCATGCTATTAGCATTTACCATCGTTTCATTTGAATAGCTTTGTACTGCTGGTACCTATGTTATGCAGAACTACAGGCAAATATAATCTTGGAATAGAGATCAATTTAACTATTATAAATTATTAGATAGGCAAAGTCGGGTAAAATAAAATGTCAACTTTTATGAATTCGGTCCCGATAAAATTATGTATAGTAAAAATGACACGTATGTCTTACTAATAAAATTATCGTGTACAAAGTCAAGAGTTAAACATGTGCTTAAAAAATAAAAATTCCAAACATATAGATTATAAAGTTTTATAGCTATAACTATTGTACCTCATAATTACAAGGGTAACTACAATTCAAAAAGAAAAAGTTGTATATAAATACTTCCTTAGTTGAGAATTTTCACGATTCTTAAAAAAGAGTTAAATTTATAAAACAGTATTTAAGTACTTGTAAATTCAGAGTTTTATTTACAATTTAAAACCATTTTAATAGTATAATATTATGACATTGCATACATTATAGTTTACACATATCTATTCAGCGTATTTTATTGAAAAACATACCAAAATGTAATATAATATAATATTTATCTCGCAGCAGTCCCCATTCATATATGTAAAAATATTTATCAATATCGTTATTATCATTTTGACGTTAGTATGTGAATTTTGCCTTTTTTCACTCTGTGTAATCCAATCTAGTCTATAGCATTACCTAAATTTAAAAAATAGGTTTTTAAATTTAAATATAAGTTTTTATATTGTCTATGATATTTTTTTTTTTAGAAAAAGGTGACACCGTGAAAGTATTATAGGGCGATTAAAAAAAAAAAAAAAAAAAACGGGATTTGCAATTTTATTTTATTACAAAGTAATCAATACGAGTTCTAAAAAAATGTAAATTTCTGTTCTGTAACAGTCTTTTAAACGAATTATTGGCCGCACGATCGTTTTTAAACATGAAAATGCGTGAATTGTATTCACATAATAATATTTAGATTCTGTGATTTTATGACTAATGCAGATCTATCAATATTATAGATTTATAATTGGTTTCATAATTCATAGTAATTAGTAAGCTTCTGTCTATTAAGTAGCGTATTTAAAGGGAGATATTTAGTGGATTGAATCTCCTCATGAGTCAAGCTTTAATTTTTTTTTTTTTATATGTACATATCTGTTTTAATCAATTTGTCAAAAAAAGCATTATATAAAACTGTAAATGAATAACGTACTATTAAATAAAGTAAATAGTAATCAAAACAGTTAGTATGGGGTGTGGATATTAAAAAATATAAAATATAAAATATAATTTCTCTCAACCTCCATACCAAACTTCAGATACAGTGATTGTGGTCTATTATTGTATTTATATCAATATATCATGTATAATAGTAAAAATTAATGGATAAAATTTGCAATTTAACACGATATACATCATGTCAAAATTATAAATATAATGTAATAGGTCTATACATGATATTGTATATGTAATGTACTAATTGGTTCAATACGATCTTGTTTACTGTATAATAATTATTATTCATTAACACGACCGTTTAAAAATTGTAATCGACTGTAGACAATGCACATCACGTATGATAATAACTGTGTATATACACCACGATAACACCGATGGCGCGCGCGGGGAAAAACTAAAACATTTCTATATACCTATTATTATTATTATTATACAATTATGCTCTTCAATATTTGACCTTTAGGTACTCTATTCGTTTTACGTTGTATTCTCGCCGACTAATCTAAAACGACATAATAACGTTGACCTTGAAAACACAATGAAATAACTGTCATTTTTTTCGGCAAAGACTGCGATGTGTAGTACCTATACGATCGTAGTAATTATTATTTTTCTACGTGCACGAACGAACACGAAAAACGCTACTCTACCTAGACGAATGCGTAAACGTGGGCACATTCCGCTTTGTATATTGATAATATACAACGAGATTGCACGCATTTATTTTTATCACGTGGTTTTGAATAATAATCGACTTGAATATTATGAAATTTTATCGAAAAAAAATATATGATTTTAAGGGGAAAAATAAAAATTAATATCATCCAAATTGTGAGAGATATTGAAGCTGAGCTCGCAATTCTTTTTCGATCTTTCGAATAAATAAACGATAAAATTGAAACTGAATGCTTTTACACTATACCTACGAATAAAATTCCATTTAACTTAATAACTGTAGGCATTAATAAATGCAATACATCGCGTTAAAATATATACATATTATACATGAAATACGCGGTTGAGGAGACATAGAAGAATGTTTTAAGTCATGTTTAAAAAAAAAAAATGAACTAAAGTGACTGCAGATTGTTAATAATGTTTTTAAACGATTCAGTTAAGTGGGATCGATTGATTAATTTAAAAAAGTTAATTCACCTACTATATATATATATTTGTACATGTATTACTTTGTAAAATATATATCGCGATTAGCTATGTTTTTTGTTTTTTACGATTATTTTAATCCACTAGACTGAAGAAAGTGATAAATTATCGTTGCCAGTAAAGTTATCGGATGGCGGTTCATCCATAAAGCAAATCAAGGTTATCACTTATCAGTAAGATCCAGCCAAATTAACTACAGAGATTCAAAATTAAATTTTCATTTATTTATTTGCGAATTTAAATTGTTTATATCTTTTACTGTTATTTTTAATTTTATATATTATTCTGAAATTTGATATTTAACCATATACTACAGTGGTCGTGAACATTTTTTGCTATTTCATCCGTCGAATAGAAAATAAAATATACATTATTAATACATAGCTACGTAGACATATTGCGTGTATAGACTATAGGTATATCTAATTTGTATATATGTGTGTGCACGTAGCTGGTAACTAAATATATTTACCGTTTCTAAAGATAATCAATATTTGCTGATTTATAATGATGCTATTATTCGTGAGAAAACAATCTGAATTGTATCGACACAGTACATGTGTTGGCTCAAAGGGATTTTAAAATTTTGAATGACGTGCAAAACGTAGACATACTTAACACAAAGTTTAAAAAAAAAAACTAACATTATTGACTTGCGGCTGTGAAATCGGTAGTGACTTTCCAATTGTGTACCATATTATAATGTAGATATGTATAAGAGCGCCCGCAGAGAATCAGATCTGTATTGGGTGCAAAATTTTAGTTCGACTTTCACCCTCCCTCCGTATTTCCAACAAAAACTAACAATTAACTAAATACAAAAAAAAAAAATAGCTCAAAAAACCGGGAAAAACTGCATACAATTTGTACTAGTAAGATATTTGTTTAGATGTAAATGTATTCAGGTAGTATTTATATTATGTTCATATTATTTTGAATATTGTTATGTATAAGTACCAGTTGAAAAAATCCCGAAAAAATTCATAGAAAAAGAGCTAAAAAAAAATGTCCAATAGAAAAAACTCATAAATTTTTTTTTAATTTATGAGCTTGATGTTCCATTTGTGTTTTTTTTTTTTAGCACCCTACTATTGATAAGTATTTTGACATTTTATTTCATTTATATTGTTAGGTACTAACCAATTCAAATTAAGTAAACTGTACTTTATTCCTTCAAATAGATATTTCAGTACTTAAAAATGTACAGTAAAATTGAACATCTCTTAGAGGCTATTTCATTCAATGCACGGATTATACTCGATTAACTTTATTAAGTTCATGTGTACTGTAATAATTAAATTTTTGATTGTTTAATTATTTAATGAATTATCAAAAATTGACTGATGAGTGTAAATCACGTTCCACGATTATATTAATATTATTTATTATTATTGTTATGGCTATGATTATTATCTGTTATCTATATTATCATGTATAAGTTATTATTATTATTATATTACAGAACTTTTTATCAACAAAATATTAAATAAAACAATTATAATATGGCACTTAGTGCTTTTATTTCCAGGGTGTGTTTATTTTTTGATTTTTTTTCTGCCTGTCTAATTGAAATAATTATTAATTATCACAGTTAGGTACCGCTATAATTATTTAGATTCATCATCCGTTTAAATTATTGTATATTTTTTATGTGCAATGTACAACAGTGTACACGGATAAAATATAGGTATACACACTAGAAATCATAAACTCTGGCGGTAATACGTAATGATTTTAAAATAATGATTTTTTTTTTTTCTAATTGATTACTGTTGTTTTATTTTTGCCGTATAAGCGATATAATTGCGCAATTTCCAAAATGACGTATGGGCGCACCACACCGCTGCTGTAGCAATGTGCTATAATATGTGTAAGTGTGTTTAAATCAATTTTATTATTTTTTTTATCATTATACTTTAAGCATGACTACGATACGTATTATTATATATTATTATTTATAAATCTACAGCTATGCGACCCGCGCTCCATTTATTCGTTTACTAAAATAAGGTCGTCGGAATTACAAACAACTACAGTCAGCGTTAAAAGAAATGATATTCCACAAATTAAATTACCGCAGCGGTGTGCGAGTAGTGGGTAGTGGGTACATACCTATAATATACAATAACAATAAATGCACCGCATTGTTCTCGCAGTTTGAACTGGCAGGCGTATTGGCGTCGCATTATTAGAATATATTGTATTATAAATTATAGTAGTATGTAGGATAGGTGTATCATTAAATATATGTACTAGGTAGATACGTACTTCATGCGCACTGTCATAAATCGGTCGAATCGTTCTTTCTCGGACCAAACTTGATTATGGGTCGTAATGTACTCGTAATCTATTTATAATAGATAATAATAAATAATATAATATGTATTATATGTGAGTATGTGATAATATATAAGGTCAGATAGGCAGGTATTTATTATTTTACGCCATTTTGTGTAGCGTCTGTTGATTCAGATTCTTAGTTCTTTACCTCTGCGATGACTAAACTCAACAGGTGCCTAAATAAAAGTAAGTATTGTTTTCGTTTTGTTATTAAATATAATATAGGTAGGTCGTAGGTATATAACATTACGTATAGTAGGATGACCGTAATTCGATAGTACAGCGATCGTGTCCTTATCATATTATTTTATACAACTATTATTATTCTGTCTAACGAATAGACCATTCGCAGATGATGCGTACACCTACTACAGTCTACAATCTGCAATTGTAAAATTATATTAATGTATCATATTATGGACTAATATTAAAATAACAATGATTTATTTTTCCACACGTCGATGCTGTTCTTCGTGTAGAGAGGAGAGTGGATATCACTCAATCAAATATTGTATTAGTTTGGTAGATGGATAGTTAATTTGAAAAAATAAATTAATAAGTCAATACATTATAAATTAGTTTCATACTTATATATATTTTATCTTATATAACTTAAATGGAAATACGAACAGATTTTACAACTTGTGTATAGATTTGATGTTTAAAAGAAAACAATAACATTTCGAGTAATATCATGACTCATTCACCTTTTAATGTTTAATGTATTTATATAAATTATAATTCTTGAATTATTGATGTTACACTAAAGACCATACTCCATTTAAATTTTTAAATTTTTTACATAGTTCACAATTTAAATAGAATCTAGGACGATACCAATCTTTTTTTTATCAAATCAGATCTACTTTTTTTATTTTTTATTAATACTCAGATGATTTTTTTTGAAAATCTCAACACGTCTAAATCGATATTCGAAAAATTAGTTTCTGAAATATTAAACTTTATTATTGTACAAATAATAGTACCTATTTTACATAATTTATTAAGTATATTATGTAATATTTAATCTGTTGGGCACTTTAATTTATTATACAATTATACACTATTTATTCTTACAATTTATGAAATTTAAAAAAAAATTAACATTAATTACCTAATTACTATGATTTTCAAATTATCATAGCCCCATATTTTCTAAGCTTATTATTATGGACTATTATTTTTTGTACTCAAAGTGTAATATACCAAAATTTTCAATAAGACTTCTATAAAGAAACCTACATTGAAAATTTAAAAAAAATCATTTGAAAAACAAATTAGAGTAAAAAAGGTGGCTTACATCTGAAAAAATAAATTGTATCAAAACAAATACTCTTTTATAATAAAAAAAAATCAAAATATTTAAAAATATTGTTCTTATTTTCTTTTATATAAAAATTTAAAATATGATAATATTGGAATCATCCGATTGCGAATATCGTAATTGAGTTAAGTGTAATGAATATTCGCTTTTTACAGTCTCTGTGTAAAAATGTATCTTATAGTATTGTCGTAGTATGCTTATGTGTGCAGTAAAATTTGAAATGGTTTTGGTATCTACTTGTCACAATGTATGTTGCCTACTGGAAAAACAACTATACCAGCAAGAAAATAAATCATAGTCATATCCACATGTTTATAGTTTTATACTTGTAAGCTTTCTATTTTGAATTATTTAAGCATTAGAAAAATAAATTGTCATCCATCGACAACCATATATCATTGTGGCACTAAATTTAAGACTTTAATAATATAATTAGAAAACTTGAATATTTAAATAACTTTTATTGTTCATTGTTAACTGCAGTGAGCCAACGAACTCAATGATTGGTTTTATTATTACATTATGTAGTTGGAAATGTATACAAATATAATATACGCATATAAGTAATACGGATAATAATTATGACGTTGACCTATTGACAATATCGTTTCGGAGATTATATTTCTGATTTTTCAATTTATGACTATCGGTCAAATATAGATATTTAAATATTATTGTTATATGTATAGAAATCATAATACAAATGTCAATTGACAATCGTATGCTATTGTGGGGTTATCATTATATTTATGAATTACATTACCATTGGAATAATATATAAATACTCATAATAAAATATAAAATATTAATAATTCTTTTCCTGGTTACTTAATTTTAATACTGCATTTTGTTATTGTTATTTCCTATGTCCGTACAGTTGTGGATGCAAAATTGCAATTAATAAGCAAAATAAAATCTAATATTATACGTATAAAAAGTAATTAATAATGATTTATTAATTATGTATAACATTATAATATAATATTATCACGATTAAAATTAAAACTATTAAACAAATATATTTTGATTAAAAATTTAAATTATTGTAGTAATATTTATTTTTTGACACAACAATACCTGCCAAAGTTGTAAAAAACTATTGTGATAATTTATTGATAAATTACTACAATAAACAAGGTTTATAGCGTGATCGTTTAAAATATTAAATATAATATTATTGTTCTACGGAAATCGCAAGTAGGCATAGTATACGAATAAGTCATAATAGGCACGTGTATTATGTCACAACGTACACTAAATAATAATTGGTAACCACTAATTAATTACAAGCATACATACATTAACAATAATATATATTTATATATATACTAGTATTTTAATTATATAAATTGATAGTTTTCCATAATCGTATTTAAATGTTTAATTTTATTCATTTGAAAAAAATGTGGAAAGAATTATCGGTGATTACTTTTGGAAGGATTTAAACGTGAAAAATTGTTGGTGTTTGAGTTGTAAGATATAGATAGGTAATTCATAGATAATAATACGATATGAAAATCGTTTACTTTATCTCCGCTCGCTCAAGTCCCTTTATTTATTTTGTACACGTGCTTATAAATAAAATAAATGATAAAATATTTATTTAAAATGCAAAATAATAATATTATGATGAATTTCGGTTGGTATATATCGACTGTGATAGACGTCATTTTGCATGATCACGATGGTCACTCATACTGGCCGTATACAGGTTAAGGTATATTGGTATTCAATTAATTATTATAATATTATTACCAACAACGCTACATATCGTTTGAATATAATAATAACATAAGTATATCTTTAATGTACATATTTCACGTATGCCATTCGATGTACTGTGCGATTTTTTTGTTCATCCATACATAATATTATACTATTTATTATATTATATTGTATAAACACTATATGATAAAAAATATTGTAAGTTTAAAAATATTAAACTGTTCAGCAGTGTTCATAATATGTATCATGCTCGATTGATGTTATTAAATGCGTAAATACACTAGTTGTGGAAATCAGAAGAAAAAATCGTTGTTTTTATATTACAGATTAAATGAGAATATTATGAGAAACTTTTAAACTCGACACCTAAATACTAATAAATATTATACTACACATAAATATGAAATCTTGTTCGATGCTTATAATTATATATTATATATTTCAATGAGAAGTTGACGAAACAATTATTTCTTGAATCCGCAAATAATATTAAAACGTAAAATTATTACTTCAGTAGTCTATGGAAAAGGGTATGTCTGTGCAACTTTTTTAGTTTTTATTTTTAAAAAAATGCAATATAATGAAACGACGACGATATTCATCGGATGATACAGTAAAATCTGTCTTTTACGGACCCTTGTTAAGATGGGATCTTGTTCTGTGCGGAAATTTATTATGTTGTTCCGGGCAGATTTCTATAATTTAATATAGGATTAAATCCTTGATAAAACGGAAAGCTTTTTTTAGTCACATAAATCATATATACCTTTAAGCTTTAACAGACGGAAAAACATATCATAAAACTAACAAAAATATTTTTGATACCCACATTTATTTGGTTATTAAACAATTATTAAGGTAAGACTATACGTGTCGATAGATAACTACATTTTATCTTGAATCTATATCATCAGTGCTCATTATTGTCACACCGTATAGTCGTAGTTTTTCTGTCTTTCATCTCGTCTTACTTGTTCTCACAATGTCTTCAAAGAATTTTTTAAGTTTAAATGAAAAAATGAAAGTTCTAGAAGAAAGTTGTTAATTGTTAAAGAAAAAACTAGACAAAGCTTTACACGAATTTCGGAATTTTTAATTGCATTTTAATCTGTTTACTTTATTTTATTATATTATTATTTGATTAATACCTACTAAACATTTTGTTTTGCAAATTTTGGAATTAAAATTTATCATTATTTTGAAATATCTAATTATATTTAATTTATAATACATATTATGTAATTATTTACTAAAAATTAAAATTTACAGTAGTCTATGATATTTATTCATTTTCAGAATTTTAATTTTCATTATTGGCTGAAAAATTTTATAACCTTAAATGTTAATTATGCAGAATATTGTAACTCTATAGTACAGAATTTTTCTTTTTATTCAGTTACATGGAAACCTGCCTAAAACGGAAATTTTTACCGGTCCCGTGCAATTCCGCACAGGACAGGTTTTACTGTAGTAATTTTTTAAATATTTGTTTTACGTGAATATTTCAACAGTTGTTTTCAGCAAATTTAACATTTTCTCCACTATGGTATTATATAATCGCGGTACTTATATACATATTGTATAAGCCGCGAAAGACGCTGCCGCCATTATTTCATACCTATATATACATATAATTTGACTGTTTAAGTGTACAGTAATCATTTCAATTGTGTATAACTGTAATAGTAGTAAACAGCTTGACAGTTATATAGGTATGTATATTATTAATGTTGATGCCTATTTATTATTCGATTAATACGAACCTATCTCTCGGCAATAATACGTAATTATTAATAACATACATTTAATATATATTTAATTTAAAATGCGTTGAATTTATGTGCATAAGTGCATAAGTGAAGGCAAGTGTAATTCATAGAAACCAAACTATACCGTAAATTGTAATCTTTATTAAATTACGGACTTCTGAGAGTAAGACATGCACCTCGGTATAATAAGTATTTTTGACGTAAATTTATGGAGGTCGAAAGGTGTGTGTTACAATAAGCACAAATCACAATATGATCTGATTGGATTAAAAATAAGTATTGCAAAATTGATGAAAATAATAAACAAAAATTACAAAAGCACAAAATCGTTACCTAAGTAAAAGTAAATAGATAACAAATAATATATTTAACTCACTAAATTTAATGTTATAATGTAAAAAAAAAATATTAACTTAGGTACTTAAAAAATAAAATTTATTATTATTTATTAATGAACACATGGGTCACATAAAAAGTATTTTAACCTTATCTAGGTTTATAAAATGTTATTTTATCAAGACACATAACAAAAATTATGTAGTGAAAATTTCAAAAATATTTTTAATTTAAACTTGATAGATTAAATTTAAATTATTTGAAAAAGATAAGTTATTTCAACAGTAAATTAAAATAGTTAAAAAATTAATTAGGAAATCAACCAAACAATAAGTAAAAATGTTAAAAAAAAAACCACTTTTTAACGATAATGCTGACATCTTGCAAGTCAGTAATCAGTAGGTAATAGTATAGACCTACACTATATATTTCATTGAACCGAAATATCAAATAATGTGTATGTGATATTATTAAATTATTATGAAAGAGTTAGCTTCAATAGCACATCTAAAGTTCGATCAAGGAAGTGGTGGACGAGGCGATCAAAATTATTTTAATATATATAACTGTATTGGTACGGCCTCTCGGAATTATTTTGTTTTTCCTTTGACCCACAATACGAAAAAGCTCTCATTCTACATTTCTCACCAATTATATTCGTTTTAAAACACCTACAGCAGTAAATGAAAAGATGGCGATTTGATGAGACGTGTCTGCTGAAAAGCGCTCGCAGAAAATAATAACTGCATTACCGATCGTCGTAAGACCTTAGAATTTAACGCTGGAGATCTCAACCCGTCGTCTACGATCACAGGATGCGAGAATTTGTATCGTCTGGTTTTTTTTTTTCAATCGTACACCGCGAGCTCGATCGTAA
Organism: Melanaphis sacchari; assembly: GCF_002803265.2. Lineage (NCBI taxonomy): Eukaryota > Metazoa > Arthropoda > Insecta > Hemiptera > Aphididae > Melanaphis > Melanaphis sacchari. The sequence continues at coordinate 1,525,305 of NW_020271042.1, forward strand.
TTATATTTTTTTCGAATACATATTATAGTGCGCAGCATAGGTTAACCTGTGTTCGTGAATCGTTAGAAAACGGATTTTTAGGCCGACGGACTTTTATTTGAAAAGGCCAACTGACCAGCCGACATATACCTATACTCACGCACATTATGGTAATATCAAAAGGATAATATTGTAGCGAAATCGCAGTCGAGTCACACCGATCCGCGCCGGGTCCGACCGACTTCTCCTCGGCCGCGATCGCGACGGTCATCGACGGCGTTCGAACGCCGGCGGCACGTGAACGCGCGCGGCCGTGGCCGACGGGCGGGGGACGTCGAGGGGAACGGTGACGACGGATATTCGCGCGCGAAAAAAATAAAACGGAACGGAAAGAAAGAGAGAAAAAAAAAAAGGGGTACGACTTTGCGACGGACGTCGGTCGGTCGCTACCACCACCGTTGCCAACGAGTCGGACGAGTCGGTCTGCAGTCAGTGTCAGTCGATCAGTCGTTCAGACAGTCGGTCGCCGTACACGCGTATCTCATTATCGTTTCAGTATCGTCGCGCGATACGATTATATACCGTACTATACGAAAGACACGCACAAATAATATATAGACAAACGCAATTAAAATTATACAATTACACAAATTATTATTATTATTATTATTATTATTACCGTTGCCGTCGTCGCACTGCGCTCGTGTCGCGTTCTCTCTCCGCGCTAGCTGTACACCGGAGTATTCTTGCGCACCCGTGTGTGTGTGTGTGTGTGTGTGTGTGTGTGTACACGAGTGTGTGTGAGTGTAAGTGTGTACGGTCGCGTGTGCCATCGTCGCAGTCGACCGCGTATATGAGTACGCTCGTCGCGTCCTGTTGTACGTGCACGTCTGTCGTGCTGCGCGCGTCGTCCGTACCGCTTGTCGCCGTCCGCGTGCGTATCCTCCGCTTGACCTACAATCCGGGTCCCGTCAACGCATCGCCGCCGCCGTCGTCGAACACGCCGATATCTCTCGTCCGCGATCGATCCGCGTGTCCGTCACAGCCGTCCTAGTGACAGAAACGGACGCAGAAAAAAAAAAGAAAAGATCAATAAATATCTCTATATCCGCACTCGGTCGATGATCGCATAAAACATAGCTTGACGATATAAATATACATATATATATATATATATAAATATATATATTGTTACTTGAAAACGAAGTAGTGTAAAGGTACACGAGGCCAGTGCGAAACCGTCGTCCACACGAGCCACCGCAACGGCGATGACGCCCTGAAGACGTCTTCGGATTGTCACTGCCGCCCAACGCACGGCGCAGGACGTGCAGCCCGGCTCGAGGTAAGTACAAGTATATGCTTGTTATTACTTACTTCTTTTTGCCCCACAAAAATCCACCCTCATCCCCCCGGCCAGTCGAGGACGGGTGTCGCGTGCTCGCGAGTCTCCGCCGCAGTCCGTCTGGACGTGCGTTTTTGTGTTCTCTCCGCTGACGACGTTTCGCCTCTGCGTTTCCGAAGAGCGCATTTTTTTATACTGTACATTTTCTTCTTGACTGAAATATTTTTCTTACCGCGACCCTAGTCTCAGGTACCCATATGTAATATAACGTACGGTGGATCCGATGCGGGGCCTCTCGGTTCGTTCCGTTTTACGCGATTCCATCGAAAATTTAAATATAATCTTTAATACGTATGATCGTTATCGTCGTGGAAGCAGGAAACCGTGTCGTTATCGTGCGACTCCGCGGCCGGTTGAGCAGTGTATGGAGGGCACAGTTATTATTTTTATTGTAATAATTATTTTTTTACTTTTTTTATTTAATATTTATATTATTATTTATATAATTTGATATTTTTAAACAATTAGTATTATTATTGCAATACATAATCTCGGACTACTACTGCGCACAGCATTCATTATATTATTATAGTCTATAACAATAACATTATGCGTACGCATTCCTTTTTTAAATGGTTTTTCTTAGTCTGTATAATATTATAGTTACATACTCATTATTAAATATGTTTATCCATTTTATGCAGTATAATAGCACACACGCTGCATACACACACACACACGTGTGTGTGTATATAAAAATCATAATATATCTTTACACGTATCGGAACAAGCCATTATTACATACCTATAAAATATAAAGCAATACACAAATGAGTAATTTTATATCATTTTGGGTTATTGCGTCCGTCCGTGCTTGTGTAATTGTGCGTTTGTGCTTGTGTGTGAGAGTGCATTAGAACGAAATTCGTTTTATCAATTGCTAAAATATTCCACATACAATGCGTAAGTAACGATTACGATACACTAAATATAGGTATCAGCTAAGTAACTATATACCTAAGTATTGAATATCTAAAATTAAACATATAATCTTAAGTATGTATTAAAAAATTATTAGTCTATTCTTTTATATTCTTTCTTCAAAAAAAAATTTTAAAAAAATATGAAAATTTATAATCTGTACAATATATATATATATATAACGCGTACAATAAATTAACTTGAAAAAAGAAATCAGGAGGCGTGTTGAGGTAATCACCTAATGGTAGCACCCCTAAATTATTAGTCTTATAGTTTTAATATAAACGCTTTAATTCCATAATCATTTAGGTTTGTTGACATTCTCGTATAGGACTATAATTTTTTATATAATCGTTATACCCATATTTTCCGTTTGCATTGCGTCAGTATTTACTTATTGAATATATATGTATGTATATCTAGAACACAAAATTCGAATGTTTTTACATTATTTAATCTGTTCAAAATGATAACGTACATATTGAATACAAAACATAATATAATTTGTGAAAATAAACAATTTATATATTAAATTAATTAAAATAATCATAATAATATGCAAATAATTTATATTTTACAATTCATAGTATTGATTTCTTGTGGTTTATGGATCATCATTTTGTTATATATGAATTGTCAATTAAACTTTTACGATTTTACAATAGAGTTTTAGTTACTAGCACTGTATTAAATATTAAATTTTATAAAATTTTACCTACTGTTAATAGTATTTTTTTTTTTAATTATTGAGTACATTATACATAAATTTAAACATACAAATACATCAGTCGCAGCATATTAAAGTTGAATGCATACTATAAAAATCATAAAATATTCTAAGTATTATATTATTACTGTTGTTTTCAATTCGTTCAACTGTTTAATAATAATAATAATAATAATAATAATATACTTTTCGTGCTATAATACGTCAAACTCAAGTGTTTATAGATTCAATTGGCAATTATAGTGCTCTTATAATACATTACATTACTGATTGTATTTTTGTTTTACTTGTTATCCATTTTCACGGCAATAATTTTACTTCCGTTCTTATGTTCTACGTTTGATGAGTAATTAATAAGTATGTAATTAAGTATTGATAGATTATTATTTCACACCTTATGTTTAAATACTATAAAAAAATAAATAGTAATTTTAAAATTGTCAGAGAGTAAAAAAGTCTGATAAAACCTCTTTCGTTCTTCTTCGAATAAAATTTAATTTCGTTGAATTAATTCTAAAAAAAAAAACCAGCCGTCATACTGCAGGATGACTTTTCGTGGAATATTGAAGGTTCTGTGTGCTATTTAAATTTTAAGAATATGTTTTTGAGTGGGACATATTGTAATATATTTTTATAGTGCCTGTGATCTTACAAAGAAACGAATACGGCGTAATATTATTCGCTTTAAGTTTCGTAAACCAACATTCCTAACATTTTTTACAAGACCTAGGTCGCGTCGGTAATACCTGAGCGTGTTTTTCGATCGAATCGCAAATAATGTCAGTGTATTCGGAAACGTTAACACATAATATCTTATGTACTACATAATAATAAAATATAATGCAATATAATCGTATGCATTTTCAATATTTACATATTATATAGTATATATTCGAGTCTATAATGGAATACGCTGTCGGCAGCCTCACGGCTGCAACTAGCGTGTTTCTTTTTTAATGTTTTCAATGCACTTTCGCGTCGCGGAGATCCAAGGCGAAGAGAACAGTCTGACGCGCATATAATCTCGTCAAGTTCAAGGCATATATATTATGTATTATTATTATTTTAATATATAACGTACTAAACTTATTATACCTACACCGCGGCTACACCTAGTGCGAGTATTGTACAAAACTACAACAAGTATAATATTATTGTGTCTCGTTTGTTGAAATATCTACATTACACATCATAATAATTATATCGGCGCCGGTCGAAGACGTCTCGTAAAAACAACTTTATTACGATACAGCGACGATGCATATAATATGTTTACATATGAGTAGGTATTGTAATAATAATATATTAATATATGTGTAATAAGTACCTCGACTCTCGAGGCCGGTTCAAGTTTATAACGGAATCGCCGAACGTATGTGTAATGGTATAATACTATAATATATAACCTGCATAATATATTGTATAGAGCGACACGTTGAGTTTTGATTTTTGAGATTTTTATGTATATTTTGATAGATATAATAAAGATCGTAATATTTTTACGAACAACGCTTTTTCTTTATGACATTCGAGTAGCGTCCTGTTGCGATACAGATTTTTTTTTCAAATGAAAACCTTTTTTTAGATTGTTAATGCTAATTGATGATTTTTTTTCTTACGTAATTCTAACGAATTTTTTTACATTCTTGTACAAACCATATCGCTAAAACTACTATTTTAAACAAGTGTTTTAAGTTAAAATAAAATCAAAACACGATATCTAAGCTTCTGAAATGTATAGAAAACCGTTTTATAAGCCTGCACATTTCCAATAAAATCATTTTGATTAAAATTCAAGACACCCCTTTTTGGTTTAGCACAGCTGAATAAGTATTTCGTTTTACTCATCACCCGCTAGCTGCTAATTGTGGTTTTTCGCTTGTTAGATTCTTATATAGCTAAATAATATGTAAAACAAGTATACATAAACACAGACTAATATTTTGTGGCCACTCAAAAAATATCGAATAATACGGTCGACGCATGGAAATTGTATTTTTTCCTTGTCTTGTAAAGTGCAAGTTAAACATTATGACTTATATAGGTTGTGGCGTGATCAAGTTAAGAATTTTTTCACGGTTTCTAATTAATCAACACCAAAATTTAAGTACTTTATATCTATTGAAAACGGTATGAAAATAATTAATTTTTACTTAATACTTAAATACTTCATGTCAGGAATAAAAAAATGTCTATGAAACTGCTGTGTACAAAAAGATGAAAAGCAGAACGTATCGATGATAAAATTAGCATAAATATTATATAATATAATTTATATATCATTATAATATATATGAACATTTGTTGTATTAAGCTATATCTGTATTTGATTTTAACATCATCCTAGTTCGTAAATATGTTTTTACGTCTAAAAGTATGCTAAATATTCTCAATAGTTTAACAAGCTACATAATAATATAATAATATATTTTAATAGCATTGAGTGTCCAAATTGTATTAATATTTTTAAATTTATTATCGTTCGATTAGAACATATTTTTATTAAAATAATTGTTTCTTATGAACGCAACCCGCATACAACATTTCACTTTGTAAGACGATATAATATTTTAATATTAAACATAATATTATATTATTATAATAATATAGCTGTAGGCGCCATATTTTAAATACATGTAATATACATACAATATAATTTTTCCGCAACGGTTGGTTTTTTATGTTTTCACCGATTTGAGTACTTCAGTGCTAGTCGACCTTGATTTTTTTTCGCGTATTTTTTACATACTAAATATTTCATTCGATTTCTTTCGTAGATATCACGTATCACGATACGAGTTCGAACTGTACGCATATAATTATAATGTATAGGGTATATTATGTATAATATTGCTCGTATAATATTTATTTACTATTATTTATTACAATTAAAAATCACTATGATTAGTAACTTATTTTTATTTTATAATTTGTATTATTACAATTCCACATAGCTATTTCTGTGTACGCAAAACTGATAAATTAATTGTCGTGACGCATACAATTTTTCATTTTTTTTTTCATTTCACCAATAAAATAATGAAATATTATGTACCTATAGTATTAAGTTAAATAATATAAAAGTCATACAAAATTATATTTTTATGACATACCAATTTATTAATTTTTGCGTCTTAAAAATTCATTTTTAATAATAACATTGCAGCATATTATGTTTTATGCTCGTATTTCGTCTTCGCACTAGCCAATATAGTATAATGTAGCTTTTTCAGTAGCATAAAAAGTGTAAAAAAGAACTATTTTACTATTAAAACAATAATCGGTAAAAACGTTTTTTTTTCATTTTTAATTTAATATATATTTTATATATAAATATATAGTACCCGAAGTACTTATTTTATTATTGGCTATAATTGTTATTTACTTTCGGAATACACTTTTGAGAGACGTTTAACTTAACAAATAATAAATGTGTAGAGTATATAAGCATATTAAAGTATATTTGTTATTCATTAAGGTATATGTTGTATTATATAATATACAAATACATTGGTGATAGAACTGTATCGACATGAATAGTATAAATATAATTATTATTTTAATTCAATCACGCTCCAGCAAACATCAGTTATGAAATTTAACTATTTATTGAATAATAGCCAATATAGGTATTTCAAGAACGATTTTATTATTATAACCCTATTTGTCCTGGCAATGGCATATTTACCATACACTTACTACTGTACATGCGCTATATTATGTATTATATATAGTTGCGATGATGGTTTTAGAAAGCAGTTTTCAGCACCATTGGGTTCAATTTCTTAACCTTGTTTCATAAACAATTCAAAACATAGGTAGTACTGCATCAGACGTTAACAAATTAACAACAAATAATAAAGTTTTTTTTTTTTTTTGATGATGATTTTAAGCTTTTATTATAAATTATAATATATTAATTTAGTAATAAAATAATATATTTAATGATTTTTTACTGTAAGAAATTTATAACGGATGTTAAAATTTGCATTTACACTAATTAATTTACAAGTATTATATTTTTGAAGCAATTCGAATTTCGATCAATATAGCAATCTGTTATTATTACGCTGTACTATTAAAATAACAATTTATTATTGCGTGGTTGTTATTATTATTATTTTTTTTTTTGTTCATGCTAACGTGCAAAGTATTAAGTATTTTTTTTTTTAAATATTTTAATTTATCTTCTCAAAAACTATGTTTACTTATATAATATATATTTATATTCTCGTCGTTAATATTACAGGAATGAAGAGTAAATTTAATTTAAAAATAAAAGATCGATATTATTTATTACATATAGGAATGTTACAATATAATATAACAATAAGAACAAGTCAAAATTCAAATGAAATTTAAACTCTCATTGCAGTGAACAGCATATTATACATAATTATTTTTGTTAAACTTAACTGACTCGTGTTATTATTTTCAAAATGTATTTATAAAAAATAATACATCAGTTAATGCGTAGTAACTTTACTAAATAATATTATTTATACTGATTTTGATTATTTAAGTGGAGATTGTTCTCTATACTCGCGTTTATACCACAAATGTAATATTACAGATGAGGACGAAATTGTAAAATGACCATAATATCATCATGATATATCGTGTGTCGTTCGTTAGCGAAATGTCTACAAAGAATTCATAAAATATAATAGTATATACATGAAATGTATAGATGAAATGACAAGTGTAAATACGCGTTAATCATTAACCACGTAAAAAAAACAATAATAACATATATATATATATATACCTTTACCGTCGGCCCGACGCACTTGTTTGTTCATGTATAACTACACAATATATTATTATGTACGCGTGCCAAACACGATACTATATACAAAACGGCTTGTAAATAGAAAATCTCACCGCTCGCAAGTGTTTTCGATAAAAAGTAGAGTCCGTTTTCTAAACTTCCGATTGCGCAATCTGCTCCCGAAAATGGGCATTTCGACTCTAGACAGTTAGCGCGTACTGCAAACAATATTATATTATACAAAGGTACATAAATGCATGAACCACGTGCGTGTAGGTACAATCGATCTATGGTTTATTTTGTGCATATAATGTGGACAAAATGTGGCGTAATTACGAAAAATTCAGAGGAAGGTACTTGTGACCGCGACGGTTATTTGAATGTCAATATTATTATACTCCCGACTCCTTAAATTTTATCACTTTTCTAAATCTTTTGGTTGGAACTAAAATGTAGTAATTGTACATATGCTGATCGACTTAATATGTTTCTATACAAGAATTATTAGCTAGTATATCATGTATTATAGGTACATCATTTTATATAATAATAATATAGATAATATAGGAATCTATAGCAGTTGCTATGATAATTATTATTTTTATACTCGTTTCTAATCTATACAAATATTAAGTATAAATATATACATAATGTATATATTATGTACTCACTGATTCAATGTTAGTTACATTGAACGATCTATTATAGCAGATCCAGAGAATAATGTTGTTTCTTTATCACTGCAACCTATTCCAAGCGTACCTATTATATGAATCACGGTTATTATAGCTGAGAGTAGTAGGTTTACCTAAGTGGATGAAAAAAAAAATTAAAACGTTTGTTTTACCGTTTCTAAAAAAATCTGAGTCGGCAAGTTCGTTTACAGAGCTTTAATTTATGCAAATATATTATATAGTAAACGCTAAATTATTAATTTCCGTTAAGTTTTCGAATGGTTACTTAAGTCCGAGTATGAGCCAAGTGTAGAGCGAAAATTGCGAGATCGTTTTGATGTATACACACATACTAAAATTAACTTTAGTAAAAATTATTAAGTACGCCTTTTTCAATATTCGGGTATAGCCATATATGCGTATACCGCTATATCTCTGTATAGGTAAACATAAGTACATGTATACTCCTTTTCTCGTTTTTTAGCTAGTGCACGAAGGGGGGACCAGCTGAACATTAATTACAGCATCACTTATTCAAATAAATATATATTACATATACACACATATATATTTAAATATTAATATTATTTAATAGTTGTTTATAAAGAATAGATATTTTTAACGTAAAAGGTGATTATTAGTTGGCATTACATATGACTTATCTTTTGACGATTTTAACTGATTTTCATTCGATGACATTAGTCAATGTCAATGTTAATTTTTTAACACTTCTACATAACAGTCATACTTGCCCAGTCACATAATCAAAATATACATTCTAATAATAATACATATAACAATATGATAAATAAACGTGTAACGTGTGCAATATTTTGGACACAACTAATAAGATATATAATGTCGGTATAATTTATATATGTATACGACCCAGATATCAGACGACGAATTTCGGAAATTTCAAAGTCAAAAATCAACTCGCGTTTGCCTTGACTCAAATAACAATAAAATAATAATAAACTGTGCGAACCTCGGCGCCCGTAGCTCCCAATCATCTGCCAGCTGGTACGCCTATATATACACATAATTATACACAAAATAAAACGAACGTATACATATGTATTATGTGCGTTTCTGTGTGTATGTGTGTGTTTTGTGGTTCCCGGAATGCACAATGGGAGAAAGTATAACCTTGTCCAGCGCAAGTTTTCCGCTACACGTAGTTTAATTTTTTTCGCACACGTGGGTTGTATATAATGTGCAATATACGGGGTGATTCATTTACGTAAGACATATGAGTTGTTATTAATTAAGAAAACATTTTTGAAAATATTATCTTTGCATAATTTTAAGTCATATAAAACAACATTTTTGAAAAAAAAAAAAACAAAGATATTTTTAATATTTTTTATTGTTACCTTTTTTGAAATATTTTACTCTTTTGAGTGATTACATATAATCTTATTTTCAATTCTATATTTCAGAAGAGAATACTATTCGAAGAGTACTTTGATCAACAAAAATCAGATTTCGCGCTAATAATTTATTAATAAAAATTATTTAAAGTTTAGATGAGTGGAATAATAGTGGGCCAACATTTTAAACCATGTACCACATTCCAGTAATTTTTAAATAGCTACTTAAAACTCAAAAATTGCTCATTTAAAAATCGATTTTTATATATTGAAGTACTCAAAAAAATATTCTGTTTTGAAATAAAGAATAAAAAATGCATGTCAAAAAAAAATTTAATGATAAAAATTTTAAAATATATATCAATTTTTTAGAAAAATGTTTTTAACTACTTAAAATTATGTAAAAATATTATTTAAAAAATTTTAAATAGTTTTTGAAATAATATGTATCTTATGTTAAATAAATCACCCAATTTACTTGCAACCATGACTACAATTTGTAAGTACTCGTATCTTTGTGATTGGGTTTTATTGATATGTCGCCTGAATGTGTGTGCCGGATTTTTTGTTTTCGTTTAATTCCTCGTCGGTGGTCATACTACCAGAACAACATAAAATTTTTCACTAACCTTTACGTTTGTCATTAGATACTCTATGTCTATCATTAAAATCGTTTATTATTCATCATGCACAACGTTTACTCATAGCTAAATTGTTGACTTTCGAGTCGATTACCTATATTTATCTATAGATACCCGCCACTAAGAAGAATGTTTATTTAAATTTTTAATTTCAAATCTACGCACATTTCAAAGAATAGCAATATTATACAGTGTAAATCGGCTTACGCAAAAACCGGTCAACGCTTTTTGGTTTTTAAGGCGGATCCTCGTTTGGCCTGTTTGCAGGGTATGCATACATAATTTATTCGCCATTTTCAATTGAACTAATTAAGTGTATCCATGTATACACACGTCGATTATTGTAAATTCAAAAAGAAAACTGACACGTACAAAGTACTAAGTGTATACATTATTGTAAATAGATTTTGAAATTTTATCAAAAACAAAAGTATACAATAAACGTTTAAAACCACATGACCGTTCGGAAACTATCTATAGTGTATAATAATATTATATATCTGATCGTAAGCGCGTTTATAGTGTGTAATAATTTAATAGTCGAGCGCACAATATTGTTGATTTGATAGTTATTTTATAAGCTCTAAAACAACAATAATAGCTAATACGACAAAATTTAATACACCTATGTATATAGGTACAAATCGTATTACTATAGAACATGTTATTTGAGCGTATATTTGAAATACCCATGTCTGCGGACTTCTCCTCCACCAATATCCATTCCCCCCTCTAGTACCGGACTCGTTCTTGAGCACATTTTTATCCACGTACATATGTCTATAATATTATTACGGTACACACTAGGTAAACCGATAAACTGTTTTAACCGGTAACCAGTCTCGGTACAACGTTATTCGTTTTTTTAATATTCGTATAAGTCTATAAAATTACATTATACGAAACCCAAGTCGTCCCCGTCGTTCGGGTTTCGCCACGGGCGAGTGGTGCGGCGGCGTCGAAGGGCGGGGTGGGGTCATCGCGTCGCTTTTAATAATATTATCCTCTCCTCTTCCTCCTCCTCAAGCTCATCGTCCTATCTGCGACGCTGTTCTTTATTATTATTATTATTATTATTATTATTTTAAATTTTACGCACAACACTTACTATTCTAATATACACTATATTATTATTACATTATTTAAGTCCGATATACGGGCCACACGAACGTATCTCCAGAACGACGTATCACACACACGCGCACGCTCGCCATCGCGTAACATCGTCTCACGAGAGCGTATTGTATACGATAATTTTTTTTGCAAAAAAAAAACCGGTTCACGACCGTCGACAGAACCGCAAACGTGTGCGTGTCGGTCGTCGGTTCGGCAGAGGAACGCGGCTCGAGAAAATTACGCACAATAATATCGCGTGTACGCAGCACCTATTTGTAATATTATTATTTGGGCATACGTTTTCTGCAGCAGCGCGCGAGTTCGAGTATTGTATCGTTTGTTAACAGTAAATATTTGAACACACGAACGTTTCACGACCGTTTCGATCGGGCTCGGATTTTCTAGTAAAATAAATCACCTAAAGAGCAATCTATTAGTGTCGGAAATAGCATTTACCCGTTTGTTATTATAAACGTGAAAAAAAAACAACAAAAATATAATAAATAAATAAAGTTAAGTCCACTCCGATTTCAATCGGTACAATACGGACCTAACGGATTTACACTTAAGGTAATGCGTAGACCGTTTAAGAGCCCTTTAACACGATAAAAGTGATTTAAATGCAATAGAAAATGTAATGTGCCGGCGCCAAAAAAAGTCATTCGCTACGAACTCCGAGCCTTTACTAACAATTATTCACACTATAACCGTGTTTAATATCATTATTTTCGTTACCTGTATTTTGTCGTCATCATTCGCTAATCGTTACTCGTCTGTTGACGTTTTCCGCAGGTCGTCTTGATCGTCGATCGCAGCGACAGCGACAGCTACAACCGCAGCGGTTAGACAACGCGTCAACAGCGACAGCGCCGACATGGTGGCGTCCGCCGACCGCCGCGAGAGTTTCGGCGTGGACAGCAGCCTGTTCAACCCCCGAAAGTCGACCAAAACCACAGGCAACAAACAGGGCAAGGATGCCAACGCCAACAAGGGCAAGCAGTCGTCCGACGTGGCCGTGTACACGATATCGGTGGTGGGCGGCTACGAGAACCAGGGCTTCAAGCGGGACGACATGATGCAGTCCGGCGACGGAGACCTGGCCAAGCCACCGCTCGGCAACATGACCGACGGTGACGGTGACGACGACCAAGCCAAGGGAAAGTTCAAGATGTCGCCCAAAGAGAAGTGGCGAATCCTCAAGAACGTGTCCACCATCAGCCTCGCGTTCATGGTCCAGTTCACCGCGTTCCAGGGCACGGCCAACCTGCAGAGCTCGATCAACGCCCGCGAGGGCCTGGGCACCGTGTCCCTGTCCGCCATCTACGCGGCGCTGGTGCTCAGCTGCATATTCGTGCCCACGTTCCTCATCAAGCGGCTGACCGTCAAGTGGACGCTATGCCTGTCCATGCTGTGCTACATACCGTACATCGGTGCCCAGTTCTATCCGCGGTTCTACACGCTGGTGCCCGCCGGCGTGCTCGTGGGCCTGGGCGCCGCGCCCATGTGGGCCGCTAAGGCAACGTACCTCACGCAGACCGGGGCCGTATACGCCAAGCTCACCGACCAGCAGGTAGACGGTATCGTCGTCCGGTTCTTCGGATTCTTCTTCCTGGCTTGGCAGACGGCCGAGCTATGGGGCAACCTCATCTCTTCGTTGGGTATGTACCTAGTATGTTTAATATAAACTCAAAACGTCTTACAGTGACGTAATAGAGGTTATTGGCTAAGTACATGTTTCAAAGTTTAAACATTTTACCGTTAAAAGTCTATCAAATAAAAAGTACTCTTGCGTGCTCATTTTTCACTCTAATCGAATAATCAAATATCTTCTCAAAGCCATATTACTAACCGTATTTATAATTCTAACCTATTTTTTTTTCTTTTTATAATTATACCCGCTCAATTCGTTTGCATAACGTATTATTTATAATATGTATTATAAGGTCATTGATTGATCTAGTTTTTAAGTTAAATGCGATAGAAATAACATTTTTACCCGAACGTTATTGTATTGATGATGATAATTTGCTTACAAAAAAAAAAAAAAAAAATTTGGAAAAAAAATTACGATGAATTTGCATAATTCATCATAATTATATAGAATGCACCGCCATATAAAAGCGAGTGCTGCATATGTAACCGATCCGCTGCAAGTCGGTGACACCTGATCGACATGCCATTAAACACTATACCCGGCTACAATTTTGCGGTTTTATCGTTTAAATTAAAATCAAAATGGTCATTAGATATAAGATATTACTATTATTAGTGACTCATTCGTTTATTTATCATAATAAATAATATTAGATATGCACACACGACCGTAAACTAATGCATGTTAAACCGTTGGATCAAGCTAATAATCATTCGCCGAACACTCGGAACTGTAAATCGAAATCAATTAACATGACACATATATATATAGTCATTAAATCATGTTCTATACATACGTATATAATGGTTATATGTACTTATATTATGTATTATTAAATTACTTGCATTTGTTGTAAAACACTTTTTAGACCGCTGCAAGTATATATTCACCACCTCCCGTTTTCACGCCTTACCATCCCATTTACAAATGTCAAGGCGAAATGTATAATAATCATTATCTATATATATATATATATATACGTGTATATTGTTTGGTCTCGACACCGTTGTTCCCTTCCTCTTTTGCGGACCGCTCTATTGCCATCTATTAACTTCAACTATAGTTTTATTGTATTACTGTATACTGTATACACTGTTATATTATATTAAATATTATTTGACTTTAATCGTTCTTACGGCGAGCCTTCTTACAAAATTTATGTGTCACGAATCCCAGCCATAATGTATATACCTGTGCTTAACAGAAATCATTAAATATGACCTATAGTATCGTTGTCAAATCAGAAGACATTCTACGAATAAAAGCATCAATGAAAACAATATAAACCTTTTGAATTCTCTGACCCGAACATTATTATTATTTCGCAAATGCAATTCTTACCGATAATTGCTAGCGCTATTCGAAATCGATTAACTCCGACGTCTGTTTACATTTTGCAATAACCCTGAATAACGGTTACTCGCAGTCCTAATTTCTATCCGATCCAAGAACAAATTTCCACGTTAGAACATAATATTTTATACACTACACGTAAACGTGACATTTTGTCACGGCAATTTGTTGAAATCCTGTATGTGCAGCAGTTTTATATGATCGCCATAAATCTAAATATTGTTCGGTTGATTTATTGTATGGTGAGACTGCGTCTTTTGAAAATCTCACGGTTAATGGGTATTTAATATTCCCTATATTAATGCAAATAAAATAACTGAAACGTAAAGGGACCAGAGAGACCTTGTAAGACTTATAAAACACATACGTAATATTATTTCTAATCTAACTATACAATGTTTTTATGATATTATGGTCATTATGATTATTCTGACGTAACGGAACTTTTCGTTTGTGCACAGTATTATCTAGCGGTGCCCACGGTGGTGGTAGCGGCGACAACAGCACGATGCTATCGGAAGAGGAATTGCGACTGTGCGGTTCAAACTTTTGCGTGATGGGAAACCACGCTATCGACAATCTGGAAAGGCCGCCAGACTCGGAGATATTCGAAATAAGCACCATATACCTCTCGTGCATAGTACTAGCCACTATCATAATAGCCATTTTCCTGGATCCACTTTCCAGGTAAATCTTTCATTTTATTTTTTAGAAAGCTTTTGGTGATATTTCGATAGAGTTCAATGTTATTTTTCAATTTTGGAAGACTGACGTTATGTGTATTTGTAAATAATACTAAGAGTAATATAATATGTTGCATATTGATTATGCAGTTGCTTACTTAAACATCAAACACCATATTACTTTTATTTAAACTAGTACACATTATACTATGATAATATAATATTTTATTACAACTACGAGATAGTTTAAAGTAATTACAGTATGTGATATGAGAGTTGATGACGGGTATATACTTTATGTATATAACTAATTAACCAGTTCAAAGTCGAAAAGAAGTTGGGATCGATTTCGTTGATAAATATACTCGATTTGCTCAAACGTTTGCAGCAGACAACGATCTTTCTTGCCGTCGATTACTCGAATGAAAGTTTACAACTCCTAGCGATAACTTAAACGAGGTAGATGAGGTTGATCTTCTGCGTGAAAACCAACGATTTTTATGTTTAATTTGATTGATTCGTTAGAACCAACAACAAAAATAATTTTTATTTTAAATTATACAATGATAAACAAATGTTTATAATTATGATCAACCAACGTGATGTATACAAACCAATCAGAAATTAGTGTTCCCGAAAAAAAAACGATTAGTATACTCTCGTCAATTTCATAACACATAGAATGTTTGATTAAACTATACCTATAATTCATAGTAAACCAAACAGCAATAATTATTAATAATGCTTTATTTACATTTACATTTGTTCGTGTTTATATATACAATTTACGTACTTACGTCGCGTTTTATCAATAATACCAAACATTTTTGTGCCAATTCAAATTTTCGGCGTAATTTGTTCACCATATCTCCTGTATGTAATAAGTCTACATTTCATAGACTTATATGAACATTTATGTATTTAATCTTTCTCTCACACACACAGACACACTTACATAAACTCTCAAATATCCTAATATTTTGTATATACCCAATAGTCAGTACTCGCGTACATCGAAGTGCGCATGTATAATATTTCAATAAATATATCTTCGGAACCGGATAGGATATTATTTTGATTTAAGAGTCAGATTTGACCTCAGCACGAACAAGGCAAAACACGTACTTATCTTGCATTGTATATACTATAAGACTCGTTTGCATCGCTCGTTCTTATTATCGTAAAACAATACGTCTTTGTATTATGCACTCTCGTAACTTATTTTAAATACCTAATACACACGCACACACACTCACATATATATTATATAAACCTGAAAAGTTATTTGACCTTGGCGATGGTCTATACCTGATTTTTCGACACAATTGTAACGCGGCCCGTGTTAAAAAATGTGCCCATCGTATTGGCGGGTTATACCGTTATCGAACAATCACCTTTAAATCTCCTAAAATTTATTTTGTGCTAAAACGATTTCACTATTATAGTTCAACACACGTCTTACTTTGATTTTTGCACTACTGCTAATCGATTTTTACTCACCTATCTATTAGGTAGACTCTTATGTAGGTTATATAAAAAATATGACAGCGTTTTTTAATATTTAAAAAAAATTCAAATTGTATAATTTAAATAAACCAATCTACCTATTATACATTTATGTCTATTGTACTGTATAGGTAAATGTATAACAAATGTAAAATAAATTATTTAAATGTTAAGTATAAACATACAAATTATTATTTAAATATTTACGTTTTCAAAATAAAAATAAAAATATTTTTTGTATTAAAATGTAAAAATTCCAAATCAGGTTAAAATTGTTTAGGTACTTTAATCGTGTACCCATACACCACATAAAGAATACTAGTAAATAAACTGTGTATTCTCGTAATAAAAGTTTCTTCAGTTATAAATATTTAAAAACTAGGACAATTTTTTCGAGTATAATATTTCAAGTTCGATCTACAATGAATTTTTTGTACATTTTCTGGATATGTACTGTGTTATGACATACAAGTATATAACTAAATAATATGAATAATTGACTAAATTATCTATAACAGAAAGTAATTTACAGCTTGAATAATTATATCTTATAATGATATGTATATGTACATAAAATTACTACGAATAATGTAAATACTTATTTAAAGTTTATCAAAAAAAAGACTGGGGGAGATACGTAAGTTACAATATACATACGACATACGTATA
The DNA here is from genome assembly GCF_002803265.2 of Melanaphis sacchari. Lineage (NCBI taxonomy): Eukaryota > Metazoa > Arthropoda > Insecta > Hemiptera > Aphididae > Melanaphis > Melanaphis sacchari. The sequence goes on from NW_020271042.1 coordinate 1,542,774, forward strand.
TTAAACAACTACCTATATAATAATAACATTACAAACTAATACCTATATATAAATGTATCTAATATACAATTGCAATTCAAAAATAATAATAATAATAATAGGTACCAACTACCTATACAAAAAAACTAAGAACTTCTTTTGTAAAAAATAAAGTAATTTTAGATTGAAATTACTCGGTCTCATAAATATTTATAAATAGTGCGATGATAATTATTCATTAGCCAAAATATAATACGGTTCAAAATACAATATAATATAATGTACACCTATCTACTACAAAGTGTAGTGCAAGGGGGCGACGCATGTATTTAAAATTTTAATATTAGGTTGGATTTTGCAAATAGGTACTGTACGATTGTACTTAACTTTTACTACTGTACAAAACATAATATTGCTGCGTATAGATTTCAATAGTTTATTTATAAATTATCCACTAAAAACATAGGTATCAATACACATAACAAGCATTGATAGAAAAGTATATATGGTGTTCATCACACAGCAATGTATTAATATTACTATATTATAATCGGTCGCCTTCGAGTTACGCATTCTCGGGAATAGACGTCTTGCCTCAGGATATCGCGATTTACGAGTTTTTTTTTTAATCTTGTCGCGGTTTTTATTTTTTTTTATTTTTTGACTATTTATTTAATTTGTTTTTTTTTTTTACTTTTTATCGCTCCGAGGTGTGCGTGCCTGCACTAATTTAAATTTACTATATATACTACCTATATAATACTATAATATATTTATATTATTATTACGCTTCTGATTGCGTCTACGCGGAATCCTGAGTCTAGAGGCAATCTGGATTTGGCGAATAAATAAATAAATGAATAAACAAAGAAAACACTTGACCGCGAAAACGAGATAACGGCGAGCAACAATAAAATATATTCATTATCCAATACAACCGTACGACATAATATAATTATATAACTAAAAAAAAACACTAACAACACGATGGATACTACATCGATAAATGTAAATGTATAATATAATAATAGCCTTGATACTATAGTGTAAAGTTTTTTTACACTCCGCTAAGTCTAAAAATAAATCGTTAAGTGAACATTGTTTCATAAAATTAAAGTTCAAATTTGACGTCGTCTATTATTCGGCAATCCGTTTTGTGTAACGTGATTTAGTTTTTTTTTTTTTTTAATTATATTGTTGACATTTCACCTAATAATAGAAGTTTTGATATCCATTTATGTTAATTTCATATACAAACTAATAGATAAAATATTCTTTTATAACCTTTCACACAATTTATTATCTTAAGAAAAAATGTTGTCAATTAAATAGTATGATAATTGTAGATTAAGTTATATAATAAATTAATAATAAATAAAAATTGGCTTAAAAAAACAATGTTCAACTAAAAATGAAAAGATCAATTTTAACAATATAGTTATTATATGATTTAAAAATATTTACTTATTATATTATGACGTATATATAATTTATACATAGGTTATATGCAAAACACAAATATTTTTACCAGTTGATAATTTTTGAGATTAATAAATGTAAATACTTAAATGTGTCGAGTTATATATAGACATTTATTAAGATAATATTACGATTCATTGTACTTCTCTACTCCTATGCGGGAAAGAGGTCGATTCGTAATCATGAGAAAATCATCTGAAAGCATATTTCATAAGACATAGGTACGTGTATGCATATAATCAACTAAAAAAAAAAAAAATTAGCTACAGGCAATCCTATATACAAACGCCAATGGACGAATGTGACTTTGTTTGGGGTTAAATAATTTCGCGTGCACAAAAACGCGCTTCAATAGTAAATAAAATAAGGAACACAAAACAAAAAACAAATAATAATAAACATAAGATAATATGTGCGGTATGCGCCAGCTCGTCTTCGATATATGCGTTAAACACGGGCATAAATAAATATGTGTATAGGTATAATAGGTAAATTATAAATATATTATTATTATATGTACGGAGAAAGTCGTAGGCACCAGCACTGCGTGTACACAATAATAATGATAATGATTGTAATGTCCATTGTCTACAGTCGTAGTTATGACGGGTGAAAAGTGGTAGGGGTTGGAAATACAGAGAGGTTTGTTTTCGCACTGATACGAAAACGCAGCCTTCGACGAATCTGCGAACATTTAGAAACGATAGGCCTAAATACATATGAGACAGCCAGTATTTATTACATATTTACATATAAGTTTTAAAGCAAAAGTAAGTTTATAGGTATGTATACAATTATACAGTCTCAAACACGGTGAAAAACTGCAGTAAACTTATACAAACCCATGAACACGTGTTTAATATTATACATCGTATGTGTTTATACTGCATGCAAAGTGATTATTTTAAAATTTCCCGAGGGAGAGGATAAAAGAAAAATGATTTAACAACAAACACTAGGATATATTTTGATATAATAATATGGATAATGGTTGTAGACCGGATCGAAATCTCGACGCGGAAACGCGCGAAGTCGGTTAGGCGCGGGCGTCGTGTTATAATAATGATGGTAAAATACGTGTAAATTATAAATCATGTGTCAGGCTTCTATTTTTGTTGTCCAAGAAAACGTGACCGAACGACACAATAATTATTGTGTTAATATTATTATGAAAGCGAAAATAGGAAGGTGTTATACATTCTAATATACAATTTAGTTACATATTATTATTATAATATGTGTGGGATACAATAGTCTCGTGACAATAAATAATATAATATTAAATATACGTACATTTTTTTTTCTACGGACACTTTTAAAAAAGCTCAGACAATTTCGCATAGCACCTCAATACTAAACACGTAATCAATTGTAGTTAAAAAATGATATAAATATATGTGTGTGTGTGTGTGTATGTGTGGCGTATGTATATATAATATACACAACAAGGATATTATTATATTTATATTATGACGTACTTATCTGGTGATATAATTCAGAAAATACAATAATGAAGTAAGGTAAAATGAAAAATAAAAGTCTACTCGTGCAAAATTTTAAAAATATCTTATGAAACCCTGTATCACTATATAGTTTAAATATATATATAATAATATAATACTATACAAGGATCCCAAATTCAGTTATGAATCATTTACATGGTGATTAATTGTTACGTTCAAATTCTTAATAATTATTTCTACCAACACAAGGATGAAGGATCTCACTCCAGCAGCTTATCTATAGTTAATATTATAATTCAATATAGCTAATAATTCGCCTTAAAATTTAAATTCTATAATCCTGAACAATAATGTTACAACTAAGAAATTTGTGAAGGTATATATTATATTTAGTTAAAAATTATGGATAAATATATAATTATAATGACCAAAATAACCATTCGTAATTATTCACTAATAGTATTTTGAGATACAAGAAGACATTTTTTTCGGTTACCTATGTAGATTATTTATATATCTAAATATACAACATTTCTATAATATAAGTAGGTACATAATATATTGCCTATATGGATAATAAACTAACTAGTTGTTAATCGACGCAAAATTAGTTTTCCTTGACTTCGGTATAGGTAAATACGAGATAATACGATAAAAAAAAAAAAATCGTCCAAAACATAAATTATACCTATACACTATAATAATTTCCGTATATTTGTTAGGCCTTTCAATAATAGTATTTATATTTACAGGTAATCGAGTGTTATATATTTTTTCGATAAAAATTGATAAAATGTTATTAACTCGACTTAATCATTGAAGATATAATTAATAACATGCTCAATATATTTCCGTAAACATTATAATTATTCATTATTACATGTTTTTTCATACATATTACATACTCGTATGCACACGATAAATATTTATAATAATTACAGATAATAATCATTGGGTTACGTCATAATGTTTCACAAAAAAAAAGTAGCAATATTTTTTTTCGAACGAAAACTATAATAAATATTATATTGTACAATATATATATAAATATTATACTAAGGAAATAAAAATAAATATTTTCGTGTAAGAATTACCTATTAAACCAATCAAAATCAAATCTGTTTCTCCATTATTTTATATGCCGACATTCAAGTATCAAATAATTATATTGTATTATACATAATAAATAACGTAGTACATCATTGTATATCAAACACAGGACAAGTTAATCACTAATATTCGTAGTATGCAGATATGTCTATTAAAATGTATGTATTTAACTTAATACCAATCTTTAGACTATGAGAGCTTATACTTATTACTTACGACTAACCATGTCCTATATAGAGCCCCACCATAAAAAAACCAAACATTACACGATTCACATAATTTATTAAGTTTTCGCACCATTTTAAATAATAATAATAATAATATACATAGTCTTTAAACAAGATTTTTTTCTAATATTATATATTTTACTATTAAATTTCAAGGCTGGGGATTAATATTAGTTAAAAAATTAAAATTAAGTTGCATAATAAATTTAATAATTCCTAATACGATTTTTATATCAACTTTTTTCTATATTTACCTTACTTATGCTAATTTCTATAAAAAAAAAGTAATTAGTGAAACATTGGTTAATTTCATTTAATGATGTTGTACATGTGGTAATTTTTTATCACCTGTAAAAAATATCAATTCGATAACACCCTAATATTATTGTATTATCAATAAAAAAAAATTTTATTTAATATACTGTATTTTTATAGTTATGATATTTAATAATTATAGCTACTATATCTGTTGATAAATATCTATAATTATATATATATGTTATAACTATATTAATGATTGTGATAAGAAATTATTCCATCGATTAAAGATCTTTTGACTCGTCTGCCTTAAATAAAAACTATGTTTAAGTATCTAACAGCATCATTATATTCATTTATTAATAATTAACTTTATTATAAAAATTATACCAGCCTATACAAACATAAATTATTATTTATCACTTATGTGATAAATCTGTTAAGTCTTATTTTTTTGTTGCTGTTGTTGTAAAAGTAAATGTTTATTTTAGTTGAGAATTACTCGTAATCATTTATTCAATTCGATAATTAAGAGCATGTTTCCCTAATTAACCACAATAAAATTAAGTTATACTTAATAGTTATAGTACTGTGTTATAGTACTCAACTGTTAAATTTTAGTCTTTTGTTGCTGTTGTTGTAAAAGTAAATGTTTATTTTAGTTGAGAATCACTGTAGTCATTTATACACTTCGATAACTAAGAGCATATTTTCCTAATTAAACATAATTAAGTTTATTCCATAAAATGTTTATACAAAACATACCTTCTCTATAGTTCTCATCATAAGATTATTCAAGTAAATTTTAAATTTCTCATGTACGTTTAATTTATTTCAAGTGTTGAAATACACACATATATACTATATATTTTAATTAGATTCTTTAAAAGTAATAGTTAAAAAAAAGCATAATACGATAATGTTGCAAAAAATATACACATATTTGTATATTTATGTTTACATGTTGTTCTGAACGACTATTGTAACTAAACATTGAATTATCCTGTCATTACCACAATCGCTATTGAAATCTTGACCCACCTGTTAATATAATAAATATATTAATATAAATATTTATAAATTTATTTTAATTATTATAAAAATATTACACGGAATAAATTATAAATGTCTTATGAGTATATACAATATAAATTAATAATTATGTATATACAGTAGAGAGTCGGATCAAACATTTTGACCGAATAACGGTTCGACAGTCATTTTAGGAATGGTGTTCATTATATTATAAAATATAAAAAGTAAAGAATTATACAATTGAAATTATTATTAAAATTATATCAATGTTACATCAACTTTTGTCGGTGTCTACTGATTAGTATACTTACACAAGCAATAGTCAATAACTTTTAAATTGCTTGGAACATTTTTGATTTTGTAGTCCAAACAACTTAATGTAACATTTTGTATCCAACATATAATTTTTTAATTAATCATTATCACAATTAGAATTAAAAATAAATAATTAAACACTTGTTATTTTTTCGATAATTGTATTTTAAAAAAGTTCTTCTTAAGGCACTAGGTGTAGATACTTCTTTGGAATTTTGATAATTTAAGCTTACGATTTTAACCTAATTTGAACAGTTTGGCAGATATAAATTGAAAATTTATTTTACTACGATTGAAAATATACCTAATAATATCTAATTCGCCAAGGGCAGATCAACCGTCTAAGTCAAATTTCTTATTAGTTAGGTTTGTAGCTATATGTTAGTCAAATTAGTCGGAGTGTTTTTAAAACTTAAAACGCTGTAGAAAAATCTAAAATTCGTTGAAACTCGCTACTTAAAATAATATTTCAATTATACCTATAATATACATTGTTTATCTGTATGATTATTTTATAATATTTGAATTGCGTAAAAAGAATGAAAGATATCAACTTCAAAATGACATCCATACCAGCAGATCGATTACCGCCATAAGTATAAAGCACGCCCATTGTGTATCTAAAAGGCTCTATATCATATATTATGGCATAATTGTACGCACGGGTCATAATACGCGCAGTGTTCCTATATAATGATATATTACTATGTTATGTAATCTGATATCCACTTGTTAACTACATGTGCGATGTACCGTTTCAGAAAAAAAATGACATTGCCAAATTGCGGTACAGCCGTATGGGTAATAAAAAATAAAATAAATATAGTGTTTATTCCATTTGGTACTATTGAAATAACTGTCTTATTTCAATTTCATTTAATCCGCATATTATTATTAGGTATATACTCGTATTACCTATTTAAAGATTTAAAGAATAGCAATATTGCTGATCGTAATAATTATTTAATTTTAAACAAAATTAAAACACTAGGTACTTACTATATTATGTTTAAATTCGAAAACTTCGAAATAATTTGAGTAAAATATATCATAATATCATAGAAAGTATAAAATATTACACACGACATACCTATAATATAATTACGATTTTAGTTCGTGAACCTATATAGTAACGCGGTGGTCCTGTCAATTATTCCTACTATTATATCTCAAACATTTGATCGCGTGATCGTGAGGTGGTTAAAAAAAATTATTTCGATGAATAGAATAATTAATAGTCACTACGTCGTGTCATAATAATATATCCCATTCGTTGACAACGCGAACAAATTTATTAAATATATTCGTAAGCCTATATAGTATACACTATACATTCATACGAGAATCATTACAAAAGAGACTTATTGTGTTATTTGTTTCGCAGACGGCATCTTAAGAATGTAATAACATTATACGATGACGGGGTCTCCAAAAAACCGTTCGCACATATTGTTGTTTCGCATATAGCGTTTTAAAAGTACAATATATGTTTAGTAATATTTTTTTTTTATCTATATGTATATATAAATGGATGTTAGTATATCCGTCCGAGATCAATAGACTCAAAAACTACTGGATTGATTTTTACGTGTATTTTGTAAAATGGTCGGTGATGTCCGGAAAGTTTATTAGTCAACTCAATGCGTTAATAGTTCTACACTATCCTCAAAAACCAATTATACAAATATTTTATTTATATTAATACAATTTTTGTCGATTTGTGGGTTGCTATTGTAACAAGAATGAAATAAAAAACAGTCGATTATTATTAGAAATTATAGTATCTAAGTAAATACGTATAAAGTTTATATGTCAGAAATATAAATGAAAAATATGTCATAGTAGAATAATAGCATTGGGATACTTCATAAAATTTTGGTCCACTACTCCATTATTCATTAATCTAAACTCTAAAGTTTAAACAGTACTCTTTCGAAATTATGTTTTTATATTTTGAAATTCTAAAAAAACACTCTGTTTTGAGAAACAAAATTTAAAATGTATATTGCATATTAGTTTTCAAAAAAGTAACAAATAACTTAGAAAATTATAATGTTGAAAAAAATCAAATATATCAAAAAAAATATATTTTATCTATTTACGTTTTGCTAAATGTTAGTATTAGGCAACAAAATTTATCATGAATGTATTTTTTACGGTTGTTGAAGTATACGAGAACAGTTAATAATATGCGTTTAACTATATTATAATATTTATAACTATACGATCTATCAAGCGATAGACATACTGCAGTAGTTTTCTCTATCATGAAAACATGTAAAAACCAAAATTGAAAAATCAATATCATCATTATACATTAAAACATTGTTATCTCAAGTTCTCAATATAATATAACTTAACTGTTATTATTTATTATTATTATGAATTATGATTGAACGCGTTGTTGTGTGTACAGATACGGAGAGAAACAGAGGCGTGCCGATAGCCAAGAACTGTCCGGTATTCAACTGTTGTCGGCCACGGCTTATCAACTGAAAAAACCGTACCAACAACTCCTCATACCGATCACCATTTGGATTGGAATGGAACAAGCATTCATCGGAGCCGATTTCACGCAGGTAAGTCATTGCATACGTGATTTTATATTATTATTATTATCGTTATTAAGTAGAAGCTACTATACTATAATGTATATTTATGTACACATGTATTTTCAGGACTAGTGTATGCTGCTTTCTCGACTGTTATTATTATTTTAGTAAAATTTACGATAATTTTATTTAAAACTTTTCACTAGATTATAGTTAATCATTATTAATCATTATAACATGATTTTCGTTTAGGGTCGAAAGAAGTTTAATTGGAGTAAACACTGGGCAACCTAGGGGACAGTTAGGGTAGTTCACTTCCATCTGTCACTAAAATCATCATTTCCTATATTTTAAAACCACTTGTTATTCTACCATATAATTAATATTTTTATAACATGATATAATACAAATATACCAATTATATTCAATATTGTGATATATTTATTAAAAAAAAACAATTTTCCATTAATCGATTACAATTGATATACTAACTCAATCACGCGTATAGGAATTTGAAATCAATTATCATATTTAACTATATATGAATATTATAATTAATACGTTCAAAATATTAATACTGGAGTGTCATCATAAGTGTATATACACACATTTTACTGTAAGTGTATACCTACAGTACAATTTTGGGCTTGCGTATGTCGATGCAGTTATACATTCATACGTAATTTTCACCGAACGGTTCAAAAAAAAAAAAAATCTACAATGTGTGTAAACACTATTTGATTATTGAAATTTGCATAAAATGTGGCGGCAACACAATCAACAATAACTATAATATAATAATAATTATGCTACACGACAAAGTGGTAAAAAGTAAAAACGTTTACATATCCATTACGCATTTCCATGCATGATTGCATATCCGTCTTACATTTTAAATACCATTCAACTTACCGGCCACTAATTTATACACATTTTATAGTTTTTCGTGAATGAAATTGTATTATTTTCGTAAGTCAGTAGTTACATAATATTTATTATGTATATAATTAAACAATAATAATATATATATAGATTAGATATACGCGTATATGAACTTCGTTCGACACTAAACTTAGGCCTTATAATATATAACTAAGAAATACTATTCACTGTCAATATTGCGATTATCCTGATGATCATGATAGTTAAATACGCAGCGTGTACAGTAGTATAAAGTTATTAGTAGGTACATACTGCCATATACATGTTTATCATTTATTGTTTTTAAACTGTTATTTGTATAATTCGTTATAATATTGGTTATTAAAGACTTAAAGTAATAAAAAGTATTTCGATGGTTTGTCAACTAATAAAACTGCAGTATAAGACTAGTAATACGAAATACATACCAAAATAAAATATTTTTCATAAAATTAAAACTATAACAACAATAACGATTGATATAAGTATAAAAAAAAATAGTGAATACTTATATTTGCTTTTGACTCGATGACCCAGGGTAGTGCAATCTCCCAAAATCACCTAATTTAAACTCCATATACATTTTATATAACTAAAAGGCGACTAAAGACAATTGTCTGAAGACATTTTTTTTTTGATTTACCAAACCTTTATATTTATTCTGGTCCATTGCAATACTCACTCGTTAATATCTAAATTGTTCTTCCCCCTTTGTCTAATCACTGCTATCAAGGTCTTCTCCTTGTTTACTTTTTTGTAAGATTTTTGATCAGAATATTTCGTATAAGTCTTTCATAAAATTATAACTAACACACTCCAATAGTTTTGTTTTAAGAAATAATCTTGTATTTGGCTTATTGTACAGCCTTTCTAGATCATGTCATTCATATCTCGTATATTATTAATTTTAATTTCAAAAAAGCTTCCTTGTTCATCACTTGTCTAGTCATTAGTAGGTATTTAATATGTTTTTGTTGATAACAAGCGGCTCATTCTGTGACTAGACTTGATTAATTTCGCTGTGACCTTAATTACATCGTTTTCAGCATCTGCTAAAACTACAGTGTCATCTACATGTATTCTAGCATTACATCGTTACCATTGAGTTTAATTTTGTGACTTACAGACTTCTTTGAACGACACATTAAAACGTATAGAAGAAAATATCTTTCTGTTTTAGCTTCAGATTTCAATGATAAATTTATATCTTGGTATCGAAGTTTATTATATGTTTTTAAGTTAGGTTCATATTTGAATTATTTTAATCAATTTTTTTAAGATTCCCTGTTTCTTCAGCGCTGTCAATAGTTGAAATCTATTGACACTATCATTGGCTTTCTTGAAGTCTACAAAAATCATAAACAAGTCTTTATCATGTCCATAGTATTGTTGACTTTACTCTTTTAAATCTGCAGACAATATTTTATATTAATTATTAATATTCCTACTAATTGGCGTATGGTTTTTTTTTTAACATACTATATCGTAATAGGTATTATGTATTATATTGTATTGACTTAGGTACCTACCTAAACATCGTGTCCGTTTCAGGCGTATGTGTCTTGCGCCCTAGGCATTCCATCCGTCGGATACGTGATGATATGTTTTGGCGTGGTCAACGCAATATGCTCGTTGCTGTTCGGCACCATAATGAAGTACATCGGAAGACTGCCACTGATGGCGCTGGGCTTCGTCGTCCATTCAATACTCATATGGATTCTGATCGTATGGCGACCTCATCCCAACAATCCCAAATTGTTCTTCACTATATCGGGACTGTGGGGTGTTGGCGACGCTGTTTGGCAGACTCAAATGAGTGGTAAGTAAATCTAGTTTTAAAAATTCATTTAACATTAATCATACTGTAACAAATATAAATCTTGTTAATCATTGACAATAATGCATAGAGAGGGTGCTGAATTTTAAAATATGATTTAGTCTATAAATAAGAGAAGATAGCTTGTGGTATAGTTAATGGATAGTTACGAAATATTATATGTTTGTTATGGTAGTTGGCTGACTTGATATTCGGTTCGATCATATGAAAAAAATTAATAAAGTGGTTAAAATCGCACGTACTTTAATTTTTACTATACATTATGTATTATACCTAAATATTACAAGAATTTAGAACTTTAGATAATAATGTACACATAAAAATACACCACTATAAATTATTTTCATGTTTGTTAAATTATACATATTATCTTACTAGAAATGTTAAACTTGAGTATTTCCTTAAATTTACTAGACAATAATCCAGTTTTTTACTTAAAAAAAAAGTGCTAGATAAATTCTTGTAGAGTTACTACTTTTTTTTTGGCGTGCCAACTGAATAAAATATTGATGTTTATGTTATTTGCATAAAATATTATGATATATATTGTATAAATATACATAGGTGCATTTATAATTAATTACTGAAAACAAATACGGTTATAACCTCCGTGCGGTAGCAATAATTACTGCACATCATTCATTATATTAAATATTATAACATAGGAATCGGCGGCGTTGGGTGTATACTTAGAAATAATTTGGATTTTAACCTTCGCCAGAACAATGAGCGTCAGAATAAATATATAATTTGTCAAGTACAAAAGTAGTGATAAGGCGTTCCCCTATATAAAGCATATTATGTTGTGTAGGTACGATGGTCCGTATTTTAATTTTGGCTTTTTGCGTTATAGGAAATACGACGCCAAGAACTGAACGATTAAAATAAAAAATGTGTAGGTATAAAAATCATCATATTATGCAGTATAATATGTATATCAATGGAAGCCATAGCACACACATAACATTATGTGAATTTAAATCAGTGTTATATAATGCGAGGACAAATTGAATTGCAATAATAAATACAATAATTATTAGCCCAATCATGTACCTATATTGCATAAAATAAAGATAAATAATGGCGCTAGTCAATTTTGTTGTTCAACAATAAGTTTATTCATATTTCTTCTAATATTATGTCTATGTGCATATTACACTTCACGCCACCACAATTTTCATTCATTAAATTCTGACGTATATTATTCCTCTCCCATCCAATTAAAAATATAAGCAATATAAATTTAACAATTTTGCCAATTTGAAATTCTCTAGTAGAACAATAACAGAATATAATTTCACGTGCTATTTTGTGGTAGATGTGATACTTGGTTTATCGAACTGGTATATGTTTTTACTTAATTAATGTTAATTCATAAATAGAAATACTGTTTCGTTTTTATGTTAATATTAGTGAACAACAATTTCACAATCAGTACCTCTTAACTATATTATGTAGAATCAGGACGACTCAAAACTTTTCAGATATTACAATCGATGAATTGATACAATAAGTGCATATCCTTTCCGCCATAATCAAATGCATCGTTGCACAAATTTACTCAATAAACATGCTTTAACCGTTCATTAAGTCATGAATATCTTGATATAAAATATAAATGTATATTTTGTTAACCTTGAATTCATTTTTACATAATCTATTTATGAATGCATAATCCCTCTTAATGGCCATTGGTAGAGCTAGAATATAGTAAGTACCGGCCCATCGATTTTTAGATTTTTACCAGCCTTGATACCCGTTAAAATGGGTTAAAAAATTAACTTAATTTGACATCTTGATCTATAAAAATTTGGTTCAACCTACTAGGTTAAACTCGGTGATTAGTTGGTAAATCCCGAACTTGAATTATTTTTCAGAGTTATTTTAAACAAAATAAAAATATGATTTATATATATTTACATACTTATATTTTAATAATGTAGTGGCAATGTTCAATTATTATTATTATTATTATTATTATCATCATCATTATTATCATTGTCATCGTCATTAACTAATTTACCTCTATAAACCGTCATCGTATCGTCCTTGGGGTAAAACATCACGATAACGGCGGTTTATTTCTATATTATATGTATATATGCATATTTTTCGCATTGTCCTCTTATTTTATTTATTTATTTTTTTAAAGTCGACCATTGTACTGATATACATAATATAAATGACAAATGACAAGTGGACAGTTTAATTTATCCTTTGACCTCTGGAAAACGGCCCGGATAGGTACCAACATAAAATCCCGAGGCTATTGCGAAAACAATATAATGTATATCTATAGGTATGTCAACAATATCTACATATAGCAATAAATTATATTATCATTTATAATTCTTTTGAATTAGAAAATTCTCTGAGAAACTGTTTTGACGATGGCAAAGGATGGCACCGATAACTAATAATAATAATAATAATAGTAATTATTATTATTATTATTATTAACTATTAAATAACTTTTTTTAAATATTTAGTTAATACGTTAGTTAAAAAATATTAAATATTGTAACATTGCGTAATACGAGAAGTTGATATATTATGTAAACACAATCAAAATATTGGCAATTTAACAAAATTCAAATTAAATTCGTCAAAATCGTTTTTTGTGCAAGATAAAAATAAAGAATCAGATTCAAACATTACAACACTATTTGATTAGTTCTATTATATCGTTACTATATTGTTAATACTAAAAACCAACAAATATTAATTTAGGATTTTTATTTATTTTTTGTATCCAATTGACTACATGCATACTCGACATCGTTTATTATACTGCATACACATTGTAAATCGTAATGTGTCCGTGTTACGTAGGATATGTGAACTGTGTAGACGTGAAGTACAACAATAATTTTTGAAACTCGCGACAGTGAAGCGCGTTTGAGGGAACCCGCCGACTTGCGTGCGTACAATGCAATTTAAAATGGAAAATATTATTATGTGCGTATATTATATAAAGGTACAGCGAAGACGTTCGGAAAAGAAAAAAACGATTAAATTCGTCACCCGCTGATACCATATCGATTGTTTTGATGCATCGTATTTGTATATATGTGTGTGTGTGTATACTTATATATATTTTTGATTTTCCATCAAGGACCCACCGTTGTAGTGGAGGTCGCGTGCCTGTCACTTGACAACAACGAACGCGGGAATGTTTATTGAAATTAATATTATTATTACTATCTTCACGAGAGGGGAAAGAGTGAAAAAAACGACTTATTATTAAAATATAATCAGAGCTCGGAATTCGCAGCGTCAACACATTATTTTTGAACTATGACAAAAAGGTTCAATCGTTTTTTGAACTTCCATAAAGTCAAATTAGATATTTTGTATATTTATGATGGTTAACGTTTCAGCTTAAATTTTTACAAGCACTATTTTTTATTTACATTTATATTTTTAATAAAGCGAACTCCAAGAGACATATATCTTAAAAACTTGAATAACACAGAAAAATACATATTATGTCACGTTATACTGCTGAATTTTACTCCTTGAACCATGAAACATTTTCAGCCAACGTCACTATTCTTTATACTCGTTTCAGATTGCACATGCAAAATGTATAGGCATTTTATGAATTTTTTCTCGTAAAACCATTTGTATAACTTATGAACTAAGTTCTAACATTTAATAATAATAATATCGATATTCGATTTTTCGAAACTTTTTAACCCACCTATATATATATATTTTGGACTTTATTAATTGTTAGTATGAAAATACTTTTATTTAGCAATCATACACATTTTTTTTATCTAAGTTGGCGACCAAAATTTCAACGGGTAAAAAATAATAATTATATCAACCATAACATTACATAATTATTTTACAACTACGTATTATAGTAGCACGTATTTCGCATATTGGACTTTCACCGCGAGTCATCATCGTCGCGTGACGTATAAGTCATATGACAAACAGTGTCGGGTGTACGCAAGTACGCAACAATAATAGTATACGTACCTACCAATGTACCTATAATCTATATATACTGCTATAGTCATAATTGCACACTTCAGACACATGCCGTGTCCGATGTCCAGTAGCCGTACGTATTATTCTTAATTGTTATGGTTGTAAACCGAGTGCTGAATAAAGCCAAATAGGGCCATGTAATATGCATAAAGTATATATTAAAATATACATAAAAGTATAGTAAAAAATCGATGAAAAAAACTAAAACCTATTCTGACTTAGCGTGAGAGAGGAACAGACGTTGAGAGGTTAGATACAATAGGGACTAGTGGCCGCCGGTAAGGATTCGGTTGCGCATGCATTATAATATATAATAATACACTAGTGCGAGAGGTGTATCTAAACGATATGCGTATATACGTATGATCATTCGTTCGTTAGGTACACACACGTTTTTCGGAACCTTTTCAATCCGACCGCGTACGATACATACCGTCGACTCCTACCGAGGAGAAAACGGCTGCCGTTTTGCTGCAGACGAGAGACGGACGTTCAACTACACGTGTCATAATATAGTGAGACAGAGACGGAGAAAAATGACCGTCAATGGTCACTAATGGTCTCGGTGCACATTAAGCGCGATGTTGTCATTATAATACAGTATACGTGTAAAACATTACAATGTAGTGTTACAGATATTATGAATTATATTTACATGCCTACCAATAATGTATAGGTAAAATGAGCGCCATATAATATTCTGTAGTTTAAAACGAAACCAGCAAACGCCAAACACATACTTCGAATTATTAGTTGATGGCTACATAATTATTTGCACGGCTCATACAGTTGAACAATTCCATTTATATATTATATTTTTACAAAATACTGTTAATTCACAAAACAATCCACAATTTCCGGATCATAATATTTAGCAGAATATATATTATTATCCCTATAGCATAGAATTATCCCCACTGTCCCAGTGTATTATTTAAATAAGTGGTGATCATCACAGATCTGTTATAGGACCTAAGTATAACTGTACTTAAAAGGCACAAAAAAACAAATTTTAAATTCTTTATTTCCTGTGTACCTATTTATTCAATTAACACGCGTAGGATTTGTATTATTTAATATTTGACGATTCTTGCATTTTTTTTTTTTTTTTTTTTTTTTTTTTAATGCTTCAAATTGTTAAATGCACCATCTGAAGTTATACATAAAACACACCTAACAATGTCAATATTCTTTAAAAATATACTGTCATACTGGATGATTAAATTAAAGATAAATACTCAATTTTTCAAAAGGTATTAGGGAACGATTAATAATTAAATAGTATTTGAAAAAAAAATCAAAGTCAATATTTCCTATTATTTTGTTATTACGAATAAAAATAAAATTAATAAATATCCAATAATTTAGTTAAAACCGTTTACCAACTTTTGGAAAATAGTTATACCTAGCTAACGTAAATAAGATCAAACCATGCACAGTTCAAAAATAACAATAAAGATAAACCTCCGTCACAATACTCACAACAAATATTAACTATTATTGTTTAAATATCCCTGTTCGTGCATATTCATACTGCGCATACTGCAGTATCGCAGTATCAATGACTATACCTTAGTCTGCAATATGACGCGTTGACCAAATCACTTAGACGTTACTTTCGTCATTAATTAGTTCGTTGATTTAATTTATCTTCGCTCACATTGTTTTAAACAGTAAACTAATCTAGACACGCGTGTATGATTTTTCAGAGACAGAATATTAATATAAATTTTTTTTAATGAACAGAATGGATAAAAACGTTATATATTTACCAACCCATGCTAAGTCATTTCCGGTTAATTAATAATTAATACATTTTTTTTTTTTTTTTATAAATAATTTAGAAGATTTAAGATATTATTCTTGAGAGTTAAAGTAGGTACCACATTGCTAGATCATTGATAATAAACGTAATTACTAAATATTTAATAATAATCACTTAACACCGTGTTACAGCATTAATTATTCCGTTAGGCTTAATTTTACAATTTTCTATAAACATTGACAAGGCAACATTTGATTGAAAGACCTTTTTTTAATATTCGCCTACGTTGTTTTTGCAGTGTATAGTTTCATAATCTATTTTGTAATACAACATTAATAGTAAATACCTATAGCGTCGTGGCGAACGATTATTTTCATGTTAACGGGTGCGCCTTTCATGAATAACGCGTCGGCATGCATGGTGCGCGGTACGTGCTTTCTTCCTTAGCCACGTACCTATGCGTATTGTGCGAGCAATATTAGCAACAATTTTGCAAAAGCGGATAATCATTTTTTTCCCCACATTTTTAAATTATAAATCTCGTTACAACTACAGATGCTGGTGCATCAACTGTCGCGACGAGTCTTTTCGTGTTTTTTTTCACGCATACTTCGCCGTTTGACTAACTGAAAAACGAATAATAATATGAAAAAGCACATTTTTTTATCTACCCTGCAGTGCGTCCGTTGATATCCATACATTGCATCATCCGTCTATCTTTACCCGTACGTCTATTCGTGCCGCATTGGCGCACAGACAAAAACCACGTCTGTAACAACAGCATGTCTAATTAAAATTCAGTTGTGTTTTACTTATTGTTCTTTCAACTCTCGTGTATCTATTTCCGGGTACCATTTTTATAACGCGGACACGAGTTATTTTCTGCTTACTATTAGATATTTTACGTCCCGTACACTTTTCTAATGTGGGCTGTCGTAGTAATTATATTATTCAATAATCGTACTGACGAAAATTCTTCAAATTGTATCTGAGGACCGTATTGGAATTCGGAGACTCATTGAGATTATAGTTTTTACTAAGCGTCCTACGCATATAGAAATTGAATTGGACACTTATATCAAAAAAATAAAATAAAATAAAATTTCCGATAACCCTATAGCAGTTGTGCGAGAGTGCGCGTGTGTGTAATTACAGGTAAAACGTCTTCTATTATATAGTGCTAACAAACAATATCAAGAAATCATTTTTAACCTTCAAAACTCGATTTTTATTACTGATTGTCTTTAAATTATTTACAACATCAAAGTAGTTGAATAATAAATATAAATTTAGATAATAATGAAAATAAAAAAAACCTTACTTAACAATATCATCATAATATAGGTATATAATATTTGCATTTAGATCACACAATAACGATTACTTATCTACAAAATTTGGTCAATGAACTTAATAATGCGTAGGCAATTTCAATACCTACCAAAGATAATACTTGATTTATATAAACAATATAGACATTAATTTCTGATGTTGGACCGATAAAAATTTTTTAATTATATTGAGTGTAATAATGAACTTATTTTTATTGACTAAATTAATTGTTTATTATTGACAACTCACCATATACTATAATCTGTATTTACACAACTTATTTCTATCAAATATTACAAAATTATATCATATAATTATATATATTATTGACTATTTTAAATGAAGAAATTATATTTTTCTTTATTCACAAACGTGTAAGTTTTTTTTTTTGCAAAATTGCAATAACTTTACCCCCAAATTTTGCAATGATCTCGTAGTATTGAACACGGTAATTAAAGCAATATGCGTTTGGTTATTGATTTTTTTAAAAGTCGTTTCAAATTGTGTACCAAGGTTAAATCCATGCAACGTCTTATAAATCTTAAACAAGAGAAGAGACGAGTATAATTAATAATTGCTGAAGATCTTTGCATTATTATATTTTAAAAAAACGGTGTTGGTGACGTAGGTATTACAATGGACCATTAGGTCTGATGACTTGCCAAATAGAATTTTCCGCGCGCGCTCGGTTAAGTTGTATATGTATATTTATTATGAAAAATCCATTGTAGACGACCTAAGTATTCCGCGTGTCCCACAGCGTTAATCTTTGACCTCCTAGCTCTACTCCGCTCTAGTACGATCAACAACCTCTTTAGCCATACACACGTACATGTGTTCGCCAACATCTTGGCAGATTAATATAAGTCTCAATCGTCTCATTATTGTTATTATTTATGTTTTCTAACCGATGATTACTTTTATCTTACGCTATAATAATATACATTCTACGCGCTTTATATGCTATTATAATTTGTAATACATCGCCCTTTAAGTAAAATTATAATATTAATACCAATAAAACTATAGTATAAATATATATATTTGTACGCATAGTAAGACTAAGTAAGTCGATGGATATAATCTAGATTGTGTTCGTTTAATTAATAATAATAATAATAATTAAACGATTTAAGAGTAAATTGCACTATATTGTAACAAATAGAATTAGTTAATATTTTTTTTACGCTTGATTTCGCAATTACTTAATATCATACAGTAATATTGTGGTCGGTTCGACCATTTTTTATAATTGTTTATATCAACCTTCTGTCTTAGCTTTAAATCGTATATAGCTATATTGCTTTATAAATATTTAATACATAAATTAAATATCAACATAAAATTTATAAATACCTTAACAAATGACTTGTGTACAATAAAAGAATAAAATTCGTAAACAAAAATTTGATTATTTTTATTACTTAAATTAAAAAATAATCAAACTACAATTTTAATGCGATTCCTCTTTAATACAGTAAAATCATTTTCAAAAATATTATAAGAAGTTATTCACGAGTCATAAAAATAAAAAGACATCCTGTATGGATGTAATGCATATCTTTATATATTAGGTTAAATTAGGCATGAATATATGAATTTTTCGATAGATCATGTATGTGTGATTGATATTGACCCATCTTGAAAATACATTTAAAAGTTAAAACATTAAACAATGCAACAGAGTAGTCTATATTATATTGTTTCGAATTCTAAATATTGTACAATAAACTTACATTGATGTAACTAATTTATCAACTGTACATAGTTTGTTATAAACAAATTAAATTGTAGTTATGATAATATTTGTTACAAAATTTAATTATAGATTTAAAAAAAAAAAATACTGATTGAATGTTAAACACGCTTGATAAAATACATCTATTTACGATTAATGTGTGAAACAAGTCTATCGGCTCTTAAATTACAATTTAATTTAAGATACTTATATACATATAAAATTACTATAATATTATGTAAAAAAACATATTTAACAAATGAAGATTATAAGTTTAATAACATAAGAAGAATTGGGTCAAATATTTAAAAACAAAAAACAAAAAGCGTAAAAAAAAATTTATATTATTTGTTTGTAAAATGTTGAACTAGAAAGCAAAAATAATAAAAAGCTATCACTAGTATGAGTATCTACAAACATACATTTCCGATTTTACTTTGATGTACCAATAAGAATAAAATAATCATTATACAATATATATGTATAAATATATAGTACATAAATACACAATATGTAATTATATTGTGTGAATTATAAGAAGCTCCAATTCACAGAAACAATGAAAACGC
This sequence comes from Melanaphis sacchari, assembly GCF_002803265.2. Classification (NCBI taxonomy): domain Eukaryota; kingdom Metazoa; phylum Arthropoda; class Insecta; order Hemiptera; family Aphididae; genus Melanaphis; species Melanaphis sacchari. The sequence goes on from NW_020271042.1 coordinate 1,563,356, forward strand.
ATATTTTAAAACCGAAATGTTGTGCAACAATGCAACATTATATTAACATGTATATATAATATAATATCATTACGTATATTACAGTGTTATAATGTTTTTAAGAATCACAGAACACGTGTAGTTCTTTTAATTTTGTATATTCATATTTACTCATAAAATAAATTACACAAACTCTCAACCTATAGCATACAAATAATGACAAAAATCGAAAACCTAGTTTTGAACAAAATACTTTGTTCAAAACTTAGATTATACGATACCTAAATTTCCGCGATAATAGTTATAAAAAATAAGCGAAATAGATATAAAATATTGCAATTTACACTTAGCGATGAAGGCATTTACCACATAGATACATTCACATTTTATACCTTTGGAAAATGTTCGTAAGTGACCTGTAACAATATTCAGAATCTACGAATTGCTACAATTAAATAATTTATTAAACTGTTGTTATTCGTAAATATTGGGCTCGCAATTTTGATCTCCAATATTTCTTCGCGATTATTACCATTTAATGGTATTTGGAAAGTCATTCACGGTCATTTCCATAATAATAACAACAATTATCGTAGATATAGGTACCTATAATAATAATATAATAGTTTAAAATTTGACGTTACATGGATTACGAGTGAGTGTATATTATAGAGTCGGGAATAGTTAATGACTTCTCATTGAATACCTACAGAAGCGGAATAATAATGATTAGTGTTGTGCAGTTTTTTCCTCTGAATGAATATATATCAAGTATAAATATATAAAAAACAATATATAGGGTACTCGATAAAGAGTTAATTTTAAAATTATACAAATATTTTGAATGATATTTAAAGACTATTTAGTTAAGATCCTCTCAATTAACTTTTATATTTTTTTTTAAATAACCACAACAATATATAAACCATGATAATGTATTATTAAACCCATTTTTTTAAAACTTCCTATATAACTTACAGAAAAATAAAATTGTTTATTCAAAATCCATACTTGATTTAAATTTAATTGCGATAAAATTGTGAATTATGTTACATTATATAAGTCTTATTTAAACCTTATAAAGTCTATGTATATGATTAGAATCTTAAGCATTATGTCAACGAAGTTTCACATCTCAAAACGTTATTCAAAGTACCTCAATATTTGGTCGTACACTCTGTGTTTTTTATAAATCACACAAGCTATACACGCACCAGGACTAAACCAGAACCCAACCTATGCTGCCACCGTCGCTGCACTGTTTAAATTTTAAATTGGACTTGAAGCGCGTATTGATGCATACATTATTTCATTATAAATATATATGTCGTAGCCACTTGATGAAATTGATCTTTTCATGAAAAGATGACCATTTCATGAAATGGAAACAGATTTTTTACACTTCGTGAAGTTCGAAAATATTTCACAATGTGGTCGTTCACTTTGTGTACTGAAAATTAAAATACAATATTTATTACACACGTAAATGTACAAGCTTTAATAAACATAAATGTAAGTTATTTTTATCTAAAGAACACGTAAAGTTTGATTATATCCGTTAACTAGGTAGGTACGTGACACGTATCCATATAAAATAAAACAAATAAATAAACTTAGTAGGTATAATGTATATGTAGGTACTTACGTTAATTTAGTGTCAGTAATTTCCATAATTATCGACTCGATTTTTTCAGATGTATATGGCTTTTTACCAGGCTTATCCAAATAATATTTATCCATTTTTTGGTAAAACTCAGTTTTTTTCATTAAAGTTATCCATTTTTAATATACTACGTAGAGATAGAATACAGTAAATAATTGTAATAGAATACGATCGAATGATCCACACAGCAATTACTAAAAACTTGAGCATCAAAGTATAACTAAAATACTGGTATGACATTATCCTATTATGACTTTTATCAAAACCAATAAAATATTATCTACACATTTCGGATAGTCCGGTAATTGCAGTATAATAGTCGTATAGAATATAGATAGTATTTTGTTTTATTTTATATGGATACGTGTCACGTACCTACCTAGTTAACGGATATAATCAAACTTTACGTGTTCTTTAGATAAAAATAACTTACATTTATGTTTATTAAAGCTTGTACATTTACGTGTGTAATAAATATTGTATTTCAATTTTCAGTACACAAAGTGAATGACCACATTGTGAAAAAAATTACACGATGTTAAATTAGTGTGACCATTTCATGAAAAAGTGACCATATTGTGAAATATTTTCGAACTTCACGAAGTGTAAAAAATCTGTTTCCATTTCATGAAATGGTCATCTTTTCATGAAAAGATCAATTTCATCAAGTGGCTACAACATATACATATATATATATGTGTGTGTGTGTGTGTGTTTTATGACCTATACTACCTATCTATTCTTAAAAATGTTATTGCAAACACTGCAGAACATGATTTGCCAACAATACAAAAATAATAACATATATATACATATTATTATATTATTACTATATTATTATGTTCATCTATTGGTCGATATGAAAGTATTTCATCAAAACATATCATTCAATTATTTTATAAATTATAATAATTACGAGTATATGTTGCATTAGTACTAATTTTATAAGCTAATAAAAATCATTTATTTCAATACTTTTGCACGTGTTTACAAATATTTATTTATTATATAGGTACTTAGTAATTCACTAAGCTCGCTCAACCTTTTTTTTCTTCTTCGATAACACTGTAAATTAAAATATGATTTTCAAAATTTTAAATATACTATTGAAGACCATAGTTTCTAATTCTTTAAGATTTTTGTACTAGGTATTTAAGGAAATATAAACTTCAATTTTACAACTTGCTTTTTCTACTATAAATTATTTAACTTAATAATTTTTTACAAAATGTTGACACATCAAAATCAAAACTTAAACAAGTTATTTTAATTTTTGTACCTAGAAAATAGGCCCATGATAATGAATTTGATAGATATGAGTGTTATATATCCGTACCCAATGGTAATTTGCAACTTTTAATAGATTATATTAATCTATCAATATTTATAATTTGAAAAATGGTCCACGTATAATAAATACTAAATCCAATACTGCATATATTTTATATTTTTTTTAAATAATTTTAAAGAAATTATACTCTATTTTAATAACTGAAAAACTACTTGTTCAAATGTTAAATTAGGTACAATAAAATGTTATCAAAAGTGATCTACTTAATAATTTATAGTAAAAAGATAAAGAGGCCAATTTCAAAAATAAAAGTTTGTATTACTTTAGAACACTCTTTAAATACCTAATAGAAAAGTTCTCAAATATTCGAATTAATCTATTTCTAAATAAAAAAATGACGCTGAATTTGTTTAAACGCTTAGTGAATTATACTGTATATGCTACAATACTAATAAATAATATTATTACTTACTATTAACTCCCTCATTGGCCATTTTTTCTTCATTAATGATTTCTTACGGTTTATACTAATGTTCCGCATCAAATATAAATAGGTGTAGGATACTGTATGTACGTAAGATCTAACATATTTTTTTCAATCTAAAAAAATTGGTTTGATCATATTTATAAAAAAAGTATTATAGAATTATTTTCTCAGCGCAATGTCTAAAAAAACTATTCATGAAATTTAATAATCGCATGATATTATTGAAATGTTTTATAGTAGATACAGATATAGATAAGCATCTATAAAATTAACGTATAGACAAATAAATTGAATTTAAATGCATTAAAAACAATTTTTTTTTAAATACACTCAATAATAAATAAAAATTTGTAAAAAATAAAAAATAAAATAAAAACAATCTAATAGGGTATAAGGGTTGGACAATTATCAACCACCAACCTAACCATTACTTAAAAACTACTATTACGGTAGACGGCGTGGGGATTAAAATACATAATCCGTTCTTCAACGACATGCCCGTAAAGTATACCCAGCACGCACACACGTGTACATTATTATACATATTATATAAAGTTCATACATAATATATATTACTAAACTGTAGGTAAGCTCATCTTATAGTCACAATGCAACAATAATAATTAATATAATAATATTATATGCGACGCTCTTCATTCAGCATACGCATAATATTGACCGATTTATTTTCAATTACATAATGATATCAACAATCAATTTCTATAGAATTAATATTATATGCTTACACCATAGTTAAATATATAATGATAAACATAAATACACAGATTTAAAATAATAGTTGTCACAGCATAAATCAATTGTCTTATTATGGGAGTCTATAATTTGTATATATTTTATATGCCGTGACAGAGACTTAGAACTCTAGACAAAAAAATCGAATCAAGGCTATTTAGCAAATTATACTCATAGTTAATTTGCAAGTTATTATGAAATGTAAATTTTTAAAATTTTTTTATAATAATCCATATTTTTAATTCCATTTTCGAATATATAAAATAACTATATCAGATAATTAATCAAACAAAAAAGTTTAATTTATATTTAATAACTAGGTACTTACTATATACAATAAAGACAACGTGTGGTGTAAATACTATTTCATTATTTAAATTTTAAATACTTATAAAAAACGAATACAATTTATTGATAACATTTTTCATTAAACGTACTGGCTAAGGACTATAAATTTAAAATATAAAAATATAAAATCGTTTTAAAATATTGTGTATTCAAAAATTAAAATAAAAACCTAGGTGAAAATTTCGCTATAATTACGCTACTGAATACACCAGAAATTAAATTTTACATTTATTTAATTATTTTAAAGATTCTTCATTTTTATATCATATATATATATTGTGTTATATAGTATGCTCAATATTATATGGTTATAGGTTGGGTATCGTAATCGTTTGCCATTTGTCTGAAATCTGAATAAATGATTTATTAGGTAAAATAATTATTTATATTATCATTCTGTAATGATTATTTTAATATACATCGTTTGAATATACAAGTATTATTATTATTATTTAATATACACATAACTTTAAACATATATTTCATTATACCATTTAAATCATTATACATTATAAATAAATTAATATTGGTTATTGGTTAGGTACTGCAAAAGATGAATATTTTCGATAATTTAAATACTTAACATTTGTATTATAAGATATTATAATGAATACTTTTGTTTGTATATTTCACAACCACGTTAGACGAAATAGTGGGCGTAGCGTATACTTATACACAAATATATAATTATCAGGTATAAAAGATGATGTTATAATAATATTTAGTAGGTAGTAAAAAAAAAATTGACGTAATTAATTTTCAACTGTTATTTTTATACACTTTTGATTGACGGGGAAATTGAGTAAAAAATAAATAATGCTTTGTATTCATGTAAAAATTGCATCAATAGATAATATATGTGAATTATCGTACATAAAATATATTTATTATTTACGTATTATACGTACGTCGTAGTCGTACATAATATAGGTACGTACATACATCATATAGGTATAGTGTAAAAATAGTAATTAAAATGTTATTTTTGTACGCTAAAACCATATTATTGTAAGTAGAATACAAAACGATGTACCTAACTTTTAAGCAACGTTCATCAATTATTATTAAAAGAAAATCAAAAATTCATACTATACCTACCGTATGTAATTAAAAAATATAAACAGAAATCACCAGTTAAGCTGTCTTAGCAGTTTCTGCTCGCGCTTCTCATAATTAATGATTAATTAATGTAAAAAAACAAAGTTAAAAGTCACCTTTTCGATGCGTTATTGTACGATATTACAAGAGTTAGGCGGCCAGTGATGTACGCATATTATATAACGTTCTTGGTAACATTATTACGTTGTGATATTGACTTTGAAATCAATAACCAATCGATTCTACTTAGATTGCAATTTTCTTAAATCTCTATTAAATTAAAATATTTCATTTGTTATAATTTCAAAGAATTAGCTTAAAAAAATAAAATATCTTGCTTTAAAAAAAAATATGTAATAATTGTTGGGTTGCATAAGCAATTACTAAGCATTCAATAAATCAATAGTTAACTAATAGTAACATAAACTAAATTTAGTAGTCCATGATTAGTCCAATAAATGTTAATAAATAATTTAATTAATTATGCAATTATGCGATCCAGCATACATTTTTATATTTAATAAATGTATGCTTAACCAATGTATCACAGATAACTTTCATATTATATAATATATACAATAACCATTAACCACAAAAATAACCACAGCATAGTAGATGCATTTATTATCCATTGCAATGTTTATACAAACATGAAAAATATATTGCAATCAGTAATCACTATTAGGTTTGCAACCATAAAAAATTCATACATACATACGAATGGACGTAGTCAATTGGCACCAAAATTGATTCTAAATATTTACAACATGTGTAAATTGCATCAAAATAAAGATTTTTAATTTACACAATCTCAGGTAGTGATAAATAAAACATTTAAATAGCATCAATATCAAAATTGACTAGGTAATATAAAATAGGTATTATCAAAAGAAAAATCGTGCAATTTTTAATAATTGAGTATAATTTATTAAAAAAATAATAAAACAAACTGACGTTTCATTAATTGTCGGATTAGTTAATAGTTAGATTGCAATTAAGGTTTTGATACTTACAGACTTTTTGTATTTGTATGCAACTAATTCATTGAATTAAGTTGTTAATATCAATTTATTATGATACTGATCCAAAGAAACTTGAATTTGATTTGTTCGTTCACTTGTTTGAGAAATAATTTGGTTAGATGTATGTAAACTTGATAGTTTTATGTACGCATTTGTTTAAAAATCGGTGAGAACTTTAATGAAGTAAAATATTTTCTTAAATATCGAAACTTTTACGATTATTCTTTGATAGTACCTATCTTATAATAATCGATTTTGGTTTTGGTGTTAATAACATTTCCTATTTCTTACTACCAACGATGGTGCAAATTATATGCCCTAATTTTAGTGAAAATTACAAACACTATTTTCGGCTACTTACGGTGGTGCAAATTACATATCTTTATTTTGGTGCAAATTACGAGCTCCCGTACAAACATCTTATTCTTTCTGTCTAGCATTTTTAAAATACTAGAGGATACAAATCGAAAAGAGAAAAAAACATATCTTCATCACCGTCATTTCAAAAAATTATACAAATATTACTTTTATCAAATCCATTTGACAGATTTTTAAATTTTAATACTACAAAAATTCCCGGGTCGGCGCACACAAATTTCGGACCCTGGCTGGATAACCACGGTGCCTATCATCGAACACCGTACACAATTATAAACGTGGCTATCTTCTTTAACGTCTTAACCTATGAACATTATGGCGATAAATAGCTTTAAAAAAAAAAAAAATTGTAGTGAAAAATGTCGTTTTTGTCTACAGGTATCTACGGGACACTGTTTAGGCGCAACAAGGAAGCGGCGTTTAGTAACTATCGGCTGTGGGAGTCGGCCGGCTTCGTGGTGGCGTACGCGTACAGCACGCACCTGTGCGCCCGGAAGAAGCTGTACGTCATGGGTGTCGTGCTGTTCGTCGGATTCGTCGGATACATAATCGTCGAAATCCGGCACAGCGTCAAGGCCAGGCGGCTCAAACGGCTGGCCGACGACCCGAAGTCGGAGCCGCTGCCCGACGAGACCGTCAATGAGACCGACGACGAGAAGGACGACATCGACGACGAGATAATCGTGACGCATTTATGAACAACGGGTAAGTGAAGACGGGGCTTTTGTGTGACTTTTTACCAACCTCTAATCCCCGAGTAAAATAAAATAATAATAATAATATAATTCATTTATTATTTCATTAATTATCTGGATCATTAGTAAATACTAAGTAATACTATTAAAGAGATCAAAATTTGACAAATTATTACACGCACTATATAATATGGAGAGATATGTCTCCGATAAATCGGACTAATAAATATTACTAAAATCAGCAAACGAGTGTCTAGTTAGTTGACGTAGCATTAAACGATTGCACTTTGAAGCTAATCAATTACTATGCTGAGCATTGCCGTTGAATGGATCGTGTACAGACATGAAATATCAGAGTTATATTATTATTTTTGTCGAGGTTTCAGTATTTATTCCCGCAGAGAATAGATAACGCACGTGTATAATTTACATTATGTCGTATAATATATATTTGAATTTAATACAACAATTCTCATAAGCGACAAAACATCAATGCACAGCAAAAAAATAGCTTTAATACTATTAGTGTACACTACGATGTTATGTTGCCTACTGGTATATACAATAAATGTGCCTATTTGGATTTGTAATAGAATATTATAATAATTGCCAGTTTAAATTAATATCACATCACTTTACCCACGACATTATCAATGATATTATTATATTAAACTTCTTATTTACTAGTATTTACTTATTGCTGTTATTTCGATACAAATTGCAAATTAATATTTTGTTAATAATTATTTAAAATACTGAAACTAACTTTGCCAACATTATTTTTATTATTTATGTTTTTTTTTTTTTTTTTGCAGACTTAATCGGTGTGCTATATTATATAGAATAAACCAAGATGCTCAGTTGCTATGTTATTAGAACGTCTTCATCACTTTTAAAATATATTTATTTTTACTATAAATTATGTTTAGTAACTAAATACGTATGGAAATCGGTGTGATGTATTGATTACACTAATTACCAATACTGTGTAATTTATTACTGCATTTTGTACATAGTATTTATACTGTTTCATAATTTGCATAGGAAATATGTATCAGTAAAAAAAAAAATTGTACATTACTTTTACAAATATTATTAGCATTAGTATTATTATTTTAAAATATCGCCCTTTTTTGTAGTGAAAGTGATCTAATTTTAACATTAACTATTACTAACTATCCGTCATAGATGGTTTACGTTAATTATATATGATAAAATGAGTTAAATTATTTATACGCCTAGTTTATAAGTATCAAAGTAGGTAGATACTTCTTCGTAGTTAGTCAATTATTTTGTTTTCCTTTACAAAACACGTCCAATAGTATTATTATTAACATATTATATTAAATAGATATAGATTTAGATAGTGTGTAATTAAAAATTGAATATTATTGTTGTTACTTATTATTATAATTTTTGTGTATGATGTGTGTTTGATACATTTAGATTTTAATTCGCTTGACAGCTTAGGCATATATCCTACAATATATTATATTATATAAAACGATTTAGATAAGAAAAATATAATATTTAGGTATATCCTCATCAGCAGCAACTGTGATGTGATTTATCTCGTAGAAATGTGTATAAAAATTAGATTGTAAAATAAAAACAAAATATATATTATGACATTTTTTCTTTCTTTCTTTTTTTTTTTTGGTGTTTTTCTAATATTAATATCATAATTGAATTTTATAATATTATGTATGTATAATATGTGTATGCTTATTAAATGTACAAAAAAACTGAAAATATGACACCCCTTACCAGCTGGTTATTGAAAAAATATTATTATTTATTTACTTTTATTAGATTAGGGATAAAGGACAAGGATGCCCCACATATAGTTGGTAGAGAAAGGTGAAGAAGAACAAAAAAAGGACTATATTAGATATTATAATATTATCATTGTTATTTTCATACGTCTTGAAAATGACTCATTGAGTGTTAATCACAATATGACGTGCAGCGTATTAGGTAATTTAGACAGTCAGTTATTACTTATTATACAGTTATCATCATGATACGTATCGAAAAGATTAAAAAATAATGAAATAATAAATAATAACAGGTAACTGGGTTTGCTGGTATTTACTGGGTTTGTCATTGGCTAATGAATAATTTAAATAATGTGTATATTAACTGTAACTACAACTGCAGATATTTACACATATTTATATAATATCATATGTATATAATATATATGATACAACTCCTGCGAATAATCTAATCACCGTCCTAGCACAAGTATATAGGATGTTTCACTATGTTTTTTTTATTTAATATTTATTTTTTTAAACCATTACTGAACCTATATATCGAAGAATAAAATCAATTGTAATACAAAGTAGTTACTACATCTTAAAACTACAAAATGTCCAATTTATGAAGGGATTATGTTTGTATATATCTTAAAAACAATTATGGTAACAAAGTAGAGAATAGTAATTTAGTAGATGATTATACATAAGTTCTTAAATTTAAAGTAGGTAATAGATATATTTTAATATGTTCTATGTAACTTACATATGAGAGGTGGGTTTTTAAAATAAACACGATGGACACTCTGTATAATATATTATAGATTTATCGATTCATGTCAATACACTCACCCGAATATCTTTATGAATAAAATTATGAGGACATGAACCCGTTGTATTCACCATTTACGTTAAACATGCATAACATGCTAAATTGTCGTCCTCCTTAGGTAGTCCTTAGTAGTTAATTTAACACAGTAGGTGTTATAATTTTTAAATAAAAATCAACTAATTGTTAAAAAATAAATACTATTATCTATTTATTCACTCATCGGTTTTTTCTTAGTAACTGTATTAACATTCATGGTATAGAATGTGAATTTCTTAATATTCTATAATCCCGCTTGTAAATAGCTCACATTAAAATTCAAACATCGAAAAATATTTGACAAGATAATAAATGTATTTACGTATATCTTCTTATAATCTTAACTGTATAAGTTTTATAATAAGTAAATTTACACTAAAATGTATTAAAATTAACAAAATTAGGTTAAGTTTAAGCGGTTTAGCTGAACTTAAATCATTCATAATATTTCAAATATCAGGTATGACATCTTCTTATCATCTCTTTTATTAAATTATATATTAGAAAATTGAACATCATCAACATTGTACCATTTATGTGTGAGTAACATTATTAAAAAATACATATTTTACATACAAACTAGTCAATTCTGCGAAAAATCTGTACATAAATTAATATTCGGTTTGAAGTTTGAATGGTAGATGTATTAGTATACATCATAGCTCTCGCTTGTGTAAAACCCTCTCGTATTTATAGTATGAGTGTGCGGTATCGTATCCAATCCGTTATGTTTATTTTTTCTTTTAACAATATTATACATTTAAGAAATATTATATAATCCACTTAGGACACACCCTGAATGACCTTGAACCTCTCAGCGTAGATATTTTTACACGACCTGTACTGTGATGTATATTATTATTTATTATATACTGTTCGATATTTTTTCTTACCTCTTTTATTTGCATATATTATAAATGTGTGTGCGATTTTTACACCCATCCGCCCACCCACTCTTTCACATAACAACATACTTTGGTCTAACATCATGTAAATTGTGCGTATGTATATATGTATAATACTGTTATAAACACGCATTATAATATAAGCCCCTCCTGTATATATTATTAAGTAGTCGCTTTAAGGACAAGACATTGCTCCCGGTTCAGAAGTTACATGGATAAATCATGAATATGCTTTGCTTTAAAATTATATTAGCACAATGTAAAAAAATTAAGTTTATTTAATATTTTCCAGAGACGTATCATAAACTTTAAAGTTTATTATTACCATTATTTCTAAAAAGTGTATTAAATAATATTTAAAACATTAATATGATTTGTATATCAACAACTGATGAAATCCTATTAGTAACTAAACTAAAAATACGTTTTAGGAATTTCAAATTTGTGGCAAAAGATTTATTACTAACATTTAAAAATATATCACTATTATCATAAAAAATGTATTGTTCAAATTGCTTAAAGAAAATAGTAAATACCTAACAGGACTATATAAAAAAAAAAATCATAATTATAATTCATAAAATAACTATTATAGTATTTTATAATACACTACATTAATGCTCATACATTACGTAGCCACGTAGGTATACTTTTAGAGCCAATGATTAAATATATTGCATTTTGCCGTAAAAAACAACAACTATCACAATCGCAAAATTATAGAACTTAATTTCCCATCAACTTCTAATATGTAATTTTAGTAAAATTATTATTCGTACATTCATGTATACAATATACAATATACATACATACACTACGCCCTCAACGTTGTATTTATATTTTTTAAATCACATTTTTAAAATAAATTAACCTTATATGTCAAATTTTATGTTATTGAATTTTAAATTAAAAAATATATTATTATTAATGAATAATAATGCATACCTATACTGACATTTTAAGCTAAGTAAAAGGTCAATTATAAATTTACAACAGATAAAGACTAGTTACTATTGCAAGAAATTGTACCCATACAAATATGTAGTTTAGTGAACATAATAAAGATCCTGAAATTGGTGAAAAGAACTAATTAAGACTTAAGTTTAATTATATTTTTTCATCGTATATAATATTATGTAATAATATTCATTTATTACATTTGTTTAATATTTTACTTTTATTTGAATTTTGAAGTTATCTAAACTATCATACATAATATAATATTAATCATGTCAATTATTATGAACTATGAATGGCTTAACTATACCTATAGGTTTTAAATTATTTAAAATCAATAATTTATACTTATAATAACAATAATAATAAATGAAAATAATGCATTCAAATGATTTTCGGGACTGCGATAAAAAAATAAAAATATTTTATTAAATACTATAGGCACCTATAAGGATTACAATACTTAAGATATTATAATATACCTAACTGTATATTAGCTATCTATACCACATAGTGGCGTCAAAAGAGTATTGAAAGATCACAAACCTCTCATATTATTTTTTACTTCATAAAAATCATTTTAATCTATTCTTATAAACTTATGACTAAACCAATTATTATAACCCTCCTCCTCAGAAAAAAATCTTACGTGTGTAACTAATACTAAATAACCATTTCATTACGATATTTAATCATTAAAATTTCTAAAAATAAAGTATTTTACATAGTATATACTTATACTTACTGTATTTATTTATTTCGAAGTCGTATACAATCTGCATAAATTTATTAATTTTCAAATAAAAAAATAAAATATAATGAAATCTCTCTATTTTACAAAGTGTGATAATTTTTCCTGTGAAGTTAGTTTTTCTAATAAAAACGGGTCAAATGTAAAACCATTATCTTATCATGAATATTGTGTATTAGATACGAGTTTCATAACATGATAGCTACGCGTACCAATAATACCTATACTATAGATCAAAAATAAATCTTTTCTATACCATATAGGAAATCTATTATAATATAGATACCTATATCTTTAGTTCCATGAATAATATAATAATATACTATACAGCTGCAGCCGCCCGTGGAGAAATACGGTCCATATCGGAATTCGGCAGAGTCATGTTTAGCGGAAACAATAAAATATATAATAATAATAATAATAATAATAATAATAACATATTATATTACTTGATTACACACGATGGTCGGCGCGACTGTGCCCAAAAAACGCCCAAACTCATTACCGCGGATGGGAAAAGCACGCGGTAGGTATAAATTTTCTGCGGTTGTCTCGAGTAGTAAAGTCAAACGCAATTAGAAGATTTGTATATATATATATCCACATGGTAATTCCGTCTTGGCGTCGTGTATTATATTATGTTATTATGTGACTCGTATAATATAATTTACACGTCTGCTGGTTTGCATGAATGACGTACGAGATCATATATATTTTAATAATATTGTATATTGTCTTGGGATTTTTACACTCGCGCGTACCCGTAATAATTAGTAAGACGGATCTATAGAAAATAAGATCATAAATAGCCTTTAGCGATATGTTTTTTTTTTTTTTTTGTTTGTTTTGTTTCCTCGACTTTTAAATCGCGTTTTTTTTATGTATACAAACATTGATTGCATTTATCTATTATTTATTTATACAATAGGACCTAAATAGATAAAAGTAGTAGCTTATTAGATTATCTAGTATAATTTTTTATTACTTTAATAATAATAAATATATAAAAATACAATCGATTTATCCGTTTCTACTGAAACGTGTACTTTAGTGTACTTTTCAACAGTTTGTTTAATTAGAAAATAAATTATATAGGTACTACATTACCTATTGTAGAAAGTAGAACATCAAACAAATTGTCGAAATATTAAAAATAATAGCTACATACAATAATGCTTATACTAATAATTATATTAATTTTAATATGGAGATATTTAAAGTACTTATTTATTACGCCAATTTAAGAAGTTAAAATTTCAATATGATCAAACAATCGGGAATAGTAAATATCACTAATGCTCAAATGTATAATGATGGATGATGAAAATAAATAATAAATTAAAACAATAATATTTAATAATATTTCAGTTGTAGAGATAATACTTATAATAAACATATTATCTGGCTGAGGAAATATAATATAATATAATCAATTAACTAAATTTTAGTGATTTTTTTAGTATTCTTATTAAAATATATATATAATATGAATCAAATAGAAACACAAATCAAAATATATTTCAACCCCGATAAAATTATATAAAAACCTAAGTATAAAAACATTTTATTTTTACTGTTACTTATTTATATATTTTAAATATTAAACATTTTTAAGGTTTTTTTTTTAGATTACAAAAACAAACTTGATTCAGTAAAAAAAAATGGTGTTGCGTAAGAATTTCTGCTATTTTTATTGTTAATTTGAAACATTTTTCTCAATAAATAAGAAAATTACTGTGAATATTCTATTTTTGATCCACGTGGTTCCAATTAGTACGATTAGATTAGTTCTTTTATTAGAAACCATCATCAATCTTAGAAACTTTAAAATATATTCTACTCCAAATCAAAATTACATATAGAAAAAAAAAAGTCATTAAAAAATCAACACGGCAAGACATTCTTCTCTTTATTCAAAATCCATAGTCGCAAGCTTGTATTAAATTTTTTAGGGCCTTGTTTGTTTTTGGGCGGCAGGGACGACCAATTTCTTAGACTATTTGAAACTTTTACATTCCTTGATTCCTATAAGGTTTTACATTCTTATATTTTTATTCATATATGGGCACCCATGCACCCATTGGCCACAATACGCTTTTTAATACTATACTTATATGTACAGACGAACAATTTTGTTTTTATTTCATTCTTTATCTCATTCTCTCTTTTTAAAAACCGTTTAGTCGATTCTCGTTTTATAATTGCCATAAGTTAGGTATATGAATATGACTGAATTGTTTTCCCGGAATAGATTTTTTGTAAATCTAATTTACATTTACGATTTACCAATGCTATTATTATACGTACTTAACAATGAATGCCTATAACAAAATACAGAAACATAGTATAAACTACCATAAATACACTATGTAGTTATTTACATTTGTATTATATTAATTATTTAACTTATGCAATACGTCCTCAAAGTCTTCCATACTCATGCGTTTTTCACGGGAAATATAATAAAACATCAAAGTAAATGTTTTTTTTTTACTTTCGTTTTTGATCAAAAATAAATAAATAAAATTTTACTATTTCTAGACTTTACTTAGAGAAATAAAAAAGACAAGACAAATAATAATATTAAGTATACACTCAATATAGTTCAGATGTTAAGTTCGCTGTTAAATTAAAAAAATTTATAAATAATTTACATAGATATATTATAGTATTATGTACCCACTGTATGACATTAAAAAAATGTCTTCCATAATTGTACAAATGTAGAATATTATTCAAACAAGGGATTTATCGCCCCATTCTTTAACTATGCAATATATAATAGCAAGTCTTTGAACTGATATTATATACATTTCTAAAGATTAAACTACATAATAAATTCAATTATGAAAATAATACTAGTGTCGTCAGCAAAAACAACCAAAAAATTGATTAGTTTCATTAATGAAGCTAAACTTGGACAAATAATAAATGAACTATTGTAAAACTAAACAAAAATAATTGAAATTTTAAATTTGGTTAAAACCACATAATTGATGTTTAAAAAACAAATAATTTAAAAATTTCTATACCTACTATACATTGTATAATATCACATGTCCAGTATAATGGTAACCAATTCATATTTTTAAGACCCTACTTGGAAATCTAGGAATTTCGGGGAGACATCAAATTTTAGTGAATATACTTATCTAATTAACTAAAGCAAGAAATACAAAATTAAATTAAAACTAATTAAACCTCAAAATAGTTTAAAAAATAAGTATCTTGCCTATGGGACACCATTTGATGAACATCCGATATAAGGTACCCACCTATTAAAAACATTTTTTGAATGCCATACGTATACATTTTATTACGTAGATTATATTATTATTGTTTTTACCGTACACGCGTAAATTTATGAGTAATATAATATTTATATCATTGATTGTAATCACAATAACGATGAATGTCATTACGTGTAGATTATGAAATATACGCAAATAAATATAAAAAAAATTGATTTGCTCTATACATACACAGGTGAAAACCTTTAAAAGAAACTTTAAAAAACGTTTCATCGAAGGGCATAAGGCGTGTCGGTGTACGAGATTGATTTTTTTATTTAAACAATTTTTTTTTTTTTTTTTATTCAATGTATATTGTAAATAATCAATTTTCTTGTACAATAAATATGCGATCATTCCGTCATTAAAATATCAAGCATGATCAACGAATATGATATTGAAATCAATCAAACGCTTACAAATCTTTCTAATATTATAAATAAAATATAAGATTACTTTGTCGAAACGCAACTTGTGGCAGTCTAGATGATGAAAAAATGCAAAACATGTAAGCTACTATATCATGGTAAGTTTCAGCACGCACTATTTGCAAGGTGATTTACTATCATTTCATTGGTAATATTATATTATTATTGGATATACAATGTTCAGCCATGGCGCCATGACTGCCTCAGGTATAAAAAAAAAAAAAAATGGAAAAAATAATTATAATAAAAATTAAAAATACATGTTTTCCACACTCCCGGACTAATTATTAAATATAAATTTCGATATAAGTAGTTACAACTGTTTAAGTTCATATCATCATTATAAAGTTATCAAACATTCACAAATTTTCATAAATTATAAGCATGTACGTCATATAAATATATAATATATCTTATTTACTATATAGGTATCTAATTATAATTTTTTTTTTTATTTCAAACTAGGTTTTTACTTCTCACGCTACCCAATATAATATATTATACAAATTTATCGAAAAAACATTAAAACTTTAATATATTATAGACCTATTTATTTATATTCTATACATTATGTGTAAGTTTACAATATAACATGTAAGTGTCTATGAGTACTAATAACGTATAATAATCGATAAAGAATTATTTTTTTTTTCATCGCAATCGTATGTCTTAATTGCTTTTAATTCACATGGAAAATAAAATATACAAAATAAAGAAATTACATTAACATTGTCTCACGCGTTGTTTAATTGGACAATCGTTTATTACACTAAAATATATATATATATATATATTTTAATTGAACTTAAAAGCCCGGCAACTAGGGCCATTAGCTGTTTGTAGGGGTTATGAACTATGGTAAGGAGTAAGAGGTTGTATTTTACGATTGTTACGGTTGATAGCAAACACGTGTTTGTGTGGCAAGGTTTTTAACCACTATGATCCCGAGTGGTCACCCATCCGGAAGCTAGTAGCTGTAGCTGTTACTTACTCTCAGTTGCATTCCGCGACTGGTAGCAGCCAACGCGCCACGCCAAGCCACCATATATATTTTTTATTATTATTAATATTTAGGCTTCGATTATTATTCTAGGGTAACATTCACATACTATTATGAATTGTTACAATATTAGAAATAAAATATATTAATTACAGTATTTTATCTAAATTTATTGTTTTGAAAAATTTAAAGATGGCGTTGTTTTGATTGAGGGCTTTTTCAAGTGATGAATAAAACTGTTGAAGAGAAATTGTTAAGTTGAGTATTTTATCTATGTAAATATTACAATAGTATATAACGTAGATACCAATAATGAATTAAGTTAGGTTCTAGTCAATAAAAATAACGTATTTTTCCATCCCTGTTTCCTGTATTATACTGTTTGAGCTACGAAATCATGTATGTTCGTTTGGATACATTTTCATATATTGTTACCACATTAAACATTCGTATTAACCTTATTTCTATTATATTAATATCATTATTATGTATACTAATAAAAGGTAGATTAATCAAAAACACTTTATTTAAATATAATACATAATAGAAATTAATGAGTTAAATTTTCACTTTTTCACTATATTATAAAATAGTAGGCAAGTTATTAGTTTGTTAGTTTAAAAAGTAAATGAAATATTTTTCCCACATCGAGTTAATTTTGAATTTTAAATATTTATCAATTATCTATTAATTTCAGGTATTGGAACTCGTAACATATGCATTAACACCTAATAATGTAATAGGTTGTATAAACAATCATAAAATATTAATATACCAATAACATTCAATAGTGATCTAATAATAGTCCCTTACATATCATTGGTGCATTAAATTCATTAATTATTATTGCATTTTCTATGCAACTTGATATGAGTGCAACAAAACACAAAAAGTGAGTGTATACAAAAATATACATTCCAAATAAACATTTTGAAATATAGTATATTCAATTAAAATTTTTTTTTATAAAAATATTAATTTTTTAAAAATTCTCAAAAAATTAATTTGTATGTTATTTTATACATTTTTTTTAATTTTTAATTATTGATTGTTGGTGTATATTTTTATTTTTTTAATTTATAATCATACCTGTAAATTGCATGTTTTAATTACTTTTAATCTCGAACTCTGCAATATAGTATATATATATATAATAACTACTATGATTAATTTCCGTTCAATTGGCTTACCTATAATCAGTTTAGATCACATATCAATTATTATATTATAACTTTTAAGTTACCTATTCTACTGACACTCTTACAATTCAGATATATGTATATAATAACTAATAAGTTTATTGAAATTTAATATTATGTTTATTTTAATGAATACTCAATAGCATTAAGTTAATTATTACTACAATACATGGAACCATGTTCTTTACACAAACATAATAAGCATACGTTAAAAATAACCACTATATAATTATTATTTTTATTGTTATTGTTTTATTATTATTATTATTATTTATACTTAATTACCTCGGAAATTCAAACGTTTGACATCCAAAAAATAAAACGAACACACGGCGGATATCCGGATAGTTTTTGTATTACTAAAAAAAACCCAACTCTTTAGTTAAGGCGTAAACGACAGGAGATATTTTACATTCTGAATGCAGCGAGGAATTTAATGATTTTAAAAATATGTATTTTTTTTTCTTCTTACAAATCCAATCATCATATTTTTGAGCAAATAAATCTTCATCATTGTTTGTTGTTTCTATTATAAAAATAATTTTAATTGTTACTTTTGAGAGTTAAAGTAAGATATATAAGATATATTAATAACACAATAAATAATTATCAAAAAACTGCCCTAAATAGAAATATTAAAGTAATATCATCAATTTAATACAAAGATCTCTATAAGTGTTTATACAACAATTAAAAAATATTAAATTAGAATTATACATGAGCACTAATTTTTTTTTATAACTTTTGGAAGTTCATATTTTGAAAAAAATTTATATTTAAAATAAAGTAAATATGTGAATATCCTACTACTAAATCCAATTTATTATTAAAGTTATTAGAAACTACCCTTTAAGTAAAAATTCAAAGAATTTTTTCAACTAATTGTTGTTTGATACATACACAAAAAGAAAAAACATATAAATCACTCCACTAACAATTTTTCTTTAATTAATTTAATTTAATTCAAAAAACATTAATTCTATTAAAACTTCATATTATAATTATTATGTATAATATAATTTTCTATACACATAATAAATGATTTGCCTAGTTTTATTGTATTACTGCGAACTTTATATTTATATATATTTATATAATTTGTTGGTATTGACTTTAAAATTATATCTAATGTACTCGTATTTAGTAAACAATTTTTATTTTTGGTCAATATGCTGAATTAAGAAAAGTCTAATAATAATTGAAATACAGTTTACCTAAGCTATCCTTTAAAAAAAAAAATGTATTTATTATAATAAAAATTACAATCTATACAAGATACAATAAGCAAATAAGTAGTCAGTTATCTTTAGAAAATAAAAATAGATTTTTTAATAAAAAAAAATGTTTGTGTACCATGATCTATCAATAAATTTAAATTTAACACATCTATTACAATGACCTACTCTGCAATGACAATGTTCATTATCTTACTTAAGATTTTTAATTTTAATTTTATTTTTAATAGTTCTTATAAAGGATTTATTATATTATAAATCAACTATATTTTGTCTTGTATAAAAATAAAATAACTTTTGGAAATAAAATTATAAATGTATTCTGTATGAATAATTTCATTGATAAAACAAATGGGTCTATTAATATATTAAAAAAATATATAAATACTAATCTATTATAAATAAAAGAAACGTATAGTATAAATATTATAAATTTAAAGTATTCTAGAATTAGTAAAATAATAAAGGTCAAATTCTCTTGATTGTTGCATGAAATGTAAGCCATATTAACTCATAAACATCATAATATTAATGCTTTTGTTGTAAACCTAATACAAATTGCAACAGCGTACGAATTTCCAATTGGCATTTACCTATTTTTCGTGTATAGTTCAAATCGTACTTACGATATTATTTTTCTAGTACATTCTATATGTAATCGTTGTGGATATATCAAAATCTTAAATGGACATAAATATTTTACTAAAACAACATATTTATTAAAACGATTTCAAAAAAGAAATCGGAAAAATCATAACCAACGTAGGTATAAGTAAGCATAGTATACCATTCATTATAATATTTTGTGATGGTTATATTATACACTACGTGGGAATTAACACTTGCATTAGACAATAAGTTGAGGAGAAATTAAACGAACCAAACGCCGCGGCCGCAAAAAACAAATGGGAAAACACAATTAATCTAATACCCGTAGAGAAGAAATGATTTCGAACTCCTTACAAAAATCGGTCACACTCGGATTACTATCGCAATAATAATATGACATCTAATGAAGAAAATAACAAGCTAAACATAGTGATAAACGAGCGTGTAAGTATAAACCACGGCGTATTTTAATATGATGTTTTGGTCGAGTCCAATATGATTTTACAGTACAAATTGAATTAAAAATAATTTACTATTTTGATTCATGGATTGATTTACAGCTATTTATATTATGCATAAACAATATTTAATATGTTATATATATATATATATATATATATATATATATATTGTATAGCGTAAGTTAAATTTTTTTCATATTGATATTCGTTATAGATACCTATATAACTACTACTGGCACAATGCGTTTTAATAATATAGCCCTACAGAGATGTGTGATATTGTTTATTTAAAATTTGACTGCTAAGATATAAAAATTGTTTTAAATTTAAAAAAAATGCAATACGTGTATGTTAACTTCTACCCTTAATATCACAAGTATCATTACTATTTAACATGATAAAGTAATATTTAAATTATTGTTGAAACTAATTGTAATTACAAAGTTTAAATAAAAAAATAAAAAAAATATTTAAATCAGATAACAATGTACAACAGACATGGAGATTTTATTTATAAATACATATTAAACAAATGCACCGTTCTTCATACACTACCTATAATAATGTTATATTCAAAAAAATAACAACTAAATTTATTTGTGTAAAAGCAATAATAGATAATGAACACGTCATGATATACCATATACGTATATTATGTCAGTTGGTTGCACAAACAAGACATAATTATTATTTAATTTTAACGTCCCATATGTACGGCAAGTACCGACTCTATTAACCGTTTTCTTCCATTTTTACTTCCCCTTTAACAGGCGACAAAAGATTCGTAACCTTTGCCGCATTTCCAAAATGCCATATTAACTCTATGATTGCGCATGCCATCCACGTCGACAATTAACACTTTCGTGCGTGGCATAAAAAAAGTAATTTAAAACTTTATGAAAGTTCATAACCCTAAATAATAACAATTAAAATAATATATTACAAAATAAAGAAAGAAGACGTTTTAACATCGAGTCAAATTCAAGGAATTATTCTACCATTATAACTTATTAGCAAATATATTTTTAGCCATTCAAATTACAATAAAAGAATGTTAATAATCATGAATTAAGACATATTATGATAAGACATAATAAATTATGACTTTTCATATACTAAGTATTTCTTTTACCATAAACAACTTATCATTTTGAAATCAATTAACGTTTTTGGAAATACTTTTCTTACATAATTTACACTAAAAAAAAAAAGTATATATATTTTTAACGTTATAATTTTTAAAATTATACTTTTTTGTATAAGAGCATATATTTTTTAAATTAACTCTGAAACAGAATACTTTTTGGAGTATTTCGATACATTAAAATCAAAATTTAAATTAGTAGTTTATGACTTTATGAGTTATAACTATTTATAGTTTAAATGGACAAAGTATAATGGAACGGGATACCCCGCAAAATTTAGGCCTACTACTATATTCTATTTTAGAATATGAAATTAAAAATGTAAGTTACTATTCAAAAAAGTAAAAACTTAAAAAAATATTAAAATGTATTGTTTTATTTCTACTAGAAATTATGTGAAAAAAATATTTTCAAAAACATTAATAGATTTTTAAACAATGAGTGAAAGATTTACCATGTATTATAATGTTTATCAAAAAAATTTTGCTATTTTCTATCAATCGAACGAAAATAATGCCCATACTCACAAAAGCAAAAGTTTACGTGAAATAATTTATATGATAATACATTATTATATACTTTATCTTCTTCTTTATAGGGTTTTCGGTCAATATGATCATCCCGTCACACATCCAACTCTTCTATTTTTCCTTTCAGCTGTTCATATTTTCTAGAATAGGTCTCCATTCAGTTTTTCTCATCTTTTTTATTTATATCTACTTATCCTATAGGGAGTGTTTATCACAATTAACCAATTAGTATATTTTTTTTATTGGATTATCTTACGATTTCATACGTAAAATTAGATTGTGACTTTGCTCCATGTATTCAGACTATTGTAATCTTCAACTCATGATTGTAGTCAATAATTTTTGTTCCTGAAAAAGTCTCCCAGCTATTATTTTTCCTTGCTTTTCACTCTCCTATGTCTTCGTACTGTCTAAAATCTGTCTTAAGATTATTTTTTTAAAAACCATCAATTTTTTTCCCCTTTGTCTATTCTTTAGGAGTCACGTCTTCGTATCATAAATGATTACTAGGCGTATTTGTATAATAAATAATTAGTTTTTAAATTATCTTAGCAGTGACCGCGACTTACATAATTCATGACTCGTAAGTCCATAAAAGCATTAATTGCTTCCTGATAGAGTTCTTAATGCTACTTCTTTGTCAATTTTATTTTTTACTGCCAATATAGAACCTAAAAATTTAAATTTTTTAGATCTACTGAACTGATAAATACTATTACTTAAAGATGGAAATATTTCCGTCTATCTCGTCTTCTCATCACTATGTATTATGTTTTTTCCTCGTTTAACTGTAACTCAAATGTATTCACCATTTCCTCAAGTTAATTAAATGATAATCTTAATTTTCTCACCATTGTTATTTGTCTATAAGTACCACATCGTCCATGTTTGCCAATATTGCCATAGAACACTCTCATACATAATTTTTTACCGTCAACTGACAACCAACTGCAGTGACTAATATATCATAATTTATTAACACCTATACATATTACATTTTTACAATAAAAAAAAACCAAAGTGTTTATGAAATGACAATAAAAAATAATTTACTCAAGTCTCGATATTAGTGCTATTGTCAAACATATTTTCATGTCTTTCAAGAAATCATCTAAGTAATAATAATATTTAATTGCAATGTATAAATAGTGTTATTATTTATTTATTATGTGTGAGTATATGATTGTTAGATGGTATGATGAAAAGGATTTATGGAAACGGCCTGGAAAATTCGATAGACATAAATTAAAAAACACTAGTAACTCGTGATTACTCATTATTATGTGAAATAGATTGATAATATGAACTTTATAATTACATAACACACATATAATGATTTTGAACATATATACCTACTAATTACAATATTTAAACAATATTTTCAGGATATATTTTATATAACCAATGATATAATACAAACATTAAACGTGTTAATAGTCAAAAATAAATATGTTTTAATAGTTTTTGTGTCTTGTAACGTTAAGTAATAATCTCCGCAAGGGAAAAATACAATCAATTTTTAGTTAAATAGCGCGATGGCCATACATTAGACCATACGAAAAAATAAAATCAAACCATTTCAAGTATCAAAAACAAAATTATAGGAATAACGATCACGCTTCGTTAAGTATTTATTCGAATTTTAAATATTTTTTATTTTTTACTCAGAAAGAAATAAATGTTATTTATGCAACATTAGACTTGTTTTCAATCTTTAAATTGACTTAAACTAACACATATCAAAATACTCTAAAATAAATTATATAAATTAAAGAAAACGTGGATAATATACTCATCTTCAAACAATAATTACTAAAATCTTACTATTTTACAAGACATAAAAGTTTTGTGAGGCAAATTTTTATACTAAAACCATTCAATTCTGACACCCTTAAGTTAAATACTATAACTGCAATACTTAATGCGAGTTCAACGTAAAATATCAAACTGAAAGAGGAAAAATATGTCAACGTTAAATAAATAAAAAATTTCGAATTGTGTACAATCATTTTGAAGAGTAAAAACTAAAACTTAATACGATATTAAAAATTTAAAATTTATAAGTGAAAATCATTATCAACGTTGTATGTTATATATAACGCCTTATAATATTTTATATTTGAAAACTAATGAAATCGTCGTTTCATATTATTTCTCCTAAATAGCTACATACATATAATCATCACATAATCATAGGTTTAAGTTCAACTATATTATATTTTATTATAGCTGCGTATGATAGTATTGTAAAATCTATAATTATTTGCGAAAAAAATTAAACTGTCAATCATTTGTTACTATTAAAATACTACTGGTAATGTATTATATAAAATATCGATGGCGCGTTATATTAAAAAAATGTTTCTATTTATTTTTCTTTACCTAACTTTCTGCTATTATATACTTAGGAATACTGTTTACGACAATAAAATATTATGAATTTCATTCCTGCATTAATTTAAAATATTGTTTATTTACCGCTCTAAACAGGTTTTTAGGATTTTTGCACACTAAAATATACTTCAACAATCAACTGCTTCCGCAATATACCGTATATAATATATTATAATGAATATACATAACATAATATACATTATACACCAAAACTACGGATATATCAATTACCATATTATATCATTATTGTTATTATTATTTCATGACAATAATTTGAACGTTATTGAACGAAACAGAATTATATGAAACACATATGGAATGTTTTAACCGTGTGCTATTTAAACGATAGTTATCTAAGCGAGTATTCTGCATAGATGAGCGTTCGCAAAATGTATATATCCTGCTGTACTTTTATTTTTTATTTTTTTTACTTTTTATTTTTTTTTTTTGTTAAAATTTTGACACATGTCCTTGTCGGATTCCTGTGCACGTCGAACCAGTTATTCATGACAAGTGGTATAAACGTATTATTAAAAATATTATTATGGTAAACTTAGCGTCGTTATAGAGATCGGTGTCCCGCAATTCGTAAGTTTAAAACGAGTAGGTTATTTTTTCGTTCTAACGCTATCGACAACTGTGTACATAATGTTAAATCTCATACTATATTGTATCCTTCGTGAATTGTTTTATCGCAAATAATTTAGACTTCACTACTCTCTTCATGATAGTATATACTATCATACATTATATACATTTATTCAAGTTGTAGGTATTATATTATAATAAGGATAATAATAGCCATAACAATCATGTTCCGAGCGAAAAAAAATCCCTATCAATGTAAAATTAAAACAGTTTTATTTTATGCTTTTAGTTTATTAATTATTATGTTTAGTATAATAGTCAACATGTAGATTTATGTATTATTTGACCATGAAATGGATAACGGCTCGAACCACCACCACTGTCTTTCTAAAAGTGTACCTACCATCGATTCCGACCGAAATAAACTTTTTTCATGAATATAATATAGAAATGTTCATCTTTTTGACATAATATTCTTAAATTCAAACAATTTATTAATCAACAAGAAATATAATATTAGTACTTCAGAAATAAGTTTTTTACCAGTCTTATATCACCTTTGTGCATACACGATACATCAGTAAAAATTTCATAAATTTTCGTTGAATGTATAATATATGAATTAACTTAAACAAAAGGATCTACCTTGTGTATTTACCCAATGCCCATAGTAATACTTATTTTATTAATTAAATCGTTTCTTACATTTTATTAAAATAATAATGGCTTATATAGTTACATAGTATGGGCGCCTTTAATTTACTTGTCTAATATGTATATTTCACTTAAAATAATTTAAGTGTTTTAGTAATAGTTGAATGGATTAATAAACATGTATATTATTAGATTATTAGTATAAAAACGATCACAAGTACATACCAGTCGCTATATATATATACCTTCTCACCTATATTTACAGGAAATTTACTAATATAAGTAAGTAATAATATAATTAATATTATATAATATGACATGTTTTAAAAGATGCAACGTTTTTAATTTCAAACTTGGGTTATTTTAATTTATTAACACTTAACATATTTCTATAGCGTGGTGTAAATTTTATAGCTAATAACACGGTGATTGTATTTATATATTTTATTTTTATATTTCTAGTAAATAATAAATATACAAAACACAGCCACACAAGTACCTGCGTTTACAATTTCATATCAACCACAATCATTTTTATCATTAACTAATTATTATTATATTTTTTTTTTAATATGACTTGTCATATTGTACTTCCTTTTCAAATGTAATTGCGCTGCAGCTAATTTACGCACTACCACCACCGCACAATCAATATTACACAAGTATACACTACTTACATCCTATAATGCCATAATTTACTATAAAAAAAATACCTATTGTAATATATTATATAGATACAATATAATGGTACTGTCTTTATCGATAATTTCGGTAGGTTGAACGTTTCATAAAATAATGGCACTGTAGTATATATACATCGATACAAGCAGCTCACACAATAATTAAATGAGATATCTAACAAATTTGAATTTACATGACGTGATAAAGTGAAAATTGAATTCACATTTATCATATACGTATAGTATATTAGTATCAATAAGATATTGTTTAAACGTTAGACAATGCATATCTAAAAAAATGTATACGACTCCAGTTGATCTATTGTTTGTTATTATTATTTTTTTCACACAACTTCAAATAAAAATAATAATATAATGAAAATAATGTTTCATTAGTTAATTTAGTTTTTCAGGTTACTACACATCTCAGAATTCATAACTTATTTTTATGTTTTTATCTGATTTATATAGTTTGGTGTATTTTAAAGGTAAACTATGTTTTTAGTAACTGAAAGCTTTAATCAAAACAATTTAAATATAAATCTATTAATAGATAAACATTGATGGTTAGTTATAATATATTTCATCAGCATAACGTAGAAAACTTTTTCTCACATTAAACAATTATTATTATTTAAAAATTTAATTGATAGAAATCGAAATTTTTAAGTTGATCATAATAGCCAGATATAATTAACCCATATGTTTTTTTATACTACATGATATTTAAGGAGAAATAATATAAATTATTTTGTTATTTTATTTTGATTTAAAAATGTTTACTAGTTTGATAAAAATAAAATAAAAAATTATAATATCAAGTATACAAACCGCATTGATGTTTAAACAGAAAAAATAACGCCCCTGAAATAAGCAACTTAACTTACAAGCACATGTTTATTGGATTGCAATCGGTAAGGAGAAATTACAAAAATCAATATTTTAACATTGTGTAATTAATAAAATTTATCTAAAATAAAAAAAAAAACATATTAATATTGATAACTATTAATGTATTATGTAGTTTTAATTAGAACAAAATTATACTGATTAAATTACGTTATGATAATATTTTATTATATTGTTACAATTATCTATAATATTACATTAATATAATACAACCTTTACAATTGTAATTTTTATTTAAGATTCTGTGCAAAACAGTTATACAAGTTTTTTATTTCTGAGTTAGTAAACAGTTGATCAAAAGTATAAAATGCCCAATTCTTATTAAAATTAAAGTACCTAATCGTGAAAAACAAGAAACAAATAACAGAACAGTCACGATTTTTTTAATAGCGTTTACAGTTTATTTTAGATTAAAGTTGTCAAAATCACAAATTTTTTATAAATATTCAAGTGTTAATATATTAATAATAATAATTAATATGATATCAAATTAAAACAAAATTAAGAACAAAACTTAAGTCAAACATTTTGTATATTTATTAGTAGTTTAAAAAGAGCCAAAATATTTTGAAAATTATATCATAAGAAGGAAATACTAATATAAATATATTTTAATAATTTTGAGAATCTATGGATATAAAAACAAGTATTTAAGTCATACATATGATAACAAAGTGATAGACAAGCTAGCCAAATCTATCTCTGATACAATCTTGCCTTCTTTTGCTCAATTATTTTGAACTGATTTTACCCCTACACTATTTCTTCACATTGTCAATCTCTGATCCAACTTCTGGAACAACTTGCCAGCCAACTTTGTATTATTTAAAAATAAATTCATTTTCCCCATCATTCCTGATAAAAAAAACTCGGTTCAACAACTTAGATCTACCAAGATCTAAAAATCTACTATTGTTCATTTCAACCGTCTCTACGTGAGTCATCGCTGCTAATTGATCACGCTTATAAACTTAATTTAAATGACTCCCTCTTCTGCACACTACACATAACTGAAAGTTTCTGTGATCTCTCACATTTAATCTTAGATTTCCGACATTAAATATCAAATGTATAGTCTTACTCAACACTCAACCACCTTAAATTTCTTAACATTTCCCCAACATCTCTTTGTTCAATATTAAATCTGAAATGGCTAGTTTTGTCATTTAATATTGTTAATATAATTATTTGTGTATATTATCATTTATTATTTGCATATAATATGTTTTAAAGTCATAATCTTATATAACTTAGAATTGTTTTTCCATTTGTTCTGTCCAATTATCCAAATCTGCATTATCTAAATAATTTTCGAGCATAATAATTTCTGACTAAAAGTAAATTAAAAAAAAAAGTTTTCATCAAAAAATAGTACAGTATAAATATTCAATATTATCAGTATTTTTAAAATTTTTAATTTTTTTCAAAAAATATCGAATAATTAAAAATTTTTAATAAATACAACCACATTGCTCCATTTAGAATCTAAAATTAAATAAGCCGACAAACATAATGAATGTACCAAAATTGGTTATTTTGACAATTCGATAAACCTTAACGTCTCTTCAATTATGACAGTTATGCTCTTCGTTTTATTTTCAGAATATCTAGGAGTTCTAAATACAACAGAACCTAAATTTCTGAGCGTACTTGAATTTTAAATAACTTACAAATACATACCTAATAAAATGATGTATTATAAGTTAAAGTTCTGATAATTACTAACCAATAGATACTTTGCACGTACAGGTGACAGGTGTCAGGTCACATATACAACAGTTTAAAATAATTATTACACTAAAATAATCAAGATACAATTTATTTTTATTATTTATATAGTTTACATAGGTTTCAATTAATCATACATTCACTTACAATTTAATTTGTTTAGGTAACATAAGATATATGTGTATTTATAAGTAATTTTAATACAAATTCAAAAAAAAAAAAATAATATTATCTAATCAAAACAATAAATTCCCATAATTTTGGTTCGAGTAAAAAAATCCGGTATATGAGCAGCAATTACACACACAGGTAAAATAGTGAAATTGCTAATAATATTACGTTCTATAAATAAAAGTTTTCATAAAAAGCATTCACAAAAAATAAATTAAAAACACATGTATTATACGATAAATAATTACATAATATATACATTTACAAAGTTTATAATTTCTGTACTTATGTTAGTAACAGTTAAATACAAAAATAAATAAAAGGATAAATTATAATTTGTCTACTATTTTTTAACTATCGATAAGAAAATAAACGACTAGTAATCCATTTTAATGGAAACGCACAATACCTCTTTAACAGCAGAAAATAAGTAATCATACAGGCACAAAATAGGTTTATTAATTTATAGAAAATATATGCTAAGAAAAATATGAGCATTGGTAACAAGAAATACAACAAGGATAATTATTTTTGTAAATTAACAAATAAATTATTATTATTTGAGTTATATTAATTTAAGCTCAGAAATAAAATAAGTAAAAAAATCTTAAGAAAATTCCCTATCATTTGCGTTCTTAAAGAGGCAATAAGCATATTTAATAATAATAATATTATTATATTATAAAAATAATATTAATAAATTAAAATAAACAATTACACATTTCAATATCACAATTGAACCACGTAAGCGGTTTTTGGGTAATATAAAATTTATTGATATAACATCAATACATTGAGAATTTATTGTAATAGTTAAAAAGCAAAAATTACGATAATAATTCAAAATAATAAGTATTTTAAACGTGACTCGCAATTGGATATATAATTATTATCCCAACAATTTAGTGGAAATGTGCGTTATCTTAAACAATAAATTGAGATGAATCCGGTATATTGTGTAGTAGTTATTTTCTCTAATCTCGGGAAGCTTAGTACATAGAAACACGTTAAAATAAAATCTTTTAATTTACCCATTTAGTAGGTACGTGATATTATTAATCAACAACTGAATTGACCAGATTCGGAGATCATAGAATATTGTACGATAGTAAATACAATAATAATAATGAAATAATATTATTCAAGACGTCGGACGTCAGATATCTAATTCGTAATGATATTGTAGATACATAAATTACAAGATCGGACTACCTAATAAATATTTTATACAAATATAAATTAGTTGTTATTGCCGTCGAGACTCCCAGTCGTTTAACTGTTATAAATAATATTAATAGTACTATTGTCAACATAATAATTATAATATAGTTCATTATTATTGATTATTATTAAATTACTATGGTGACGACGTTATTCTTAAGGACAAAGAGCTTCGTTCGATACGGCTGAGAATTTTGTTGATCACTTTTAACCGGACTTCAATGCTAGTATTCGCTAAGAGATCCACCTGCGAAAACAAAATATATTATTATCGTATAGTATTTTTTTAGTACAGAATTCGATAACACAATATTATATATAAATCAATATTAGGTATTATCAAATCGATAAATAATATATTTTATGATGATTGTGTGAAAACCTAATCAATAGATATGTACTAGATAATGAAATAATGATAAACTGTTAAAGTATATTTGTTATCCACTGCCAGATCAGGAAAAATTAGTCTTTTCCTTAAAGCTTGTACATAACAAAGAATTATTATTTACAATAATTACAGCTCATCGTTTCACATTTCTAAATTAAAAATATGAAGAAAAAAAAACGATCGCATTGAAATCTTTATCTTCATAATAATACTATTTTATACGTAAGTTATGCATAGTATTGTGCTGTGAATAATATATTAATATAGTAAATTTATCTTAATAGCAAAAATGTGAAATTTTGCTTTACATTTATCAAATAGTGAAGAATTTTAGTAGGCGTGGTTAAATTCTTTAAGATACTAAATTTTCATTTTAAAATTTTAATATTATTTTTTTAAACATCATAGAAAGGTAATAACGATATAATATCAAGTATCAACGTACTATAAAACATAATTTTAATCGAATCAAATTATTTTTGTTTATTATATACACAAATATATATTATAAATAATATACATTAACTAATTTTAGTTTCGATAATAAAAAAAATAAAAGTGACTTTAGATTTGAAAATTGTAATCAATAATAGATACTTTGTATAACTTAAATGTAAAAATATAAAAATATATGTCTTATAATGATATAAACCTATAAAAAAATATTGGAAAATACATCTTATAACAAAATCATGAACATTAAAAGAAAAGTAACGTTAAAATCTTTTTTACCATTGAACGTTTAAAAATGTTTTGATTTTTGAATTCTATAAATATTTTTCTTTCAAATCTGTCCCTGAATTCTTGTATAAACTTAATTTAAATTAAAAAAAAATTCGTACTCGCTGCTGTTGTCTTCATTTCATGCATAACGTACCAAAATATGCGTTGAGCAATTCTCATTTTGTGTTATTAGCTTAACTTTAATATTCAAATTAATTGGCTTATTATGAAACTTAAAAGTAAGAACATTATCTAAGTTCTCTCGTTAGACTTTTACCATGTTTAAGTTTTTAATTAAGTAGAGAGTATGTAAAATTAATATTTAAAAATCCTCATAACTCACTTTAAAATTAAAATATCGCAAAAAAAAAAAAAAACAACGAGAGAAGACGTGCAATGTACCTAATCTTTAATATTCATAATAATAACTAATATTTATTTATTTCAGAAAAAATAGATTTACAGTTACTAAACTTAAATTTAAAAACGTCTAGGTTAGGTCTAAATTTCGAATGTCAACAGAATCGGAAATGCCAGAAAATCATTCGGAAACACCGTGCCCGCCACCCCACTGGACGCGCCGCCATTACCACCACCCGGTGCGGTTGCTTTGGACGTGTCCGTCAAGCAAACTCTTGCATCACATATG
This sequence comes from Melanaphis sacchari, assembly GCF_002803265.2. Taxonomy (NCBI): domain Eukaryota; kingdom Metazoa; phylum Arthropoda; class Insecta; order Hemiptera; family Aphididae; genus Melanaphis; species Melanaphis sacchari. The sequence continues at coordinate 1,596,316 of NW_020271042.1, forward strand.
TGTCTTCGACTACCAGGGTCCCATTCGTATAATCGGTAGCCGAGTGATGGCCGTTGCAATGGACGGACACCACCCTGGGCGAGTGCAACACCGGCCGGTTAGACGGCAGCTGTAACAGGGTTGTAGTCCATCCGTCGCGTCGCCGGTCGGCTGCGCTGTTGCCGCGTCTCGGCAGTTTCGCGGTACCAGGGGCGCCGCTACCATCAATACCTTCCCCCGCAGACACAGTTCCACGCACGCTTGATCGACACGTCATCGCCTCATTCGGATACGAATCAACCGTACTTTTCCAGGACATCATTCCCATTTATATGTTATTAAACATTTCAACTACACTGTACTATACACAGCAAATATATTATCTTCAACAAAACCAAGTCTTGTGTTATTAAATAATTGTATAATAAAGTGAGATTAACTAATAAAAAACTCAAAGGCATGAAAGCCTTTAATGAAGTCATTAACGGGCATCCTATCTGTGTTTGATGGTCAGATTTTTTACCATATTTTAATTTTTAAACGAATTATTAGTTTATGTAAAATATCATAATTTAAAAATGTTCATGACACATAAATTAAAATCCAACAATCGAACGTTTAATGTCATTGGCTTATGTGTAATAAAGAATCTCAGATTCACTAAAAAATGCTCGGTCAAAAGTAAATTATCAAGATATTATTAATTAAAAAAAGTTAAGATTTTTAACAAATTAAAAAATAATGAACACAAGTGTCAAGTATTAGTTATTGTATTCCACCTACCTAACCAATCGCGTGACCAGTATTTTTTTACGGAGGGGGTGTGTTTTAAATGTATATTTGAATATCACTCTCCATTGATGTATAATCTTTATAAACGCCATATCATAAAAATTTAATAGAACCATACGTACAACACATTCTTTAGATATCTAATGCATAAATAAATGTTTACATAAATGCGATTGACTATGAGTGTATAATACAATATCAAAATATGTCACTGAACCATTTTATTTTTCATTTTGGAACCAACGACGCCACAGCTTTCGCACACAGCGAAACTTAACCTAACCTAACCAGAATACAGCTGTTAAGTAGTATATATTTATTATTTCGTGCGGTAGATATACGTATGTTATGATTGAATCAATTAAATATATGCATCACAAAGTTATCTTTTGATAATCAATATTATTCCAAAATTAATTCATTTAATCATTGTGAGTAATCAATGTTGAATGGGTGAGTGTTTTAAACATCTACGAAACTCCTGAGTTCGGTTTTAATTTTTTTCTTTAATAAAAATGATCTGTTTAATCAACCATTCAATTATATACAAAAATATAATGCGTAGTGTAAGTGCGTAAATACGATAAAGAATGCCCTCGATAATGTTATTTTTACGTTTTTTTAACACATTTGCACACAAAGTGTCTAAGAAGGCGTGGGTCAGTCGACCCTAAAATATATAAAATGTTATGATTATCATCGATAATAAAACTAGCTCGTTAAATAATATTTGGCGAGCGATGTAATAATAATAATTAAATATCAAATCATTAGTAACTCATTATACATGAAGTATAAATACTTGCATGTATTTGAAACATTTTTTTTTTGCATCACAAACGATCGAAAATAACCTCTGTACATATAATACATGTTATGCAAGACTTGTAGAATTTTATTTTTATTTATAATAGGTTTAAAAAATATAAATCACATTTCTTGTGTATAAACAAACCCAATATAATACATCCTTAAAATTATTATGTAGATAATAATCTTGAATATTTGCTAAAACCCACGCTAATAAATCTTAAAATTGATTAGTTAACCCTCAAGCCACAGACGAAGTATAAAGTTAGTATTTGGGTACACCATATTCTGCAATAGTATATTGTAACATTAAATAATATGAAAATAGATATCACTTTGAGAGCAATAAACTATAACAATATACAAATATTCACCTAAGGTCAACAACACAAAATTTTATGAACAAAAATTTGCTGTTATACGTTTGTAAGACGGGGACAGCATATTATGAAAGCGTAGATTCCTCATTGATGATATAGTTTATCTACCTATGTAATTTGACTAGAGAATTATGATGACACATATTTCATTGTACATAATATATAATTTACTAACCGTATCGACAATATATGGTGCGGCGGCGTTTGTTTGTCTAAAGAAGCTTTTCACATACGGCAACGCGAAACGAATAATAATAACAATACTTATTACATACCTATTAGGTGGTGTGTATATATTAGGTAGTAAATACCTACACAGTATAAAGTACGGAGGATAAAAAAAAGGGGGCGCAAACTCGCGTATGTTTACTATTACAGAACGAGTTACATAAGAACCGTTGGACATCAGACTAATGTCAAATCAGTGCGTGTATAATCTAATATAATGATTATTATTGACTTATTGTGCGGTGTTAATTTATGTAGTAGGTTGGGTTATGTATTATGATTTTTTGCAATTCATGGTTGTTGTTAAAATTTTATCATGTGCTGAAAATAAGGTTTCCACCGTTGCGTTGTACGTTGAGTACAACCAATCTAATTAAACTATAATACGATTTTTAGTTTTATTTTGTATTTTGTTAGCGACAAACAATGAAACATATTAATTATTTACACATTCTTAGACATTAATTAATGTTTTTTAAATAAAATTTACATAATTTCTTATAATTGTATTCAAAGCTTGATAAAAACATATAATGTTGACCATGTTTTTAAAAAAATAAATAAACTAGAGTATAAATAAATAGAATACATATACAGTATACACAATAAATACATTAAAGCGATAGAATACATTTTTATTGCCCTGAGATGAGCAATCGTATAATACGGCAATAATAATATTTAATGGCATTAATGTTTATTATTTATATAACTATATTATATAATGAGAACCCATAAACGGTATAAGTTATTACTTATACTAGATTAATTCAATAATAAAAAAAATAATAACAACAATGCAATGCAATGCATTTAAAGTTTAGGAAAAATGATGAGAATTTAATAGCATTTTTCTAAAAATAATATAACATTTATTATAGTTTATAATGTCAAAATAATGATATCTAACTCAAATATAATAGATATGAATTAAAAGTAAGTATATTATTATATGTTTTAATTTATTTATATAGGAGTTATTCTTAAATAACCAAAAACCGTAAATTGGTTCATATAAAATTATTTATTATTGTGATAATAAACACAATATAGTTTATAAAAAACATGGTATTTAAAGACATTTATATATATGTATATATATAATCATATTGTACGATAATCAATTTCCCAAAATGTATATTTTACAACTTTAAATTTTAGATACTTATTACTCATAATAATTCACCTAAATTAATAAGGTTTAATTTTTATAAAACAATAAACTGATTTTACGTTGTTTGTTCTATAAATCTGCACTCAACAGAAAAAAAATTTATACAAACAATAAATATTTAATCTAATTACATTATTATTGTGATAGTAATATCCACCTTCTCAAAAAATAATTAAATCTGTGTAAATAAATGAAGAAGTTTAGTTTGAAAATATTAATAATTTAATAAATTGTCGTTTATCTATATTTTAAGCCAACATAATGTAGTAAAATCATATCATAAAATATTTGAAGTATCTTTACTTACGAAACATTTTTATACTTACAACAATAAACAACAATATTGTATGTATTCTCAATTAGCTAATTATTTATATTTTATAATAAAAAATAAAAATAAAAATAATAACAATTGCTCATAAATTATGTAAACTAATACTCAGTAGACACTAATAATATACAAAACAGATACTGCATAATACACAGCCGACAAAGTTAAGAATGACATTATTTCATTCCATTTTCCAAATTAAATAAGTACTTTAATATATTACTCATTAATCTATCAAACAAGAATATTAGGCTAACTTAGATCCAAATAAATATATAAATAAATAAATAAATACCCGCGAGGTAGAATTCAATTTAATTTATAAATATAAATCGTAATCAATACGTAGAATTTGTTTTGTACTTACAAATTACACTAAACAAATATTACAAATTATCACTGAAGAATGAAAAATGAAGTTATACACTTCTGGTTCGGTATTTTTACTGATGTGATTAATTTTATAGCATCTAAGGATAGTTTATAAAAGGGGTTATCAATTAATATTTTTAAAGGGGTACGCCATTAACCCAAAAGACCTTCAATATTTAATATACGTAAGTAATTAACCAATGAATGAAAACGTATTAACAAAAAATATAATAAAAACTAATAAGAATTTAATTTAATTCATTGTAAGAAAAATTCTACGGATCTGTGGTCCCTTAATTATTATATCGTATAATGCTCAATACACATACATGTATAAAATACAAATACACTTTGGCTTGTACTAGGTATAAGCCAATATTAAATTTATTAAGTTTCAAATAAATGCATACAATATATTTCAACTTACATGGGCATTTTGTCCTAAGGGTAATAACGACAACAGCCACCACGTCCAAGCTGGACCATCAGGCAGTTCTTCCCAATTTGGTTCGGTGCTCGGTGGAAATCCAACAGTTCTCAAGATTTCAGATTTTATTTCAGACCGAAAACTATTAAACCACGTCAATCCCCGATTTCGAACGTCGTCGTGAAGTTTATATAATTCTATACATATATATAACCAAAATAAAGAGCTCATTAATTTGGCGCATAATATGAGTAATATTGTGATTAACAGAGATAGCAAATTCAGCGTCACTGAACAGTTTTCTTAATAAAACCAGTTCAACTACGTAAACATATAATAAAATATATCATATTAAATGTACTCACCTGATAATTTTTTTGATGGAACTTGTTCATCCTGTATGTATTGCACAGTAGCCATGTCATAGCCATCGTGTTCTTCTTGAACTAACACTTTAAATCGTCGCCTTCCGATTGTAGATAGAATAGAGCAACCATTACCCATCATGATCCTATCTTTAATTTCCAACACCGTCCCAAACTCGGCAAACCTAAAATCCAAATCAACAATATAAAATTTAAACGTAAAAAAAACGTACAGCGTCACGTGTCAGAGAAAAAAATTTACGATTTTTGATGCTTATTTTTTGTGCACGTATCCATAAGCCGTTTTTATAATACATAATTATCCTAATAATAATTATAATAATAATCAAGGCTCAGAAATTAATTCACAAAAAATTTCAAAATATGGAATAACACTAGTTGAAAAAATTAGAAAAATAATTTTAAAATTGTATCTATCTAGAACAGGGATGTGTAACTCAGAATTACTAGAGAGCTAATTTTAAGAAATTAAAAATCTAGTGGACCAGAGCACAGAAAGGAAACATAAAAAAAAGGTCATTCGAAATATGCATTTTAATTAGCATTTACTTTATTTATAGTGTAAATTTTTAACTTTAAAAAATTGTATGATGTTATTTGGAAATGTAGCATGGGCGAATAAAAAAAGCTCGTGGGCTGCCAGTACCCACCCCAAGTTTAGAAAATGCTAATATAAATATTTTATTAAAATTTAAATAAGCATCTATGATAATTTATTTTTGTATCACACCAAACAAATTAAGATAATTTTTTTTTAAGAATGCATAAAATATAGATATTCGCTGTTTTTTCAAATTATAAAAATAAATAATGGGTGTTCTATTGAACCATTAAAAAACCAATTAGATAAAATGCTTTAACAGAAATCACTTTTAATTTATAAATTAAAGCGAATTCTTAGCTCAAAAACGTGAACAATTCACAGACACGCAGAAATAAATACAGAAGATGTTAGTTGGTGTATTAATTTTATTCGAAATTATGCGCTTAAAATATTTAAATTTATAATCCAGATATCAGATACGAATCAAATGGGTTTTTTTTATTTTTTTCCCCCGAACAAATATCCAAATTCATTAAATCTAGAGCCCTAATAAATAATATTATACCATTATTGTTATTATTATGTATACGTGCGTGAGTGTACGAACTTCATGGGAGGACAGCAGTTGCTGATCATGGCGAATCTCCGCGTACCCGATTCTATGCACCTCCTGATCATCAGTCTGTATCGAGGTTCGAACACGTGTAATGGACATGATACAGACGGGAAAGCGTTCGTGCAAACGAATACCGGCAAATACGTGCTATCATGCTCCGCTTCCGGTTTCCAATTTATCGTCTGCATGAGATTGTTTTTGGTGTACTTGCAGTTGATCAGCTCATTGACAAATTCCGAGGTGTTCTTTTTGCTCAATGCTAAGCTCTACAAAAGACCGGGAAATATTTAACTTAGAATATGGGATTCAAAATCTTTTATACGTGAATAAACGTGTTTCTCATTCTACATAATATCTAAGTATACAATACGAATATACAATTGATAATATTTATAATAAGTACGCAAAATTTGGTTTTTAAATATAATATAAATGTATATCTATATATATTGTAATTCATGGGTATGGTCAAAGTTATAATATCATTAGCGTCCGATTAAAAAACAATCATAAATATTATAATTCTTTAAAATTGAATTTTTTCGATGCGATAAAATCCAATAAAATACAAGTAATGCATATCAATAAATAACGATTTTGTCTTATACCTCCGGTAAATGTTTAGAAAAGCTGTTCTTGGTACCTTATACAGGTAGAATATCTATGATATTAAATTCATATACATAACGTATATTTAGTAGTCACTATAGTCAGTATAACGACATAAGTTAACGGTTGACGGTGGTATACTGATTACAATATTATTGTAATGATTGACAATAAACACTGAAGACTTTGTATCGATGTGATATTATTCAATAGTATTACTATTAATATTTTCATTATTTTTATTATTATTATTACTATACTATTACAATAATCTATTGCGTCGAGATGATAATGATATTTTTACTCACAGGCGGCAGTGACGTCAGACACAGCGGACAGTGGAAACTGTAATCAAAATTATGCTCTAGACAGTCTAAACAGTACGTGTGTCCACAAGGTGTCGTTACCGGGTTCCTCAACATTCCGCAACATAAAACACAATTGAAATCCGATTCGTCCAACAACGATGTATCTACGTTTAGTGTGTTATTGATTAAGACGCTTGAATTGTAATCTAAAAAATCAAATCCGAAATGACGTTTGTTGTTTTGAATCTTGTCAATATTCACTGAGCGCAACTAATTGCTATATACATTAGATTATATATTTATATGTGTACACAAAATTGCGTGACCAAAATATCTTAATGGTCTAAGTGTTTCACATAGTTCGTATTATTATCTCATGAAAATAATATTTCATAACACTTATGAAATATTAATATTACTTAATAGTCTTCAAAGTACCTATTGAATAAACCTATAGGTATACTATACTAGTATACTATTATAGTAGTATATAATAATACTACCATTTGTTCGTAAAATTAGTTGCATAATTTTTGAATATAACAAAGTATATATGCCGTATAAACAAATATTTATATAATTATTTATTTTATTTCAAAAACATATGTTCGCATAAATATCTTTTATATTCTAGTGATATTTTTATGAGTAAAATATACTTTTATTTAGCATGGGGTAAAAGATATAAATTTAAATATAGCTAATTTTTTTACTTCATTTAACGTGCATTTTATGTTTGATTGCAAATACTAAAATCATCATTCGATTTAATTCTATATTAAATTTTAGCATCATTAGCAAATATTAAAATTTGCTTAGAGATATCTAAAACTAGATAAAAATTCAATGGCGTACTTTGGTAAGGTGACCTTCATGTCAGGACGCCCCCGACTTCAAAAAAATATCCCAATGTATTAGTACTTTACTAGTGCCCATCAAAATATGTATATTCAAACTGCAAAAATGATATTAATTTTATTATACCTGACAACACGATAAACGTTATATTTTTAAGTTAAATTTACAGTTTATTTGGAATATCCAGAAATTATTCAAATTTCACCGGGTCATTAAGAGATATTTGGAATTCTTCCCAAAAATCACCCAAAATATGCCACTGAAAAATATTATACCTTCCCAATAAAAAATTTCAGTTATGCCACAGAGTTTATTATGTACATTTTGCAATAGTGATTTAAATCTTTATTTTTTTTTAAAAACAAATGAAGAGTGTTTAAATATTGACAAAATGGATTAAAGGAATCAATTTATTATTTTTGGTAAAATAAAATAAAATTTTAAATTAATAAGTGATGACTAATAAAATTAAAACGCTTTGGCACCTCTCTAATAAATAAACAGTCTGTGCTTGAGGTAGGCGAGTTATAGAATGAAATATTAGATATAACCCATACATATATTATCAAATTACTGAAATATACACCACACATCTAATAACAATAGGTTATCTACTTGTTTGCTAGATCATTCAAACCAATTAGAAATAAATAGTTACATAAGATTGCTTTATAAATTATAATTATTTATAGTATCTACTCAAAACATTTACTATAATATAATTATATTTATAAAAACATGAGCTCTAAGAATAATTATTGTACTAAAAAATAAGTAACCGATAACTAACAAGGCTGCAGGCAAGGCTGGCTAAGTTAACTAATTATTTTAACCCGTTAAATAAAATTAATATAGAATAATTTAACTAAATTTTAAAATAATTTAACTTGGTTAAAAATCATTTACATTTTTTTTTTTTAAATTAAATTATTTAATTATAACCTAATTCCAAAGCACAATAAATACATTTTATAAAATTATAAATATATAATAAAACTATTACATGAATATAAGAGTAATTATTAAAAAATAATAAAAAGGGTGGTGCCATATTTAAATAAAGTATTTTAATATTAGAAATAATACATTCAACATTTTGACAGTCTACACTTTAGTATTTACAATACATATAACATTATAAAAATACCTACTTACGATTGTGTATTAATATTTTCTTTTTTAAAAAAAAAAAACAATAATTTGTATAAAACAAAATATACTTTTAATCCGTGGGGTTAAATTAGAAAAATTAACTTAATTTGTCTGTGCATAATTAAATAATTAATTAGTGATTATTAGTATCTATATTTTATCGAAAACAATTTAACTTATTAAGTTACTTTTATTGATTAGAACTCTCGTTATGTAACTTAGTTAAAAATAAGAAAACTTTTTTATTAATTTAAATTTTTTAACTGTTTAATTACTAGCTTTTTCAATAGTTTCTAATTTATAATAATTAACATAATATAATCCACATACGTTTAGTTTGCATTATTTCAAAAAAAATCTGTTGAACCAACTCGGTCAATGTATTGATTTCACAAAGTTGTTTTTTCATAAATGTACTTTCTTTTATGATAGATTTCTAAAAACAATACAAGCATTTAATTATTTAATTTTCTAAATAAAATTGTTTACATTAACATACTACTTTTAAAGTATCTGAACTATTATCGAATACGTTAGATTTGTTGATAAACGTGTTCAAGTACGATCTTAAATAACTGTGAGATATGGGATTCCAACCCTCTAGATCTAGATCTTCAGTTTCATTGGAACATATTATCAGTAACCTTTGTAGCACCTCGTTAATTTGTGATTTGAGTTTTTGATTGTTTTCGCCTAGCACAGCGCTCAACGAAAACTCTAATAACGCCTCTTGATATCTCTTCAGAGAAAACAACGCCATACCATACGTGAAATGTCCCTAATAAATTTCAAATTATTGATCTAATGTTGAAAACAAATAAATATGTATAAAAACGTACTTTTGACCACTTCGGTTTTATTTGGACCACACGACTAGCATCCAAAAGAGCGTTTTCATTGAGTCCAAGTTTAAGCAGCGTTCTCGATCTAACGTTTAGTAAATCATAATTTTCACCTCCTGAAAAACAATAATAGCAGATTGAATTTTCACGCCAATTATGTATCAATAGAAATTTATTATGATATGTAAAACTAACATCTCATGAAGTGCATAAACAATACATAATGATGAAAAATGTATAAATTATTTATATTGATAATGGTGTTAATTGTTTTAAAAAGTCATGGACTTAATAATAAGCCAATATTACCTTTAATTATAATATATACATATAAAATATAGGTATGTACAAAAGTATACATGAATAAATTTCTAGGAAAACCACTCTAAACTTTGAGCATTCCGAGCTTATGTGGGTCTACCACCTAAGAAGAAAGATCTACCGAAAATCTGGGGAGGAAGCATCAAATACTGCAGCGCTATTCGGAGACCGGAAACCTCAACGGTACTCCATTTTTGTTTATTTATCATATTATATACCTAATATATATTTATATGTATTTTTGTATTTTTAGGTATTTATTGACGATTTTTTAAATTATATTATTATTGAAAAATAATAATGCAATTGAAGTGGTAGTAATAATAGTATAGTGGTTCCAGTCTCAGTTGTGATTCCACGTTAAAAAAAAAAAGATACACACTGAACATAGGTAATTAGATATTCACTAACTGCGTAACTGACCATAGTTCAATTATTTTGTCATAATACTCATTAAGTAAAGTACTATCTATAGAAAAATGTGGTCTCATATTAATGAAAAATAATTATTTTGAAATTATTCACCTACTAAACATACTACATATAACATATAGGTACTAGATACTGATATAATAATTTATTTTATATCGTCAAAATAATCTAAAAAAAAAAAAACAATTTGTTTTATAAATAAAGTACTTATCTAAAAACCAAAAAAAAAAAAATTATACCTATTATGTTCCAATTTAGTTTTAAAAGTAATAACTAATAACTAATAAGTTATAACATTAAATATTGCTTATCCTAATCTTGTATTACCTTTTAGTATTATACAACAACGATTTATTTAGACACAATGCCACATTAAAATTTTAATAATTAATACATAATTTAGTCCATATTTTTTCGTTGATGGTTTTTATTAAAATTCCACCTAAATGTCTTCATTAAATATACATCAAGACATCAAAGTCGGCGTGAAAAATGGTCAGTTGAAAACTTGAAAACAATAGTTTTGAGCCATTTATAGTTTTGACAAATACCGTTTATATCATTTACAACATATTAAATTCAACACATATAACTTACTCAATACATACAGTAATTACATGCTTTTACATCAATGACGATAATTTAAAATGACTCGTGTACTCTTGACACTTAATAGCCTATCATAAAATGTATAGAATAGATCAACAAATTCTTATCTCGAAAAAGGAACTTTATGCCTTAAAATACATTTAATGTGACATAATATATACTTCAATACAATAAGCAATTAATAAATATATATTAAAAATGTTTTTCATTTTTAATAATTTTCTTAGTTTATATATTATTTTTATAAAATAAAAAGGATACATTTTTTTCCGATCGAATACTTGCGCCAAATTTACTTGAACTATGTAGTAACTTTACATTATAATAATAATTAATTTGATTTATATATATATATATATTTAAGATTATTATAGTTATAACTTTTAATACAAATTGTTTTCAAATAACCGTCAATAATACATTTATTATTATTATTTTTTTTTTTAATAGTAATCAATTATACAATTTTTTTTTCAAATTATAGACTACAACAATACTTAATACACATTTTTTAGAAATAATAATACCTAATTAATGAATAAATATTTTTACTCTATACATTGTTTTCTCAAATAATTTAATAATAGCCAATAATATACATTTTTAAAAATAAATATCACAATATACGTACACATCTTTATTTCAAATAATAACTAAATACAACTATTTTTACATACCCATAATGCGTTAATTTTTAGTTTTCATAATTATCTATTGTTTTTAAAATTATTCTAATCTGATTTTAATTTGTAAATTTTTCAAATAGTTGAGAATATTGTTGTCTGTTAATATTACTACTGCTTTAAAGACAAACATATGTTTGAACTTATTTGATAAAAATTTTTTAAAATGTTAAAATATTGGGATGCAATTTATAAGATAAAATTGTTCATTGAAATTTGAAGTGAACATGAAAAAATGTATAATTATTTGTGGTTTTACTTAAATTTGATCCTATCATAACTATTATAATTTTAAGAATAAAAATATATTTAATTGATGTAATTATGATGTAAAACCACTTTACAACACAAGTAAATTTATCATAAATGGACAATCGGAAAAACCGTACCTTTTTTTTTTTTTTTGATGTAGATAGGTTGTAGTCAAAATGGACGATACCTGAACAAGTGTGCTACTAAGGAAGGAGCCAAGAACTTTCATTTGGCCCATATAGGTATATTATTAAATATATTAAATAGTATTATTCAAATTGTACTGAAAATATTTAAATATTACCTAATACTGCGATATCATGATGACATGTTCAAATCATATTAAAAGTCAATAGCGTGATGAACGATATTTTCCTATTGCAATTGATCAACCCTATACAATTTATCTTAAATTTAAAAACTAAAATGTATTTTATTTGAAATTATTGATAATCTACATTGTATAACAAAAATTCTAAATTAACCTACAGTTTTAAATTATATATGATAATTATTGTTGGGAGGAGGGTAGGATTGTTCATTATTTAAGTATTTAGGGCTTAAAATATGCTTGCCACACCACTGTTAAAACCTCACAAGTTAAATTGTTCATTGATATAAAACAAAATTAGATATTAACTGTTGTTATTTTCTGAACAAATTCACAATGAAATCATATCAAATGGAATGAATAATTACCACTAATATACGTAAATAAAATAATAACAGTGTATATTGTAAGCCTTTTAAACGTTATCACATAACAGTTACATAATGTATTGTTTTTCAATGATAATATATTTTTAAGAGTTAAAATTTCATTACAGTTTTACTGTTCACAATTTAAATGTTATAAATCATAACTAACTTTTGTTAAAATAAATTGTTCATATTTTGCAATACGAATATTGTTCTCTAATAATTATGACATTAACCACGTGTTAGGGTTAATATGTATATTATAATATTAAATTGGTAGTGTATTCGCGTCGTATCAATCTTATTTTAATTAATGGAAGTAATAACTTGTTGAGTGAAAACTGTTTAAACATAAATTAATAATTACATAACATGAGTTTATACCATAATATGCACAAGGTAAAAAACCGTTTAACTGATTGTTAGTCTCAGTCGACTAATCAACACAATACGAATGAGTCAATATATAACATGGGTCATAAAGTGATATATATATATAAATACTAATAACATTATTATTAATTAAAACATTTTTCAACATACCTACGCGTACTAGGCGAGTGCTCGTCACTAAAATACGTAAATAAATATAATTCAATATTATTGTGCAAGGCGAGGAAAGAAATAAGCGATATAAGGTATTTATAATATTATAAGTTATAATAGCTTTATGAATATGTTCTAATGATAGATGACAAAATTAATAATATAATATTTATTAAATACCTATTGTATTAATATTTTTATGGAATAAATAATTTTGTCAAGATACCTCCCGTCCAACACAATCATAAGAATCCGTGACCTCCGAAAAACTGTTCAACGTAAGCAATAATACTTTTATTATTATTATTATTATTATTATTATATAGTCTTCGGTTTCTACGTGTAACAACGTTTGTGCAGTATATAAGACGTATAATATACTACTTTATTACTATTATTATTATTGTTACCGTCATCGTACATACAATACATAATGCGGTAAAAATGTCCCGACCGCCAGAGGTTTACCTAAGGTTTTACATAATAAGAATAATAATTTATATTGGTACCAAGTTTGTCAATGACGCAATTGCCTCGCGTATACGAACGACGACTGTACCTGCCTGCCTGTCGTATCGACGCCCTCTAGTGGATTGCGCCAACCCGTGTTATCCAACAAAACCTCCTTGTTATGTGTATTTTTTTTTCGTTTTAGTATTACTCAAACTTACATAACCCTCTCCCGGCCTCTCAGTAAGTATACCATCTTATGTAAAAAAATCAAATACCTAACAAAATTATAACATCACGCGGTACCCCTCAACCACGGCAGATATAATATCGAATTAATCGGTAATAAATAATAATAATATAGCGTATAATATAAACTTTTTATTTTATTTTTTTTCCAACTATGCACAGTAATATCGTTTACATCGGTTGCTTGCTAACAGTATTATTATAATAATATCTAAAGATCGGTTTTATATAAACCTATTTTAAATTGCAAAATATGCATTTAGAAAACACAAAATATGCAAAATAATCTTTAAAAATTTTGCAATTTAATTTTTACGCCTATTATATATTGTTACAGCTATCAATTAATTATCAGTTATCAAAAAATTATTAAAATACACAATTCACAGTAAAATTAATATTATATTATTTATATATTACCTATATTATACAGTAAATTATCAACAGTTATTTATTTGTTATAAAACAAGACATTAATGATAAAAAAAAATGATTATACAAACAAATTAGAATATTTATGATGAAAATATATACAATTTAAATGTTATTAGAAAAACAATAAGTAATGTATTTTCCACATTGGTTTTGGCTAAATTCTAACGACGGTTTATAACAATGGTGTACCCGTGAACGCAACAAATTTTGTTCCACATAAATGCTTATTATGGGTGCATATTTAAAATTCTTTAGATGTAAGAACTCTTGAAATCAATGTTTTTAACTATGAGTATTTTAAAAATGTCTTTTAAAAATTTAAACATATTTTTTTAAATTAATACGTTATTTTCATTTTCAAAAAAATTATTTATAGAATTTGTAATTTGTTCAACAATTGCTAAACCTTCTGTTAGTAAAACCTAAAATCTCAATTTTTTTAATACTATCAACAATAATTAAAATTTGTTTTTTTTTTTTTGTTATTGTTTTAGTTAAAATTATTTTTGTTTTTGATATCATCTTCCTATAGATTTTTAATAACATTTTTAAAATCTTTGAAATTATCTGCATAAAACATCGCTGATTACATGCACCCTTCTGCAGTAATATTATAGATTGAGGCGGTAATGATTTATTAGGTAACGTTTCATAATAAAATTAAATTCTATAAAAAGAGTTTTCAAAAATATCTTTTTTCTATCATTAAATATAAAATCATGAAAAATATCCATAATCTTTTTTATGATTCGATGAATCTTGCGTACAGTAAGTGTACAAACGTAAAATTATATTGTTTTTAAAAATATTTTCAATCTTTATGTTATAGGATAAATGTATACAATGAAATCGTATTCAAAATTATGAATTAAAATTAAAACATTTAAATTTAGGTAATATGCAAAAATTTTCATTTTTATGAAAAATATGCACTCATACCCAGTATATGCAATAATTTAAAATATATAAAAAAAAATTTGCAATTTTCTTTATTTATGTATGATAAATGAAAATGCATTTACTGTGTGTAATTGCTTATACAAATTTGAACATGTATTATATTATGCAAAATCCGGTTTTCAATGATAAAAATAAAATAATACATAATCGACATCGTAATATTTTGATATATTATAAAATTTTCAAACCAATAGGTAGAATACGCACGAATAATATTTTAATAATTTATTTTTGCGTTCGGCACACTAAATATGTAACATCATTACTTATTATACATAATATGTATATACGTAACACGCACAGCAATTAAGAATTATTATTTAACGATATACATAATATTATAATAAATATTATCACATGTCGTCACGTCAATAATTTTAATTTTAATAAGCTGTACATAACTAACATTGTCCATTTGACATTTGTATACACAAATATGACGACCTATATCAGGTATAGCGTGTAGGTACGCAGTTATACAAAACCTATTACAATAATAAAAATTATAAGTAGATAACAGAAAAAAAAAAAAAACTGACCACAAAAATATTAAAATAAAATGTATTTGTTTTTTGTGCATAGGGCAGGGACAAACTTGTCGCGCGCCTTGTAATATTATTGTTAGCGAGCACAAAATCATGTTACGATTATCCCATATTCGTATAAGTTTTACATAGTCCATCATAAATTACAATAGTTATATCCACTTCGGTTTTACGTAAAAATTTTAATAATAATCATATAACAACGAGTGAGTGAAAACCAAAATTGCAACTCACGTTAAAGTTTGGCAGTTCCACGAACTAAAATCCTATTTTATGTATAATGTACGTATGTTATATTTCACAGAGACAGGACAAACGCGTTTTGTGTACGCAATATTATTATCGGTACCTATATCATCTATATTTCTTACATACATATTATATAAGACGACGAACCTGTTGCCATGGCCGTTAACGGATCGCACACAAAAAATTTTGCACTAGTGTAGGTTGGTAAGTAGGTAGATACCAAGTAGTATACATATGTGTAATATTTCATAAACTTGCCCTTGAGTCCAGCCGACCATGAAAAATCAATCATGCTGCAAATAACGTCACTGCAATTTATACATACGAGTTGTCTCCTATTTTCTAAGCATCGTATTTATACACGTTAATAAATATACTATTTTCTAATCAATATTTTCAAAATATAATTTACAATTTCAGAAAATTGTAACTGAGTATAAATTAGAAAACAAAAATATTATTAATCATAGATTTATTTACATAAACTTAAAATATTGGTTTTTGTGTTCCTTAAAATTTTAAGATTGACAATTATTTACAGAAGTAATTTACGTCATATACGTTTTAAAAACTGTGTATAGAAGCACCCTGTAGTCTGCACCCTTAAAAGTTCAATAAAATATAGAATATTACTATGTATCATTATTATAAAAATATACGTTTACATCGTATTATGTACAATACATTTTGTATACACACAATATGCACACGTGCTATGATTTTCAGATCGAAATTTCTTAAACGAAAACAACGTGATTATAAGTGCGTATTACCTATTAGTTTTATTTTCCTTATTTTACGCGTTATTTTACCAAGTATATAATAGATTAATGCGGTCATCGACTTATATAGTACTTGTATAGTATTTAACATATTTATTTATTTGTTCCTAGAAGCAAAAATGTATCCTTGTTTTGATCGATAAATATTTAGTATGATAATATATAATTTAATTTTAATTTTAAATTATTGTCTTCAAATGTAAATGATGATTAGCAATTGTGATAAAAATGACAACACCAGGTACAACGTTCTGTATAAAATCTATTATTATTATTTTTAAATAGTTTATAAAATTATTATTATTATTAACCTTATCTAACAAGGTAATTTTCTTCCGGTTAAGATTTTAAGATAGACACATTTTAAAATAAAATCTGCAATGTCAGGTATTAAGTGTATTTTTTCCTCGTGAATACCAATTCCCCACCTGCTAGTTTATAAGTGGTATACTTAGATTGACACCCACTCCACATATTTATAATTTATACACCATTACTATTCTACAACAAAAAGTATACTTCAAGTTTAGGTAAATAAAAATATAGAACAATAATCTATTATTCATTATTATCATTTTCCAAAAATATTTTTCAAAATATTACTCAACCATCCAAATAAGTTATATCGATGAGGACATGAGGAACACAGTGTACCTAAGGCAACCATGTATAATTTATTATATGTATGTAAAAACACTACAGTAAACTGGATTAATAATTATTGAATCTCATATCTCCCTAAAGAAATCAATTTTATAATACACAAAATATGACTGTACTAAGATTGTGACTTTGACGACATTTATTAGTACTTAACTTTAAATATTGGTGTATCATAATTTATAGGATATACTTATGTGGGAAGACCAGTATATTAGTAAACAATGCAGTCATGCGGTAGGTTAGATCTGATTTTTAATAAGCAATATTATATGTTAAGAAAATAAGTAGTAGTTATTATTTATATTAATTATTACGTATTTAAAAATGTATACTTGCTGCACAAGAGTAGCGACAACAGCTGATCAGTAAACAAATTGAGTGAAAGCCATCCGGCAGCGATGACCTGGATGTCAAGGTACGTATATAAAATAAAATACAAAAAATTCACGCTTTCGGCCAACGTTGACCCGAATAAAACTGCGCATGTTCTACATTTTTTTCTTCCGCTTCAACCCGCGTTTTTCTTCATTTAAGATATTAAATATAGCAGCCAGTAGACATCGTTAACAGTATGCATGTATATAAATTGTTACATATATTGAGAGCAATCAGTAGTTGTCTAGGATTTTTTCTAGGAAGAAAACATTAATCGATTCCTTTAAGCAATTTAAAAAGAAAAAGAGAAAAACATAGTAAATTATAATTTTATTACATAATCAACAAATTTTAACTGAGTACTTATATAAATGTTCTGTACCAATTACCTACATATGATTATAAAATAATGTGACTTATAAAAATTATTTTAAAAATTATTGTTTTTACTCGTACAATATTTAATAATCACATTAGAAACGTATATTAAAATGTATAGATTGAAAACTGCTCTAAGAGGATCTCGAATTTTTGGGATGTGGTCCACCACCGAAATGACGAGTCTACCTTATCTAATCTATTTGATGGTCGTCTGTATATAATATAAAATATTTCTTTAAATTGAAGATAACATCAATATTAATACATCGTTTTATCAGCAAAGTAAATCATCGTCTCGGGATCGACGAAATTTTTTTCTTTTATCGGCCAATATGTTGATATTTTTTCCGTACCCGAATGAATTATGCAGATACACAAACAATTAGAGACAGACATAGGCACACTCACCGGTGTCGTCTTGAGTAAATATATAAGCAGTAAAAACGTATAATTGGAAGACTACACAAGGATACGTCGATATTGATCTTAGTGTCAGAGTATAATATATACATATTAAACTTTATATATATAAATATATATACTAGTACTATGTATAGTATTAGTAAACACTCCATAACGTAACTATTTTATTATTATTTTTATTAATTGTTTACCTATATATATATATATATTATATATATTATATATAAACAATAGGTTAAGGGTCCAGCCTTTACAGCTGTCGAGAACGTAAAATCCAAACAATAATATATATATACATTACATTAGCTTATACATCATGACATAGGTTGTAAATATATCATATATCTATTATTACAACAACATCGTCACGCACACGAGCAAGAGCGAACGCACAAGTCTTAGTTACCCGCGCACCTCTCTGTATATAATATTAATGTTATGTAACACCGTTTAATTTCCTCCGGAGGTCTCCATGCAATTCATGTATTTCGTTTAAGGCGTGTAATTAGATGTTATTGTTTCATCAACAACACTGTGTATAATACAACATCAAATATTATGTTTATTATTTATTTTCTACGATATGCTATACAATCGGTACACAACCATTCAAAAAATGACGTTATACGATATCTATACCTATTGAAGATATATTTTCAGACAAACAAGCATACTATGTTTTATAAATATGATGATATCATGTATATAAATATACATTATGCATGTTGATAAATCTAAAAGGTTTATAAGTGTATAATATACATATATAATAACTAATAATAGGAAATTTGTAAATAGGAGATACCAACTAACAGCTGATTAAAGACATAATTTAATATAATTATCATAAATACTCAACTAATCCATCCGTTTTATATTTTTCATATTAATCATATTATAATCATATCATAATTATATATCATGTTATAATTATATAATATGACAATCAAATAGTGAGGCTACGATACTTTTTTCAAAAAAATTATTCCGTATAGCACATTTCTGTTTCATGAACAATGACTGTATAAGGTAATAATAAAATAATATTCATAAAACATACCTATATGGCTATATACCTGTATTTCGCACTTATCGTATAAATACCTATAAGTATTAGAGCACTTACAGAATGACTCCACCAAAATATTTTTAATACTAATTAAAAAAAAAAATTATTAGTATGTACTCTTATCATAACTATCAAATCCATATCATAATTTTATAGTATCTGTATATATATTTATGATATACAGGTTAAAATATTAATAAAAACATCATCCTACGAATTATATTTTATTTTGTATGGCCGTTCATGTTAATACGTGCAAATTCAAGATGCTATACAATTATACATCATGTATACTATAAATGGTCCGAAAAATGAATTCAAATGTATGAGCATAATATTATTTATATGTTTATACTGTTTATAGTACAGAGTATCTAGAATTTGAATTTTTTTTTTTTTTTTTTAATATCATTATTTGTACAGCATGCTTATAAATATATATTAGAGCACCGTACATCGAACATACATAGCTTACGTAACGTAAACAATATAATACTTGAATAAACGAAATTTGGAGTGCAGCTTTCGTATCTTGTGTATATTATGCTCTGCTCACCAACTGATATAATTTTATAGGCTTTAGCCGTTTTAGGCCTATAGGTACCGTAACTACTAAGCTAAATCACATTATTATATTTATATAATACCTATGAGTGTGTGTGTATGTGTGTATTTAGGATATATATTATATATGTAGACTATAGTATAACTATTGCATTTTACTTTTGCATAAGTAAGAAAAACACAGGTACAATACGTACCTACCAAACGTATAATAAGTATAATATGCAATTTTGCGATAATAATTGATATATTATATTGACCGAAGAAAACCTTAATATTTGAGTAAATATAAAATATTATAATAATAGGCATGCTTTAGGTAATAGTAAAGGTTTCCCGAAATTGTTACATCCGTATATAATGTTGTATCACCTTTGCCAATGTCCGATCCGATTACATGACTTATTTTTATTCGAGCAGACGAGCCTATCGGCTTTTTTGGAACTCTCGTGAATTCGTATATATAAGTAGGTACTACAAATAGATGCGACTCTCTAGTACACGCGTATAAATATAAATTAAAATAATATATACTATTATGTATGTATATATTTATTTACGGTATATACAGTTGACATACAAAACATACTATACATAATATGTGTTATAATACTCGTATGTTTACATCCTATTAATAGAGTATTACATAAATGGGTCATTGAGAAACGCGAGTAAGGATCACATTATAATATTACTATTATGATTCTAGATTCTTGGTGTTCGTATAGAATATGCAGATTTCTAATTTACTTCACAGGTATAGATTCTGAAGTCTAAAATTGGGAAAGGCTACATTTTTTTTTCACAAAACTGAAATTATAACTTAAGTACTTAATAGATTATAAATAACATTATATGTAGGATTTATTAATAATATTAACAAGTTAATATATAATAAAAATTTTAAAATGTATGGATTTTAAGTATGAACTATTTATTTTATAAATGAAAAATATATTAAAAAGCATAAAAAAAATCCAAATGGAGAACAGTTACATAATAAAAAACAATAGTTGAACGTTAAACACCTGTTATATCGGTCAATTTTTATGCCTTTAAAAATAAGTTTAAAACACAGTTTAAAATACTACATACGTAATATATAATTATTAGGTACTTTATGTTAAAAAAAATATATTTTAACACAAATTGTTAAGGTTTTAAATTATTTTATTTATAACTTTCATCTTTAGATATACTTGTGTAATATTATTGTTAAATACTGATATAAAAGGGTACCCATGATATATTACTACACTTAAATATATAATATAAACAACTTTTAGTACTTTAAAAATTATTGATTCAAGATAATATATAAATCAATATATTTTTCAAATCTATTTCTTTTTATAGATTTATTTAATAAACTGCGCGAAAATCAATATGTTGTTATCAAAATAATTAAAAACCTAAGGTTTACAATCATATAAAATAAGTTATTTATAATTTCAAAATTGTATATTATTAATAATTATAATTATTACATATAAGTACCTATTTTGAACTATGTGAAAATATGTTTTTATTTTTACTAAAAAATACAAAAACATAATAATTTTAGATCAAGTTATTATTTTATAAAAAAATTACCTTGTATAGGTTTATAAACAGCACCAAAACTTTTAAAACATATACTTCCAATTTAGGTTACACGAGAATAAAAAAAACTCTACTGACCAAATTTAAATATATATTATAGTATGATGTTCAACTGAGTTTCTATTATAATATAAGTTTAAAAGGCATACATAAGATATGACGGTTATCTATTGGGTTCGGATGTCATAATATTATTAAGGCAGGAAATATTGATTCAGATAGTAGAAAAAGATTATCGAAATCGATTTTGAAACTTCCAACGTTGAACTATAAATACTTGTTTTGTGTAAAAGAAATTTAAGTCACGCATTATATAATAATTAGAACTATGCGTACATGACTACGTAAAATATATTTACTTGTATATAATATCTATATTGATCTATAATTTAAACCAGGAGTCTCCAAACTTTTTTTATCCGAGGGCCACAAAAAGCCAAAAAAAGCTCTTAGCGAGCCAAAATGTATAAACACATTTAATTTTCTTATATAATTTATAAATTACAGCCAATAAAGCTGATAATTGCTCGTGCGCGCGATAATGATTATGGAAACTATAAATATTTTTAGAATATTTGCCGTTATTTGACGGGTCGGTGAAAACTTATTCGGGGGCCGCATCCAACCCGCGGGCCGTAGTTTGGGGATCCCTGATATAAACAAAAATGAATGAAAAAATCTTTGATTTAATAATTATGAAAAAGATAAGTACAAATAACCACTTTGCTTCGACAGTACCTATAGATATTGAATAAATCTTGTCTTTAGATATAGGTCACTACTTCACTAGACGAGTTAAAATTGTATTCAATAGGTAATTTATTTCTTGCATTTAAAAATAATACTAGATATACTTTAATAAGTATTTATATTATTATCATAGTTATTAATTTTATTATTATAAAATAGTAAGCATAATATACGAAAAACATAATATAGCCATAAAGGTAAAAAATTAATCTAAATATTTTTTTAAAAACATTGCAAATAATAAAATATAACAATATATGTAAAATTATTTAATCTCTAAGTACATTAAAAATAATTTAAACCATTATTCTCCGATTCAAATTAAAATTTGAACTTCAATTATTTATAAAAAAATGTATCTGTCAAAATATTTTTTTTATATTTATTACTAGATTTATGAGAAACTTCAAAATAAATTTAAAAACCTAGTAATAAAAAATTAACATTTTATACAATTTTACGTATATTAGATTATTGTGATTTTGACATATTATTTTGTCAAAATTTGAATTTTTAAAACAAATTCATGCACAATATGTATTTTCAATATTTTTGTAATGCTATTGCTATTAACATATACAGCAAAGTGAAATATCTACTGCCTATATTATTTTTATTTTATTCTTAAAATTAACTTAACTTTAACTAAAATGTTTGTCAATACTTAAAAAAATATAAGCAAGTGGGTACTTCGTTTTTCTGTACATTAAGTGTCGAACGGTTCACTATTATGAGTGTGTTAAATTAAAATGCAATGTATATTAATGATATACGATAAAATTCTGAACGGAAACAGTCTGTCAGCTTTTGTCACTAAGTATATTACATGATAAATTTTTTTGATATAGTTTAAATGAAATATATGTATATTTTTAACGTTTAAGTTAAAACCAGCCTACCATAAAACAGTGTGAAAAAGTGAACCTCATGGTAAAATTGGTAAGTAATATTTTAAAATTAATCTACATATTTTTTAAATTTTATTCCATATCATTAATAATATACATAAAATTTATAAGGCAACCATGATTATAAAACAATTATTTTAATAACAATATTGAATTTGCGTAAAAAATCTCGTTTTTCCTTATTTTTTGTTTATTTTTTCTAATTATTAAAGTGCTAGGAATTTTTAAATTTAACCTCTTTAAAGTTTTTCTATTATTTATCGTGTATACAGACGCAAAAAAAAAATCATACATTTTTATAAAATCAATACATTTATTATTCCGCTTAGAATTTAGAATATAAAAACTTAAAATTTGTCGAAATATCTTGAAAATGTCATTAAGTACGTAGAATGTTTAAGGTTTTACGATTTTAAATGTTTTGAGTCACAGTAAAAAAAAACCAAAATTTGATTAATTAAGATTCGAAATTAGAAATCTTATCCATTTTAATTAAAATGTAAATTTACGTTCATAAATAATTATAGTAAAATTTTTACACTGCTCAATAATTTTGTTAGTTTTAGTATAAATAATTTACAAGCAATCTTGTTTTAAATTTTTAAGTTTTATAACTCACAAAACAAATTACCTATTTACTTGTATACTGAAAAATAACTAAAAAAAAGTAGAAAATTTAAATAGAAATCTATAAAAAAACAAATAAAGAGCTAACATTTTTAAGATTTATATCATTATGTCATAAATAGAAAATTCTTATACAGTATAAACAATTGGTAAAAATTTCAAGTGTCAATTTTGTCAAAAACTGGTTTTGAGCAACAATTCCTGTTTTCCCTTTTATTTTTTTTTAATTTTTGGTTTTGGCTTGTTTTTATCGAATATTAAGTAAAAACAAAAATTATTTTACCAATTTTTTTTTATGTTTAACCTCCCCCCATATTACCAAATAAACTCACTGCCCTACTATACAATACATTGAAATTGATTATTGGATTAATATAAATAGGTACTTCAAAGATTAGGTCAAAATACAAATTTATATAATCAATACATTCATCGCTCTATTCAGAATATAACAATATAATACTGATACTTATTTTTATTTATTTTGCTCACTAAAAAATTATGTAAAATTATAAATGTAAAAGAAGCAGAAATTAGATGCTGCAAGATACTTTTAAAATATAATAACTTAGTTGTTCGTTTTCGTTCTAAAAACAATTCAATAAAACAGATTAATGTGTACAATAATTGTGTTTAATAATAGAATCATATTTTGTATAAATTAATATTATTTACATTCTTAATAGGTACTTGATATATTTTCAAACTTCGATTTTAATCTATTTTATTATTTATTAAAATTATTAACATTCTATACAGATAAAAGTAAAATAAGTAAATTTGATCATTGATATTGGCAGGTAAATAACAGGAAGTCAATTAATAGCATTAATCATCAAGTACTTATTCAACAGTGTTACCCAACAGCTACATTCTACTATAAATTTATATTTATTATATATACGGTATGATAATATAATACAAGTGTTTTTTCACAACACTTCAGTAAACCAAGAACAATGTAAATTTTAACAAAATTATATTAAATATATTGAATTTGCAGTTTACCTCGATACTATATTTTGGACCGAATCAGTGGCGCCAAACCCTATGTTAATGTAGGGCAATTGTCTTACATATAAAATTGATGATGGGTGAGTAAATCTATTTTGGTAGCTTAAACAACCGAATGTATGGGAGTTTGTTTTAAATGTTTGTCCTACATATTTTTTTTTTTACTTCGGCGTCACTGCACCAAATATCCAGGGTTATTCTTTCAAAAAACGACGCGCGCAAATACGGAACAGTTAAATATTCGCCTAATGGCTAATACGAGTATAGTAATACATAGGTAGGTTTATAAACTATTAAATATAACAGTATATACTTAATTGATAATATTTGTTGCAATAGAAAAATACAATGAAATGCAGATAAAATTTTAATATTTGATAGTTTAATTGTATTCAAATGTAAATGATTTACCGCTCTCGCTTCTTTAATGGAAATAATATTTTAAAATTCTTATACTAGAAGTTCTAATGAAAAAAAAATAATATTTTTATTAGGTATACTCACTTTATTTGCTAATTTGTAATAATTTTATAAATGATTTTTTTGTATTTATTAAGTTTTTATATCAAAGATAATAGTAAGGTATAAACTGTTTGTAATTTATATTTATTTTATGTATCTTGCTACGCTCATATCTAACTATAATATATTATGACTTATGTTCTCATATATCATACTAATGTTTTATGTCCACATCCGTAATTGTAATTTAAATATTGTTAATTGGTTTACTCAATGTTTTTACTTTAAATTATTCTCCCGTGTGCGTAGTTCTATTTAATCAAGTTATTTATCTCAAAAAAATTTTCCACAATATTTTATTAAAAAATACTCATTGGATAATAAAGATAATTTTCAATGTGAATAATGTAAACAATAAATAAATTAAAGGAATCATCAAGTTTTTATAAATGATTAAGACAACGATTTATATCTTTACATTTTGTGAAATAAAAATTAAACGATATCATGGGTCAAAATAGATAAAAAATTAATTAAACCAATTCGTAGATTATAACCATAACCGATAAAAATATTACCTACAACACGAGTTAGATAATATTATTTTACGCACGTAACAGCGATATATTTTTTTGCATGAACAATTATATTTTGGCACATATTATTGTATAACTATAATATATATATATAAGACCCTCATTTGAAACAAACATATACGCATATTCATAAAAAAAAGATACATATGAATCATATGATTGACTTAAACGCATATATATATTATACATATTATTACGGTTGCTGATTAGTAGTTTTTTGGGTGTGTTATGCATTAATATATTATCGTTTTTTAAATAATTTCAAAACGTTGTTTACTAAGATTCAATACCTAATGGCTAATATATAAATTATTACAACTTTATAACATTATATAGAAAAAAACAAGAAATTATTAATAAATCACTAAACTAAATCAAAAACTATAGTCAAAATAAATAAATTAAATTATCGAATGAACAAAGTGAACCTTTACACACTCTACGATTTAATGAAATTTCATGAAAATATAATAAATTAACGTTTTTGTTACATTAATTTAACAAGCACAGTTGTTTAACATGTTGTTAAAATTACACAAATTAAGAAAAAAACAGGCATTCTAATCTCTATATTTCTCATTTCAATCTATGAATAGTAATATAAAATATTGATTGACGATTTAGAACCCTTAGAGCCTAATTTAATCTTATTTAATATCCAGAAAATATTAATATTGTCTTAGAAATCTTCATAAAATTATAATGTTCGGATAAGTTTAATTTTTATTGAATGAGTTTAAATGTTAAATTTATTAGATATTATCACCTTTGTAAATCATAAACTAAAACTCCATTGTTAAAAACTACTCATTCGTATCAGCGATACGAAAATTGTTTTTCAAATACAGTTTTAAATTCGTTTATATATAAATCTTACAAGGAGCTTTTATCGGTGCTATTATCACTATTATTTTTTTGATATAAACTTAATTATACATTTTATTTTGATATTCCTCTTTTAGATATTTTAAATAAATAATAATTCATTGGCAATAAAAATTATATATATTTCCCTATTTCGTTCACAATTGAAATATGTAGTTCTTATACAGTGTCCTAATACTACAATTTTAAATCGCAGCTTTGAATTTATCAAAAAATGTATTCTAAATTTCAAAGGTTAACGTATACTATTCTTTAAATGGTAAATATCTAATTATAATAAGTTTTAAGATTTTAAATATATTTTCTTCAAAAAATCACAAAAATAATTAAAATTCTCCTTTAATTTAATATCGTTATTCAAAATTTAAATAATAAAGTAAATAATCTACCTCAATTAAAAATTCTTAAATTTTAAATTAAATATTTATTATATATGAGTACCATATGGATACATTAATATTACTTAATGTATTGCAATTTTTATAATTTAATATTATATTATAAAATTAACGGCTATGATTCATTTTTCTCAGATTTAACTTTATGTCTTTATGATAACTTAATATATATAATAAGTATAGTAGCTTGTAAGTTTTGTTTTACACACATATGAGTATACGTATATATTATATAAGATATACTTACTAGTTAATATGTATTTAACTAACTGCTATATAAAGTACTACGCCTATACTGTGTGATTATTTTATCAAACAACACTCGTTATTTCAAAATCTATTAACACTTGAAAATATTTTTTATATAATTTTTTATCAAAATGAACTAACTTTTTTTTTTTAATTTATATTTTTTTAATATTTTGTATCGTTATAATTGTTCAAGTTTTTTACTTTTTTGAATAACAGCATACATTTTTAATTTCATAATCTGAAGTAGGATACTTTTTTAAATATTTTAATTCATAGAAATCAAAATTCAAACTATAAGTTCCTAAGTTATAACTTATAAATATTTAAAGTTTTGGTGAACGGAGTGAAGTAGTACGGTCATACTCCACAAAATATTGGTGGCTCATTACTCCGAATTTTGATTTTTACGAATCAAAATACTCCAAAAAATATTCTGCTACAGAATATGAAATTAAAATGAATATTGTAAATTTTTGTCATTAGGCACCGAGCCACCGAATAACATAATATAAATAAACGTTAAATGGTTACAAAAAAAAAAAAAATATACGAAACCCCATTTTTTATTACAAAGATTTAAGACCTTTAAATAAAAATTATAAATTATATTGATCGATTTCAGTCTTATAAATGCATATATTTTTGTTTTAACATATTTCGTGATACAATTTTAAAAAAAGTAGGTTTTAGTACTATGTACGTAATATTTTATCACGCGATATAAATTAACTGAGTAAATATTATGCTATCATATTATACAATTATTGGACACCAGCAACTAGTTGGAAATCAAATGAGATTTCAAAATAATTTTTTTTTAGTATTTCAAAGGACCTAGGTCGTTTTACTTGTCAGTTATATATTTCAGAAGTTTATATAAACAGTATGTTAATTAATTATAAAATTAGTAACCTTAGTTCAGGATACATTGCAGATATTTTAATAAATTGTTTTGATGTATACGACTAACAACCTACCATTTACCATGGTATTTACACTATACTCTGCAGTGCACATATTCAAACTATACCTATATAGTGAAATGGGGTCACTGACCTTTTCAATCTAAAAACTCACTATCGCACAGTAATAAATAAAATTAAAATCGAACGTCATACCGGTGTAATATGCCTGGTTGAACTTTATGAGGGCCAAGTGGATCTTGTCTTGTCTGTACAAAGCCTTGCCCTCTTCCAGCAGCTCGGAGGCCCGCAATTGCACCGGCCACAGTTTCTCGACCAATGACTTGACCAGTACGTCAACGTGTGGCTGGAACGGCGTGCGCGCGCCACACTTATTGCACACTATCGGCTTGCAAGCAGTACCACCCCCGCACTTCCGGCAACACGTGTGACCACACAGCAACGTGACCGGTTCTCGGAGCACCAGGCTACAGACGCAGCAAACGAACGGACAAGACTGTTGCTGCTGATGGCCGTGGTGGGCATTGTGGTGGTAGACGTGGCTATTGTGGTGCTGATAGTTGTTGAGTTGGTTCTGCTGTTGTTGCGACTGTGGCGGTGGTGACGAGGGATTTGGAATTGTCTGCGAGTCGTCGAACTGCTGCCGAATCAAGTCGAGAAACGCCGAGGTCACGTGCCACAGGCAATCTGCGGGCAGTGGACCCATCCGGAAACAATGGGCGTACAAGGCCAAGGATTCGCACACGTGGCCGCACTTGGCCACCGAATCGGCGTACTCGATGCACGCTTCCAAATTGTTGTAACCGACGTCGACACTGCCATTTTGGATCTGCTGCAGTCCCTCCTGTTGCTGCTGCAGTTGTTGTTGCAGCTGCTGTTGCTGCTGCTGCTGCTGTTGCTGTTGCTGCTCTTGGTGATGCTGTTGTCCGCCCCCGCCATACGCACTGATGTATAGACCGGAGAAATTGTCGTTTGCTACCACTTTGGCCATAAAATCATTAATGCTAATTTCCACCTCTTGAATGAAGAACGACATTAACCTGCAAATACCACTCGTATTTAATATTATACCATTTTATGTAATATTATACTTATTAAATTCAAAAATAATAATACAATAGTTGTCGATCACGCGCATTTTTTGTTAAAATGTAAATAATATCAGACGTCGATGTCTTACTCAACTAAAAATAAAAATTAAATATTGTTGGTATATTACGCAACCTATCTTGTAAAATATTTATGTCTTATAACAGTTATAACTAATAGATCGGTAAACATATTACGACTAATTTATTGTTATATTAAACTACCCCTGAAACGTATAGTCATTGGCAACTGTGTTCGATTACCGTCACCAGCATATTATGTTCAATATATACTATATAGTAAATTTGTGTACGTTTACACATTACATGTAATAATTCACTATTTATTTAATAAAATTGTAAACATAATAATATATTAATATATCATCGGTCATATGCGCTGAGTGCGTTATCATCCTATTCAAGAATGTGATCGAATACTTTTTTTCTCCACCCGCTTAAATCGAGTATTAATATCGTTTATATTATCGAGAGTATAAAATTTATTTTTAAAACACGAATTTATCAACGATTTCAAACTCCGATGACCATAGTTTTTAAATATATACATACAAAACATATATTAATTGTTGGTTTATATGGTGGAAAACAAAATCAGTCCAACCGCGATACACGTCCAACTGTAAATTCATACGTAAAGCACGTGTATGCCGTGCTCCTTTTTTCGCCCCCACTGACTGACTGGCCAGTGACTGCCGACTGGCAATTCTCGACGTGCAACAGTAAGCAAGCGAGTCACGAATGCGCGCGCCCACTCCCTACCCTTCACTGCGCACACCATTCCGTTTAGTCGCATTATTACTATTATTAATAATATTATACGGATTACGTAACCCGAGCAGAACCAGTCAGAAATGTTTACAAGACCATAATGACATAAATTCTACACACGCGCGACACAATCGCACGAGCTTGCGCCCATTGTCGTCGGGTTAGAAAACAATCGTTTTTATTTTTTATTATTTAAACATTATGTTCAAGTCTTATTACATAGATCGTTGGAATAAAATGTTTACTAATTTACCATAAGTAAATGTTGAATGTTTGATTTTCGAAAGATTTTTTTTCGACATTTTTGTTTGGTTACGACTTTTAAACTGGGTATGCCTATTATAAGAAATTATTATCCACGCGAGCTTTTGATGCATGCGTATTCTATAATTTCTATACTATATTAATGTGATATTGAAATTCGTTTATTTCAGTTATTTGAATACATTGTCTTAGAGTTCAAGAAATTTTCGGATAAAACTCAGAGTTTACAGACAGTTGAATGATACTAAGATTAAAAAAACAAATTGTTCGACTGAAAACTGGATGGTATGGCTATAGACTAATTCGCAAATATATGAAATAAACATATCTCTCCCACCCTGTACATAACAACAGACAGTGTTATAACTTATAAGATTTAATACCTATTATTCGTATTTTTTTGTTTAGTATAGAAACATGAATAAACAAAATTGCGCAACGAAGCATGAACACCCACACAAAGTTGTATGCACTTTGTAATTTCGTATTACGCACTTAAGATTTCGTAATACATACAATATGACCAGGTTATAAATCATAAATCACCAGAGCGAAATCTAAAATGTGTTACGATTCCTGCGGCTCTGTGTAAATTATATTAATATTATACGCAAACGATTGTAATAAAACGGCCAGAGTGCGCAATGACTGCACGATTGAATGTTATTAGGTCATTTCTGTAACCAACTATGAGTATGAACCATTATTATTATTATTATTATTATTACTATTGAGACACAAGCATAAACTGCCTAATTAATTACAATCCTCTTTTTTGTTTTTAAAATCACGCGGTGTGGATTCACCATAACTGAAACTTTTACAAAATAATAAAATACATATTATATACCATCCTGGCTCATTCTGACTATTTAACTACACGTAAAAATCAACTAAAAAGTAAAACTTTTTTAAGTAGATTTGAAGGCAAAATACCATCTGAAGTTACAACTGGTTATTGAATATTAAATGTTCACAAATATTCTATACCTTACAACAGTCCATTTTCTATTTAATAATCGAGATGCCGATCAAAAGTTTTAGTGAATTTATGCGATTATAATATAATATTTTATGAGTATTGCATAGCAACAATATTATAATAATATAGTGACGATTTGGACGCTCTATCTCAAGTTGAACACGTAATATTATTATTTTTTCAATATTTCAGTACTTACCTAACATGTATAACCAAATTCCCATTCCATTTATCTATTTATAATATTTATATATGTGTAGTTTAATCTAACCCTACTCAATTATGTTTACAAAATATATCACTTTCACTTTTATCAATCATTTAGCTACTTACATTTTTAGTTTTTTTTTTACCGTATACTAACTAAATTTACGATATGTGGCGTCACATACCTATTAAAATTTTCAGTGATGTAAGCAAAATATTTAATAATTATTAGCAATTTTCTTGAATGGTAGTTACCTAATTAGATATCATGCATAAATAAAATATTTTAAGAACTAATGAGCATACCAAAGTCAAAAATCCAAAATTACTCATTATTAATTTTTAGTAATTTAAAAAATATCTAACCTATACAGTATACTCGTACTTATACTTTTACAAATAATAAAACGTGAAAATTTCAAAATATATTTTTAGCATTAGATAATTCAAGGTCTGAAATGTTAATAAAAAATAAACACTTAAATTCTAAACGGGGCGAGAATATAGAGTGTAAACATAATAGTTTAACAATGATATGTATTTATTTTTTTTGTCTTAAAAGTGATTTCTAGAAGCAAATTGAATCAAGTTGGTACTAAAAATAAAAAATTCCTGCTAATTTTTAAAACTATCTGGAAAAGCCAAAATAAAACCTATCCAAATCAATTGTTTTTTGTAACTCAAAAATAAAAACCATAGACTTAAAATATTCATATTTACTTAAACTTATGTAATTTTCAAAATAATAAGACCAATCAAATTTCTGCTTGAGTGTAAAAACCTTGAAAATTAAATACGAAATTCCATGTACGTTATTCTCACAGTAAATAAAAAAATATCAAAAATATATAGTTAAAACTATTTTTCTAAAGAATCAAAGATCAAATTTAAATGAAATTCGTCAAAATCAAAAATATTTGTCAGCTACTTTATAGCTTCAAATTCATAAAATTATATCACCTATATATAGCTTTTAAATTGAGTATAGATAAACAATTTTAGGTCCGATCAAAAAGCTAGAAAATTTATTACAATTTATCATATAAGTTGTTCCTATAACAATTAAAAAATAGTATTTGATACATTAGCATAATTTTTATTTATAATTATTTGATATTGACAAAACTAGGTAATAAACAAAGAATAACAACTTTAGTTATTTTGTTAAAATTTAAATATATTATTTGTGGGGACTTACAACTTTTATTTATATGATTATATATATTTTTTTATATATATACATAGCTTTCAGTACTAAACTATTACAGCATACTATACGGCAGAGTGATAAAAGTAAGTAACTTGCCTGCTTTTTTTAAAATTTAATTTGTTATAAAATTATGTATCTTATACGAAATTACTATGATGCAAAAAATCCTAGTCCATTATCATGTATAGTAATTGTATACTTCAACAATAAGTGCTTTGAAAAATAATCGTGATAAATTAATTATCCAAATCGTACAATTCTGAGATATTTACATCTAAGTATGTACAGAGTAATTTTATTCATTAACCATGCTTGCCCACATGTTTTCCTTTATAATGTATTTATTCAAATTCTTATATGCGAAAATTTAAAATACACTCAAAGACCGTATTTTTAAAATTTTGAATTTTGTTGCATTACTTAAGGAGTGCCTTAAAAATGTATACAATAATACAATATAAGTATTATCAAAAAATTAAAACAGTCTCTTCACATGAACCCACCAAATTAAATAGGACTCAGGAGGTGTTGTTGACATACGGTTTTCCCCTTCAAGCCAACCAAGTCATCTTTACTATTACTATATTGTCAAATTTACTTATTTTACTTTTCTGTATAGATTGTAAATATACTTTTATAAATAAAATTTAAAAAAATCTACTGGAAAAAAAAAAATTATTATTATTAATTTAAATTTTTTTTTCATTTTTATTTATTTATTTTTTTTTTTTTTTTGCTATAGAAATTATTATTTTATAATAACTTTAAAAACTGTAAAGATACCACGTTTATTTATATAGTACTTTTGTAAAATTACTAAATAATAATATTAAATTATATTTTATTCAATATATAATATAATAATCTAACATTTAGCAAAATGAATCAATACATTTTTAAACCTCTCAACTTATGATAAAAATAACCGTGTAGGTATCACAGCAACAAACTATTTGTAAATTCCTAGACAATTGACGTCAATCGCAAAGTCACATAAGACGTATATGATCATTTTTATAATACGCTCAAAAACCACGATAAAAACATTTGGCTGTTATGCCATTTTACCAATGTACAGTAATAATTGTCAATATTTTTTATATTATTTATCAACTTTTTGAATCTAATAAGAACAAATAAATTAAAATAAATAAAGTACATTATCAATCAGAAAATTTACTCCCAAGTATTTAAACTTAAGACTCTTGTTTTAATTGTATAAATTAGAACCTTGATTCTAGTTTATAATACAAATTTAACACCTGATACCACTAACTAATGTTATAAAAATCTATCAAGATTATGATCATCTAAAAAAATATGTTACATTGATAAACATTTCAAACAAAACACTTTATGCAATTTTATACCAGTTTGATGAACTTTGGATAAATAATTGATAATAAATTAAAATATCTTTATTATCATTAAGCATTAACGTTTCACATTTCAACACAAGCATTTTTCAGATATATTATTTTTATACTTAGGAAACACATTAATTATAATTGTTTTGTTGAGACAAACTGCAATTAGATGAAGAGATGAATCTTTGAAATATCAATTGACTTATGAATAAAAATAATTAAAACAGTTCTTAAAATATAAATAAAATTTACGTTTGCAAATTAAAAAATTCTATATGAATTATTTATTCAAGTAGTATTTAATTGATAAACTCAATATATCTAAGTGACGAATAGCGATCGTTAAAAAATCACACATCCGACTATGATTATTAAATTCAAATGTATAAATCGTGTACTCAAAATAATTACCTAAAACTAATACTATTTGTGGTAAAAACTATTGAATTATTTTTATAAAATGTATTTTAAAAGTATGGTATTTAGTTTTAACTTCCTGTAATGATTTTGTTTTTATATTTATAAAATTAATACAATTAATAAACATTTTTCATTACTAAAAATTAAAGAAAAATAAATAAATAATAGAATGTTTAATTACAAACTAATGTTACAAGTATGGATAAATGTATATACCATAATATATAAGCGGCATAGTCAATATAGTGTATGCCACGAGGTCATTCAAATTTTATTTTACAAAATCGGTGATGCATCACTTACATTAGTCAATAAGTATAATTTAGATTACGTATTACATATTTTTGAAAAATTAAATTAAAACCTTGTACATATAAACAATATATATAATTTACAGATATATCATGTTATAATTAATTAAGTTCAACGATCCATGTATTATGTATAACGTATGTGTACCTATCTATTTATTATTAATGTTATTTGAGAATTAAAATCATAATTTATTTCATTATTAAGCAATTTTTATACAATTTCTGTTGATTAAATTTTTGTCCTAATTAATTATTTTATTTTTACTCTGTAAAATAAAAGATATGTTTAGGTACGTGATATTAATTACCTTAATTTTTAAATTGTTTATTGTAATAATATTTAATGGGATGGTAACTTTTATTCACCATAAAAATAAATTTCATTCGTAAAATAAATGCAAAATTATAGTTAACATATTTTAATAAAATTGAATTGTTTTTTTCTTTTTTAATTAACCTGAATTGACTGAAGCATCTAATACATATTAATTAATTATTCAAGAGTAATATTATAAATTATAATAATACATTTTTTATTAGTATACAGCTTTTTGGTTGGTTTCAAAACATTAAAACAGTGTGAATATATTATTTTTTATCAATATACAATATATATTATACACTGATGAATACTAGAAAAGCTGTACTGTGCATACGGAAATTTTCTGTTATCCTCAGCACATAATATTATTATGAAACAATATAAACAGCATAGTTATAATATTCATAAACTGAGATGTATTTATAATTATTTGTAACCGTATTTATATAATGTAACTATATACAAAATATTATATCCGAGTATAAAATGTTACATATCATACTAGTAGGTACGCATAAATTAAAATTTAGAAAATCAACAAAAAAATTATTGAATTCATTAAAAAAAAAGAAAAATTATTCATATTATAAACATTAAATAATAATATTAAAGCTAGTATCGTTACTTCAACTCAGCTACCACAACTGCTGTAGTTATATCTGCTAAAATATAATTTTAATTACATAATAAGTTTCAATAAATTGCTTCACGCGGTACGTAATCAAATACAATTAGTTTTATCCCACGCGCGGGGACCAGGAGAGAATAATAATTACCATTATATGGTATTATGCGGTAATAGGTATATATAGTATATGTACCTAATATATAAGCGTTACATATAATAAAGCAATATTTTATTATATGTATATAGTAAACGTTCTGATCTCACAGAAATTCACAGCCATCAAGATCAAGGTTTTTATCCGAATGATACACGTATTACGTATTATTTTACGTACTTATTATTATATCATTATTATAAGTTCTACTGTTAGTGTTCGCTCACAAATAACGACGAGACTGTTTCCTAATAAAACAATACTATATACGTGTATATTATTATGGCAATCGTATTTTATAATTTCGCCAGCGGGCGGACTACATGCAATATGAGTGGTTATACACAGATCAACTCCTACCGCCCTTTACTCACCCCACAACAACCGATCGAATGATTACAAATTAAATCATCGGAAGAGTTACGTTGTCACCATCTGCTTGATCGTGCATTAATTAAAATATCTTGTGGACGCATGCAAAAGTTTGTTTTTGAATTTTTTTTTTTTACACCATAGTGTTATAGGATAAAAACGCAATATTATGTCGCGCAAAGCAAGTCTCCAATATTTCCAAGTTCTAATCGTATCGCATTACTCACACGCTACCGTCACGTGCTAAATATTATATTTTACTTTAAACTGCAATAATATAGCTATGATATACACCACGAATAGAACACGTATCCTCATTAACATATTACCTATATGTGTGTGCAATCGATTCAATTAAACTCCAGCGAAAAATCTTAGTTAAACACACACACGCACATTGATTGTATATAGATGCACATAATTTATATGATTATATAATTTATATGAAACGAACAGGAATTTTTTTTCTAGACAAAAATCCGGCAGTATAATATATTATACGCATTATTATAATCCAAAATTTGGATACATTAGGACACCCTCTTCCCACTACACCACCACCCTTCAATATACGCCGCAATCTTGGGTCGCTGTATCATTGAAAAAATTTTCTAAAGATAATTTCCTGTGCGATTATTATTGCGTGACAATAATTTTATTTTGTGGTGCTGCTAGTAAAATATATTAACACTAATGTTACGTAACGGTCCTTTTTTGATCAAAGATCCTGAATTTTTTTTATTGCACGTCTGTGTATTATCAACACACCCGTAACATACCTAATAATATGTTGTCATATACGACATCATAATAAAATTACATAATATTTATATTATTTATTAATATAATCATAATATTATATTATGATGTTCATTTTCATCACCCCAGATGCTCACAAAAATAATTAAAACAAAGTACCAAATAATTTGATAATAAGTACAGTTTTTATTTATATTTCTAAATCTTTTGATATATAGATCATGAGAATATCTATCATCTTGTATGTGCACGCCAATTTATTTGAATGGCGACTCTATGTGATAATTTTTAATAAAAAAATGTATCCAGACTATAAAAAATTGAAATAACACTGAACTAGAGAACCCTCTTAAACTAACCTGATAGCTTACTATATAAACAAATTTCGTGAAAATTTATAAAATTCAAAATCGATATTAGGACAATGTTTGTTATTATTTTTAAAAACAAGCTTCTGATTAAAACTTACATCCTCTCACATCAAAATTTAGTGATTAATTTTTAAATTTTTGAAATTAGAAATATTTAAAAAAAAAATAAAGATAATTTTATTTATTTAGTAGTACAATATAAATTGCATATTTTGATTTTACTTACAGTTTTCATTCTAATTTTTTAAAGAGTACATATTTTGTACTCCAAATTTGTAATTTAACTGCCGCGAAGAATACATTAACATCCGACACCTCCGCAAATTATTCGATGCGTTTAAACAAATCGTATTACAAATTCACTACTATTATATCAATAAAAAAATAATTTAATTTGTAGACACTAAATACAGCATTAAAAAATCAACACGGAATTAACAATAAACGAACTAAACGATATACAACAACAAACGCCGACGGCCAACTGGTTCGTAAAACGATTACATTCTCGACCGAGCAAAAATTTAAATTATCACTAGTCCATTCAACCGAGTAGCAGAAAACTAACAGTTCGCAGACATGGGTGGATTACTAGCGCTCCCTACGGCTTATTACTACGCCGTCGACTATCATACATTTTCGACAGCGTCACCACGACCTATCTAATATAGATAATAATTTACAGTTCAGTCATATTTTCTCAACGACTTATGTCGTTCCAAGTAAAAAAAATTTTTTTTAGTTTTATCAGATAAAATAACATATATATTCCACCAGGATATTTTAAAATTTTATTAATAATACCAAATTCAAGTAGAATTTTATTATCCATAACATTTTAGAATTTTAATTTATAATTCAACATTAAATTCAAATACAATTAATAATTTGGTTCGTCCAATGTTTATTTACCTAAATATCAAATAAATACATTTTTTGGAAAATGCTTAAAATACTATTATTTGAGCTCAATACAATTGTTGATATATTATTATTTAATAACAAGTACCACTTTTCAGGTATAGATGTATAGTCTATGTCTATATAATGTATTATGTGTAAATATTATCACAACTAGTCGAGTACTAGTTATGGTATCTACCTAATAAACTAAGATCATTTTATAATTATGTAATAATTTAATTGTAATATATAATTAATAAGTATGTTAGTACAGTTCTATGATTATTTCTGAATTATGAAGCTGTAAATTTAAAATTTTATCAAACTTTTATGTCACACTCGAATTCAATAACATTTTTGATACAAAAATTAACAAAATAAAAATGTCTATAAAAAAAAAAAAAAAAAAAAACAGTATTTTTTTAATAGTTATCATTTAAGTTCTGAGCGTAGTAATAAATCGATATGTAATTAATTATAATTTATTTCACAGTATCCGCAGTCATGTTTTGAAGTATTAATAATGGATTAACGCTTAAAATTTGATCTAGTTGTTACTTGGGGTGTAGATAGATACAAAATAACCAAATTCATTTTGTCAAAAACAAAATTTGTGTAAATATTCTTGTTTTTCAGTTATGTTTTTTTTAGTTTTTCTAAATTCTCTATTTCTTCTGATAAAAATATTATGAATTTGTTTAACGTTTTCCAGCCTCTATCTCTTGACTTCCAAAATACAACTAAATCTAATCTGCTAACCAAACACTACACGTAAAATTTAAGGTTTTTTCTGTTCCAAACCATCAAAAAGTTAACAGACACACAAAAAAAATTTAACTTAAAAAAAAATAAAATTCAAATTATTTAAAAGATGTGAAATTCAAATCTTGATATTGGGTATTATCCAGTTATCATATAAATTTCCTCACAAAATTATAAAATTGAATTCTTTATATTTAATGGTTTTAGTTTTGAAATATTAATTTTTTCACCTAATGTATTCAATGTCTGAAACAACCTATTTTAGAATTATAATTATTTTAAAATTATTCAAGTTACACAATAATGTATAAACACAATAAAATTGATCAGCTCATTTTGATACCGATTACATAATACTAATTTGTATCACTCATTATATTGTGTAATATGAGTAATTTGTTTAACAAAGTGCGTGTACTGAATATTTAAATAAAAACTAATATTTCGAGTAGAAACAGCTGCTGATTCTGTATAATGAAATTGTTAATGAAACATGTTAATTTAAAACATCTATAACATATAATAATACTTGCGGGTTACCCGTTACGACTTTATCTATGAAATTTTTATAGATACATTATAAAAATTAATAATTTATGACAACAATTTTATCATAAAACTTCTCTATATTTAATGCATTTCCATTTACGTAGTACCAAAATTACCAAACTTATGGGCGAACTGACTCTAACATGCCACATAAAAATGTTCATGTGAAAAAGAGCCTACAATTGTGAGTTAGAGACTCGTGGCTTATAAGCACTTGCTCATCTATGTATCTATGTATACAATTTTCATGGAAATTTTATTTTTTTCTGATTTCAACCTTTTTAAATCGAAATTTTGAAAAATCCTTTGTTAATACACAGTGAAATTATAATATTAAACTATTCTCAAAATTTCAAATCGATAGCTCTAATAAATTCGGCTTTACGTTGATTATGAATCAGTCACTCAGAACAGCCTCGTTTATATGTACAGATTATTTACTTTATATCAACCAAAACAAAACACAACCAATACATTTTTTGTTTGAATTAATCAATTCATCAAACATTGAAGTATTAAAAAAAATAATAGATATTATAAAAGAACATAAAAGTTTTAATATTTATTTTAAATTAAACACAGTTAAAAATCATAATTTAAAACCTTATTTAAATTTTATGTAAATTATTTTTAATAATAAATAGTCTAAAAATAAATATGTCTTTTTATGGAGTTTTTCCTATAACAAAGCAATATAATTATGTATTGGTATATTTTTATAGCTGAGTAAGGTTGCGATTTTGTAGAAAAATTGATCATTTTTAGCATACAATAAAACATAGCTTCCTTAACACAAAAATTGAATTAGTTACATATTAATTCAATTATTGTCAAATTTTCATTCAACTTTTTTAGAAATTATTGTCTTATTAATATTGTACGTGATTTTGTACGCACATCATTGAACTTGATTAATTAACTTTAATCCAAAATATTTTACACCAATAATTGGTTTTTCTTAATTCTCACTAAAAACCACATTTTTGTTTTTTATAGAAATATTATACAATCTGTGGAATACAATAGGAATATTTGAAAAATTACAGTGATAGTAAATACTTACACTACCAGTATTAATATTATTATTAATTATTGAAAAATAGTTCACGAAGTTTTCGTCTTTAAGATTATTATGTTATGAGGAAGCCAAGAAATTTAAAAACAGATTAAATTGTACAAAAACACTTGTAATTTATATACAAACTTAAATCAATATTATATTCATTAAATTACACCAAAACCAAAGGTATCTATTTTTAATAAAATTAGTCATGCTAAGAAAATAAATATAACATAATATGTTATAGAAAAATATTTTAAGTGATTTTTTAAGCAATTTGTTATTGTATATACACAGCTCAATGTTTAAACACAAATAAAAATATGTAAAAGAATAATGTAACAAGAAATAAACTTATTGTACAAAATCAAATTTTAGTTCAAGTGTACTTACTAAAATAAATTTTTGCAATTTTAATAATAATATCAATAATTCAATATCTAAGTAAACAAAATATTTTTGATTCTCATGAATCATTCGATCGATTTTTTGAACATAATAATTATAAATTTACATTCTTATTATTTAATAATGGTATTCGATAAACATTTTATCAAAGAATCTGTCATGTGAAATAATTACATTCTTTTATAATATACAAAATTATGATAATTTTTTTAAATTTCGTATGGTGAAAAATATTACGTTAAAAAAATGTAAAGATTGTTGAGTGTTTGCCACACTTTAAAACAGCTTATAACTTTCAGATTTGTAAAACAATGATAACTATTTTGCATTGCTATATAACATTTTATTTCTTATGTAGTATTTTAAAATAAATTATTGAAATTATAAAATATCTTATGATACTTTTTTCTATGATGTTAGTCTGTATTTGTATACATCTTAATACCTTAAATCTAAGTTGGTATTAATCCACATTATTATTTTTTTATTAATAAGCTAAAGAAATAGTAATTAAAATGCATTTAATTTTCAAAGATTTGCATTAACCATGAAACAATTTATCGATAAATAACCCAATAAAATCAATGAAAAATTTTCCAATTGTATTTTATTTTCTCAAAATGTTCTAACATATTTAATATAAATTATAATTGATTAAAATATTTTTGTTCATCTCCTTGAAAAATACTTTGTTAAGCACGATTAAATAATATAAAATTATATATTTTTTTAATATTGATAATGAATTTAATATTTTAATAAAATTTATATTTGAACAATAGTTAAAATGACTCATGTCATTACATAATAATAATTATTTAAAAACCATTAACATAATAGTTACAGAGATACTTAACATATATGAAAGTGCATTGCATATTCAAAACGCCTACAATATTTTAATACTTTACAAATATAACGTTCTTATGGTTTTTTTTGACTAATAGGAAATAATTTTAATAAGAATTAAGTACTTGATTAATAGGTTAATAATATATTATTTTAAGTTTGTATAAAATATATTTTTTATATGTATATTTAGATAGTTAGATAATATAATGTGGTATATTTTATATTTTTAATATACGTATGTATACAATTATAAAAACAAAAAAAAACATTATTTTAAATGTATTGAGAAAATAAAATATTTAAATAACTAATTTAAATAACTATTGAATATGTTCAAGTTGAATTTTTTAGTTGGCCCATGAATAACTAAGAATAATTTCAATTAAGTAAAAATGAAATAAGTGATAATAATATCTAGATTGCTGTTGACGAAATAACGGATATAAATGGTCATTATGTGATGAATTTATTGGTTGGGATATTAAAGTCAAATCATCCAATTTGTTCTTTTCTCTCAACATGTTAAGTTTAAAAAAAGATTAATCATTGTACTGTGGCTCAATTTGTAAATGATGGGTTAAAATGGCTGTGGCTCTGGGACGGAAATGATAAAAATGTGTTGTTGATACTCTCAGATATTGTGACGTACATGGTGAAAACTGGAGTCATTAACAGTTTTTATTTCAATTTAATTCACGTTAAATGTGTAGCTCAAGAGTTCAATAAAGTCGCAGAGATGGTTAAGGAAATTTATCCATACGTAAATAAATTAATTAATAATATAAAAAAAAAATTATTTCTAAAACCTCTGTACTATGTTCAAGTGTACAAAGAAATATTATCTGATATGAAGAATGTGGTTAAAAGCTTCTATTTTTAACAGTGACTATTTCTAAAGTTTAAAAAAAAATATATTGAAAAGTCTTCAGTCAGTCTGTACTTAAATGTAAAACAGTTTGAATGGAGAACCGTAGACAATGATCTGATATTTAATAAAGCTTATATTTTCTTGTGCTTATAACAAGTTTTAGAAAAATTAAATGTGTCTCGTGTTATTCGATAAATCTAATTGAAAATAAAATTGTTAAACTTTAAGAAATATTTGTAGAAAATTGAGATAAAGTAAAAATAAAAATTAATTAATTGAGCTAATAATTTTTAATAATGTAGCAAAAGTTTTGAATGGAAACAATGAAGTACAACTTATAAATAATTTTTCACCAACTATGATAACTGAATTTCAGCATATTCCCGTCACTTCAATTAACATTGAACGTTCTTTCAGTATATATAAAAACATTTTAACGGACCATCGTACCAATAATATAATATTAGAACACATGAAACAAAATAAAGTTATAAAGTTGTCAACTGTTTTCAAAAATATTCTTAATTAAAAATAATATGTCATTCGTCTAATTTAATTTAATAAATAAAAGATTATTCAAGTAAAAATTTAAGCTGTATTATTTTTATTATATTAATATTTTTTTTATAATACTTATTCATATCAGTTCTTTTGTATTATTATGTCTTAATTCTTTCGCATATTTTATAATGATTTTTAAAGAATATTTGAAGAATGTTTTTAACTTTTTAAGAGAATATTAGCATCTTATTTTGACTATTTTAAGTAAATATTATTCCGGCCTCGAAATCAATAACTAAATATTTAAAGAATCTACAGTAATCAGTATACGATGGTCCCTTCAACATGATTTAGTAGTCTACGATTGGTCCATTAAATTTTAGTGAACCATTTAATAAATACATTTTTTATATAAATCAGTATAATGAATGACAACTATAAATGACTATCAATTAGCGACTGACTAATTGCTATCTCGTATTCTCGTCTACCTAGTGACGGTCACGCTTATAAACTATACAGTAAAAAACCGTAAAATATTCGCAAAACATCAATGGATGGAAATATTCTTTCAGCTACTACGTAGTACGTAATACGTATATACTACATAACTAAGTACATGATGCACGGAGAGATCATTCTAGAACATTACTATGCACTCGCCAGATATAATACTATCAAAGATATAAATATCTGTATAATTATTAACTAA
This sequence comes from Melanaphis sacchari, assembly GCF_002803265.2. NCBI lineage: Eukaryota > Metazoa > Arthropoda > Insecta > Hemiptera > Aphididae > Melanaphis > Melanaphis sacchari. The sequence continues at coordinate 1,641,093 of NW_020271042.1, forward strand.
ATTTTCATTGAAAACTAATAAAAATTTAAGTTTTTTTGTAACATATTTTACTAGTTATGGCAGTAATTTCCAACGTGAATATTTTTAGTAGATTTAAGAATTTAGTATAAAAAAATAAAAATTGTATATTAGTTATTTTGTGTTTTAGTTTAATTAAATAGCTGATTATAAAAATGAAATTATAATTTTTTTATTTGTCCAAGGAGGGAGCGGTGTGAAATTTTTGAAAATCTAAAAGGGGCGCTGAGTAAAAAGAGGTTGGGAATCACTACTGACTTAAGGTAATTAAAAATATTTATCATTTATCATAATATGATTTGAAACCAAAAACGACTTAAAATATTGAAATACATTTACAGAAGAAGAAATGTATTGATTTTCTATAACTGAAATAAATAGTCTATAAATAACGATCACAATCGACACAATCTCTACAAAATATTATTAAGTACATACTAGAGAGTAGAGGTCCCTTTCCACGGGTATTTAGCAACACGGATACAATTTTTTTAATTTTTAATTTTGTATACAAAATGTTAAAAAAAAATCGAAAAATATTTTAAATGTAACGCAAACGAAAATTGACATTAAAAAAAAAAATATTGAAAATGTTCAATAAAATAAAAGTTATTGCAGTTATCAGATCATTGTGAAACACTCTGTATATTATATATAATTTACTTACGTATAAAATAGATACTAATATAAATTATAATATAATATAATAGAAAAAAAATTTTAAAGTCGGCAAATTAAAAGGTCTTCCTCCTCCCGCCACATGAATTGTTGTTTGGGACGGCCCTGCTTATTGGTTATAAACATATTTTTAACTTTAAAGTTTAATATACATAATTTATTATTTATTCTAAATCTTTAAATTTTTAATTCTTATAAAATTATGTATTTTATTTTATATAATGTATATAAATTATACATAGATAGAAAGTATTCAAACATGAAGTAATTAATTAGAAAAAATAATTGGAAAAAAGTTTACATGTAGTTTATTTTTTTATAACTGCAAAAAAAATTTTGTTAAAAATCATAATTATTATTATTTGTTTATTATTTGATTTGAACTGTATATGAAATTGAATTAAATAAGTTGATGCAATTAGTGATACCATGTGTCTTAGAACTTAGAAACAAGCTTTACAAAGTTATACAAGGACGTTAACAGATTTAGTAAATTAATGCATTATTATCAATTATCATAAATTACGTAACTTAAAAATAGGTACATTGTACCTACCATGTTAATTAATTTTATAAATTTATAAGAATAATGTACTGATAATTTACCGACTTCATGTATTATTTTGAAAATCTATTTTAAAATAATTAATTGTACGTTTTGCACATTCACAGACGTTCTATCATAAATCATAATACAATAAAGTAGAATTTTGTAATAACACTATATAATATTGCCAATGTGCTTAAAGATTCTATGTGAAGTAAAATAGTGTATTGGTTTAAAAATAATAAAATTCTGAAATGGATTTTTGAGGCAATAAACATTTAATATACTTATCACTTAAACTTTCTTATATTTATAGATTGGAAATTGAAGATAAACAGCTAATATTTTACCTAAGGTATGTAATCACAAAATTGGACGAGATCGAGATACTTATGTTTGGTATAAAAATACGACTACTTGAATTCGAGCCGCAATCGGGCAACTCCGCATAGGTTACTAATGTTACTATTACAAGAAAATATATTAAAACATTTAACTCAAAAAATAATATAAAAATAAATCTAATCCAGGGCGCAATATTATTGCTTACTTATATATTTTTACTATTTTTATTAATATATTTTTAAATTAAGAAATAATAATTGTCGACGTTTGATTTCGAATCGCTTATAAAAATAACATTTCAATTATAATGTCTTATTTTTATGTAAACAGAAAGATTTTTACTATTACACACTATTTTTTACAATTATTTTATACTCTCTCCAAATTTATTTAAATATTTAAAGCTATTACATAAATTTTAAAACACAACAATTTTTGAAAATGAAAATCAATATATCATTTTACAATCTTGAAATCATTATACGAGTATATGTGTGTATTTAAGTTTCATTTTATTTAAGTTCATCTAGATCTAAGGCGTTTATTTAAGATTAAGAACATTTTTTTTTACGTTAGAAGAGATTTTAGCTAGATATTATTTATACCTCGACGATTATTCTTAGTTAAAATACAGCGTGTGTGTTTTTAAAATTTCTAGCTAATCGCTCATTCGAAACTAACAAGGGGACCGATATCAGCGTTGTCAAGCAACTGATATGTCCACGTTAAGAATATTATCTGCATTACCTATATTTTTGTGCGTTAGCTCATTTAGGTATTTCATTTAATTTTGGAAGTAATACAAATTAATACTTTTTAAAAATGCTTTAAGCATCACCAAAAAAATTTAAATATTGTAAAAAAACCAACATATAAAATACAAACACATAAAATGTACTTAAATTCAAGTTTGCTGATATAGGTCAATTGCACTGTTATATTAAAGCTTTTTTACTCAGAATCTAAAATAATTCATTGATCTATGCAATTATTTAATAAATATCAACATAAAATAAACAATAAACAAAATATATAATTATAACAAAAATATATAATTTGTATATAATTTGTAAAAAAAAATTACCATGGATGGAGTTTGGTTTTGTTTTTACAATGATGTGTATTTTTATTAGTCTACATGATTCTACAGTATTATAACAATGTCATTACCTTTTGGAACAGTAAAAATGTTTCAACCTTCACTTTCGAGGATATTTACTGGTAAAAAATTACATTTAATTAGTACTTGAGTATAAAAATTTGAAACTAAAAACATCCGGAATATTTTCAAAATAATTAGGAAAAACAATTATTGATTAAAGTTAAAATTTTGTAACTGTAGATATTCAGACATAAGAATAACGATTTATTTTCTAACGATTTTTATTATTGATCAAAAAATATATACCATGAAATCTTTAAGCATTCTACAAATTTTATTTATCTTATTAATTAAAAAAATGCCTGTACAAAGAAAATAATGTATTTTAATAAAACTTTAAAATACTAATTATTTTATTAAAATTGTATTTTTACCTAGTCAGATGTCTTAAGCTTATATATACATCAGTACTTACAAGAGTACATGTATATTTTAATACATTTTTTTAATACTAATACGATTTTTATAATCTTATGATTGGAAAATATTTAAATATGATCTAAAATTTCAAAAAAAAAAAAAAAAAAAAAAAAATGGCTTAATAATTTAAAACAACAAAAAAATCAAATTCAAATGAATATATTTAGAATTACATAGCATTAAAACACATATTTAGTTAGAAAACATTGTCTAAGGCATCCAAAGTTAAATTAAAAATTCATCAACTCCCATATAATAATATTTATAAATATTAATTTGTTAAAAAAAAAATTTGAAGATCATTCATAACTTCATTAACTTATATATTATAAATTATAGTATAATACACTTTTATTCATTATATATAACATAATTTTTTTAAATATTCATAGATACCAGTTTTTTTTTTTTCAATGAATAAATATTAATAAAACTAAAATTAAAAATTAGGCTAAAGAAATAAAAAAAAATAATTAATGTAAGCTATTTATAATATTTTGTTGAAACAAAAATACTTACTAAAATTACTAATAATACGGTTGAACAGCATTAACTTCTAAGAATGTATAAAAACAAATATAAATAAAAAAACTACGTATAAGTTGATAATATGCTGTTGATCAACACAACACACTAGGAACTATTTATATGCACCTTATATAATTATAATATAAACACGTTATATATAGTAGGCGTAATAGAAGTATTAAAGGAGGAGTCAATAAAGGTGCAAAATCTCAATATTGAAGTTAATTAATTATATCATATAACATCAATATAATTAAGTGACGTATTTCTTAATGAATATGATTAATTTAAATTAAGATAAGTGACGATCATAAACCATGTCCAAGTTTTTTTATTAACTTATATAAATTTTGAAAATTAAAAGTATTTATTTTAAACACTTCTGTACATGACAAATATAGACATTTAATCTATTATAAATTAAATACATTTACATTTCCCCATTAAAGGATTAGAACCATAATCGTTATAAATACACTTAACATATATAAAATGTATTATTGTTAGATATAAAGTAAAATTAGTTAGTAGTAATATTAAAATAAGTACACAATAATTGTAATAAATATATAGATACATAAAATTGCATCATTATTGAAAATAACATAGTTATATAACTAATTTGCATTTGAAATATAAACCAAGTATTTCTAAAGAATAAATATTTACTAAGATAATAATTTTTAAACATAACTTTAAATTTATTCCTTAATATTATTTAATTTAGCTAATGAAACAAAAACAATATAGTTTGGACTTTGACATTGCAGCCAATATCAATTTTATCGGAAAGTTATTTAATATAATTTTCATAATATCATATTTTTCTAACTGAGCTTTAAGAATATTAGTGACTTAAAATTTCATATTAGAGAGAGTAATAAATAATTTTACATTTTTACAATAATACGCTGATTTTTTCACAATTTATTTTTAACAAAATAAAAAAAAAATGTTGATTTATCGATTTTATAAATTATGCTTACTAAACAAGTACTTTTTACAATTTTTTTTTTTTAATTTTTATTACATAATTATATGCGTATTTTGAAAATTTATCTGTGCAACATCCTCAGAATCTAAGTAATGAACAATAATAAGTACATTTTATCATTAAAATATAATTTTTTTAAATATCGGGATTTTTTTGTAATAAATTACTTAAATTAAAAAATAAACTATGTATGCATAATTTTAAACAAAAAAACATTCTATACAAACATTTAAAATAAAAAATAAATCAACTGTAGGTATGAATGTATGATATCATAGAGTGTCGAATGAATCGAATGCTTGAACTCTTAAACATTTTTTTGCAAACGATTAACTTGTTTTTAGTTATAATAAATAATAATTAAACCATAAGTTAATGTTATTGTTTATTATTCTTTCATTTTTATTATTATTCTTTATCTTGTATTAAATTTAAATCAGATGGTATCGGTTATTTGTGTTCCTAATTTCTAATATTGTTAGTATGCTGCTTAATGTATATCAATATTAATTAAACTTAATCTAGTTTGTACATTATGCAATAGGCACCTATAAAAATACATTAATCCATTTGTGTAGAAAAAACATGTATATTTACAAGTGATTCTAAAATAAAATAATAATAAAAAATTCTATAAAAGTTTCATGATTACAAGTAAACATTATACCTACATATAAAATATATTGTAATTACTAATTCTAAGTACCTAGTTTAAATAAATAGAAAAGACATATTTTTTATTAAGATATAAGCCCAAATATCAATTCATTACATGTATAAAAATATACACACATACAATTTACAGATATTTTGAAAAAAATCTTCTAAATTACGATGCAATCATATATGACACGTTTTTTAAAGTTTAATTAAATAAAAATTCAATTAATTTTTTAATTTAATTTAATTATTTAAATAATTTTCAACGACTATTTTAACTATTTAAGAACTATTTGCTTATAAATTCTTAAATATCCACATGTCATGCAGTTCAATACAAACCTATATAGATTAAATATAATTAATTTATTCTTAAGTTTTTGTGTAATTTTTTAGTTTTAAGTGACTTATATGTATTAATACGACTAGAATACCTATACAGCTATACAGTATTGTGAAATCAAATAGACCAAACCTCGATGACAATGAAGTTATATCACTTAAAAACTTGCGACAGAAATTATCGATTACATAATTTTTATGCTTATAGCTCATTGCTCATATCAATGCAATATTACTCGTGTTCAATATTAAGTATAAGATATGCAAAATACACTAACAAACAGACACTAGGATAAATGTATAGAAAACCTCAGGTAATTTAATTAATTAGAACTAAGTTTTAAATGTCTAACAACAGTTGTCAGTTGTCAGTTCGATATCATCAAGACCATGATAGATATGATGTCACATAAAAAGAATTGTATTTTTTATTGTTCAGGGAAAAGTTTCAAATCGTCATAAACGAACGGTGACTATACTTCATCCATATTTCACCAATTAGAAGCCAAAATGATACCAATTTAAAGACTTTTTGAAAAACTTTAAAAATAATATAGATTTTGGGTAAACTTAAAAAATATGATATCTATAACCTATTACAATAACATAGATTTAAAAAATGACATTTCTTGTTTCTTAAATAAATTATCATAAGAATAATTGATACAAAATTATAACTTAACAATAATAATAGATAATTATATATTAGGTATTTATTTATACCTACAAGATACAACCAACAAATAAAGAAAAAATTCAAAATACCTATAATATATTTACAAAACTGTATATGATACCAAGATGGATTGCCTTTGAAGATAAAATCCACATCAGGTTATTACTGAATTTGCAATCAAACAAATTGTATGTTTCAAGTATTATGTTTTAGCTGCGTTCTTACACGTACATAAAACAACTTATTACGTGGTAGTTTAAGATAAACGAGCTTTATGTTGATTGAATGTTTGTATAATGCCCTAGTAAAAATATTCTTAAGGCACGCATACCGTACGTAGTTGTAATCACTTTAAAATAAATACATTGTGTGTAATTTATTGTATTTAAACATGTTGTTCAGCGTGCAGTCTTCAGGACAAGCGAATTCCGGTATTGACGTTCAAGGTTGTCGCAGTAGTCACTGTCATCCATCGATGATCGCACGATATTCTTACGGAATATTGTTTTCTTACCAACAGTGGTCACCGCCAAGCCTGGGGCAGGCCTCTGGGCCACTGCCACCACCTGCACTAATCGTTCAAAAATCATACGAAATTCCCAAGAGAAGACTTGTGGAATTAAACGTATAATAAATAATAATAATAATAAAAATAAATTATTATTATACTATCGCATGCAACATTAAAGCACAACAAGAATGAAACAACTATAAATAATATAATACTGCAAGACTCATTTAATTCGAATTTATTATTATTAGGTAAGTACAATTAATTAATATCATATGAGCAAGGAAAATATGCATTACATTTCTTTCATGTAACTTACGTTATCTATATAGTCTAATATATAGTATATATTAAATATAAATTATAAAGTAACGTGTGCTAGATGATTTAGAATATAATTCAACAAATAAATACCACCCCTAATAATCAACCTATTTATAAATTATAATATATAATTTAAAAAATCAACATAATAGGTAAATACAGGCAATAGTATCGCGCGTGCATGGCTACGCTTACGATAGTATTACAATAAAACAGCATAATATACCATAGCTGTGTGCTGTTGCTGTTAAATTGCAGGCTTAAATTAGTTTTCACTTCAGACAAATCGTTTTAATCGAATATGGTCGGATTAGTGATTTTTAAACTGTTACATAACACTCTTGGTATTTATGTTGAGATTAAGCGCTATATAATATTACTATTCATTTTAATGGAGGGAGATAATGTAAAATTGCAATTTCAATACTCGACAATTACAATGGTGTGAAAAATGTTTGGTACCCGTTCCAGAGCGAAGTTGTAATATTTTACATACACACTGAACACAGAACACATTTGTTAAATATAACACAGTTATATATATACCTATATATATATGTGTGTAGCCGTGTAGGTATATATTTAATGGTACCTACCATAAAAACTTAAGGTTTAGACATTTAAAAACAAACGCTAAAATCATTTATTAAAAGAATATGTTTACAACGCTTGAACTCCACTCATGAACCTAACCTTATTGTGCATAATGTTGTGAAGTTAAATAAACAATAATTTTAAATACGATGAGTATGAAGTGTCCAATTCGTGATATCAAATATTTTATATATTGATCATAAATTATTTATACTATATGATTATACACCGATAGATACTATGAAATAGCAAAATGTGAATAACAATTTAAAAAAATGTAATAATTTAAACGTAATCGAGGTTTTCGACACGCCACCGTAGTTAGGTAGTTAGGTATGTTCTATAAGTTATATTGTGGCTTATGTAATACTTACGCGCCACAACCAGCAGACCAAACAACTGATTGGCAAATCTTAATAAATTAATGCATTTGTTAATTTTTGATTTAAACGATAAGTTTCTAATTTGTACTATTATAGCTATATTGTATATATATTATAACCATGATATACAGCTGCGATAATCTATAATTAACTGTTAATTGAATTAGTATTTTCTACGACACAAGACATGTGTTGGTATCATTGGTATACATTGTTAATAATATACATTTTTCCAATGAAAAAACAATTTACACCACAAGTCAATTAAAATCTACAAAACATTTCAGTTATAAAGGTACACATTATGTGTTGATGTGTAATGTGTGTACTGTGTAAGTACAACTGTACAAGACTGGTGATAGAATCCATAGATATTTCTCTATACTATACATCATAAATCGCAATACGTGATTACCGGTTATATAGGTACCTACTATACTATACATGTATAACGTTTTATTTATATTTATAATAGTGCATGTACAACCGTCAACCTTAAATCTTAACAGAGTAATAGCCAATATAAAATACAAAATTCACACAGAAATAAAACATATAAAATTACATAAAATAACCCAACTTATTCAACAGATGTATTGAAATAATATTAGTGACATATTATAATAACAATGCATAGATAATATGTCAAATGCATACAAATGATTACAGAATACCTTATCATTCGATACAGTAATTAATTTAATAAACATAATTTTAAAAATTACTTTAAGGAGGTAGAACTTAATTGTTAATTGTTCTAATTTATGTATTATGTAACTACATTAATTTAATTTTTATTAATGTTTTTTTTTACACTCATAACAACATAAAAGTATAGTTATACTCATTATTAATCACTCTCAAAATGTATGTTTAAAATATAATTATTATGGTTTTGGTATAAAGTAATACCTAACTAACTATAAATACCTATATACTTTTTTCTTTTTTATATCGATTACTATATTAATACATATAAAATGCATACTTGATTTTATATAATATATAATTATTGTAAAAGAAATTTCAATAGAATCTTCAAAGTGACGAATTATTAAAACTCAAACTTATTGAGAACTCTTATTTTTTATTCTCAAAAAAGCGATTAGTGATTACATAGAATAATAATATGATGTATAGGTAAGGCATAATTAAGGAGAAGTAATTATATATTCTCACTCAACAATTCAACATTTTTAAGGAATTAATTATTAAGTAATAAGTACCTTTACCTAACACATTTTATGTACAAACTACAAAGAATAATATTCAGTATAGCATGAAATCGCGAGTATTGAGGCCTGAGGGATACCTACGGTTATATAACCACTGTGATAATGCTATTGTCATTGACCTATAATATTCAATTTTATTAATAAATTCTTAAATCTGGATTCGTTCGTTGTGTAATACCTACTCGCGTATCGGGATACTAAATAAGCATATTATTATGCATTACATTTTTTGCACACTTTGATCAATATACCTAATAGATTCTAATGAAAACATAAATGTTTATATAGAGATAAGAGTAATTTTATGATTATAAATTGAAGTAATGGATATATATTATATAGGCGCTGCAGCCATGCAGGTTTAATGTATTATAATAACATTTCTAACTGAAACATATTTTTTTTCAAGATTTAAACAAATATAAATACATAGTCGCGACACAGGATCGCAGTATTTGCTAGTGATATGAAAGATGAATTGGTGTCAGATGAATAGGAGATTAGGTACCTTCTGGATATATTATTTTTTTTTGTATCGTACAATAATTACTTAAAACGACGTAGTATAATACATTAATACATTATTTTATCAATTTGTGAATTTAATAGTTTTTATTAATTCTAAATAAATTAGTTCTGTTAACGGAGGTTACAGACAAAAAAAAATAAGTAAAAATTATAGCATACTGAAAAACTAGGAACCTTAAAAAGAAAAACAGGGGAAGTCGCTCATATGCTGTATTATAGAACGAAGGCATAGTAGGTTTGGAATGCTACAGTCTACATACTGTGAACTGTATTCTGAAATTGATATGTAGAATTTTAATTTTAATTCAGTATTATAAATTAATAATTAAATAACCAACTTCACCCGGAAAAAACTAAACAAATATAAAATACAGCATTTTATCGGTGTATGTACCTTGATTTTAGTGAACCTACCTACCCCAATTCACTGAAAAATATAGGAGGTTCCATTTTCCTCCAAAAACGAAATACCATTTTCCTCCACATTATTTTCGACTAAAATTATGTCTATTTTCCTCCAATATTTTAGCCAGTGTTGTATATTATGTTCCGTATTATAAAGATAAAATAAGGCTAGAATCACATTTTGCGCTTATCGGTCGATATAATTACATTCTGGTATCGACTGTCTATTGATTGTTCATATTATGTTTAATTTTCTTTTCCTTAAACAGGTATTCATTTGTTGCTGAAATTTCTAATAATTATAAAAAATATAATATTATAGTCAATTAATTTTTATTTTGCTATTTATAAATTATTTATATGAATTATTTTATTCTTTTATTTGTATATAACACAACACCTGACAAAAAAACAAAATATATAATCAATTTCATTTTTTTTTTTTTACCATACCTATTTTATTTATTATTTATTGGAGGAAAATGGACCGTGGAAGAAAACGGTATCTAGTTTTTGGGGGAAAATGGCTACGGCCAAAAATATGCGTCGGTTAAACTTTCTTTATGAACTAATTTAACCAAGTTTGGCAATTCATCTATGTTAGATAGGAAATAGCACTCAGTATGTTTTCGAACATAATTCAAGCTATATTCTAATAAACTTATCTAATATCTTTAAGATTAAATAATTGTTGCGTCTATGTAATTTATAAGCATATACGAATATTTCCATTTAAATATATAGATAATAGAAAACTTCTTGTTTGTTTATTTCTGATTTTTGTTTATAATATAATAACTATCTTATTTTCTATAACCAATAACTACCCTATATATAAATAATAAAATATTCGAGTTTTGTGAGCCAAAACGACATGTTTGAGACCATTCTATATGCATTAAAAAACAAATCTATTAACAGCATATTATAAAAAATAATACACTTAATAGAGAAAAGTTTCAAGTTCTTGCGAAGAATTTTATTTAATGTTATACTTTAAATATCTCACGTCATGGCAATTTTAACTTCAAACGCTCATAAAAAAACATCGTATGTATTTTTAGTATTTTTTAATATTTAAAAAAAATAGCCATTATAAAGAATATCGTATTAAATGTTCAAGAAAATTAAATTTTTTTATAAATACCAAAAAAAGCTTCTTATCTATTAAAAAGCCAAAATATTTTTAAAAATATCATGTCTACATAATATATTATAATATAAATATTTAATAAAATTCTAAAACCTCTACGGTTTGTAATTTATTTTTGAATTACATAAAAAAACAAAATCATTTTATTCGATTTATAACATAATATTTAATATATATATATATATATATATATATATATATATATATATCATATTATGTCATATATTTATACATTTAGCGATTAAGCATATTCGTTCAGATCAAAGCGATCGAAATTTGAAACCAAATAAGTTATATAACATTTTACACGGAGCACGAATCGCATCATGATAAATGATTAACGAGAATTTACAACTATAGGTCCATTAACAAAATAATAAGTTGCGATTAAAATATCAATTTCCTATTAATTGTTAAAATATTCGCAGCCTGAGGGCTCAGTATACAACACTATAAAATATAGTGTACCACGATATTATTAACTATTAGACTATTAGTCTAAATAACCGTATATAAAAAAAACCATAATAGCCAATGAGTATCCTGTATGGCTGTATTATTATATAAAATGTCAGATCGTAAATAATATTCATCTAATATAACCTCTAATTATTAATCCTATAAACAATGTTGTATATTCACAGAGATAAAATTAGATGTATCGATAATTTATTAAAGTATAATGTTATTAAATTAGCTGCATTGATTTAAAACTCAAGACTGCCGAATATTTTACCAAACCGACATAACGTAGTTTTTTACTTACACTTTGTGTCTTTATGACAAGCAAAACATAATATATGTAATAGCTTATAAGCTTTACACTAAATTGCATTATTAAAGGTGGTATTATGTAACAAAGACCTGCCCAGTAGCAGTACGTAAATATTGAATGTCTGAATACAATTTACGGTAAGAGTAGTGAAATTTAACTTTTGTTTAACTATTGTCTATTGGCTATTTATATACATTTTTACTTGAAATATTAGTAGGTATGTTATTCATTGCCATAACTGATTAACTTATCAAATAATTTTGAATAAAGTTAATTATATTTTTGATGAATAATTATTCAACTTCATTAAAAGTTATTAATTTGAACGATTGAAAAAATATCTATCAAATTAATTTACTATAAAATATATATCATTAATTCAATCAGTCAAGATATATGGAATTCAGTAAAGAGGTTCAACTAGGCCCTTCAATACTAAAATTTTTCAAAAGTTTCAATTAGTACGCTTGCAACAGATAACCTTGGTATTTTAACAACAAAAATCTAAAAATATCTACTCTTTATCAATAAACTAGATCATGTTATTTTAAATTTCATACAAATTTAAACTCACATTTAAAGAATTTCAATCCAGTGAAATTGATATTAAGGTGAAACAGAATAGAATATTTTAGTACAGAGTATGGAAAAGAACATGTAGCCTAAGTAGCCCTATTTATAACGATACAACAAATAGTTGGTAAAGAAGATACTGAAAGGAATAGTATGACATAGTCAATGAAATGCCATTAATTAATTTTATTAAAAGACAAATACTGCAGTGGTTTATACAACCAATGAGAAGAGAGTGATATTAACGATATTTTCGAATAGTGGTAGAATGAAAATCTCAGATAAATATACTTCGTGAAAGACCTAGGAATAGATGATTGATCTAAGAAATACGGCCAACATGAGAGTAGTTAAATAAAAAACAATCTACAAAAGTAATAAATGACATAATTTTGTGTAAATACTAAATAGCAAAAATTCTTAAAAAGTTGTAAATGCAAGAAGAAACTATATCAATTCACTCTATCATTGAAGTCCGACCTCCCCTCCACAGGTATTAAAATATCGATATCCGTCGATTACGCTATTTTTAAAATTCAACCACAGATGCACATGATAACAATACAATACATATACAAATCATAATAAATATAGTATAAAGTATAAACAGTATACATTTAGGTATTTGTGATTTATTTTATATTGATCTAGAGTAGAACAAAATAAATAGTACAGAAGGTACTTAAATTTACTAAGTAAAAATATTATTAAGGCTAGGATCACACTATGCGTTTTGTCGGTTCCCGACCAACCGGAGCCGAACCGCAACACTTTAAAATAAAATAGATTTAAATATAAAACGCGTTATCAGGACCAGACTAGACCGATTTGCGGAACCGATTAAAAACCGTCTGGAAGCGACCGCAACGTGTTGCGGCCCAACCGTCCGGTTGCGTTTCGGGATTTAAAGCACAACACATGCAATGCAGTTTGTCCGATCACATTTGCGCGGATTATCGGTAACCGAAATTGAAAATTTTATGAATAATTAATAATCATTTTTAAATTTAAATAATTAAAAAACTTAAAATATATTTGTAATATACATATATATATTATATTTTATTTATATTATAGATGTATATTATTATTTATTAGCATAATTAGTTACACGTTTTAAATAAAAACAAATAATTCTAATCACACAACCTTTTTATTATTTTTTACTTATAATATTAGATACATTTCGGTTAAATAAAAAATCAGTTTAAAATTTAAATTTAAATTAAAAACGATTTTCGGGCTTTTTAATCTCATTTGTATATATTCGGTTGCCGACAAAACGCAGTGTGATCCTAGCCGAAAATTTGGTAAGTGTCCAACTTGGTTCTTGTTTAAATTTGAGAATTAACTACTGGTAGGTAGTGTTCGTTTCCATATTTAGCAATAAACAATATAATAAATGGTATAATATTGTCGTTTTAAAAATAAAATCAATTTAATAATATTTTTACAATATGAATAATATTATTATACAAATTCACATAACTTATACAACACCTAATACCTACTTAGTATGTGTTTGGACACCGAGCGTCCATATATTATTTTCGCAAACCATCTTAATTAAATCCCGATAGCAGTATCGCAGTTATTACGTCAAACAACCGTGCTGATAATGTATACTTTCTTTATCTTGTATGACACAAAGTTCACCAAAATAAATAGAATACTACCTAACTAAATAAAAATCAATTATAATACAATTTTTACAACATAAACATGTATTATAAATACGTAAGTAAATAGGATGTAGGTGTCTCATAAATACGACTTTAGTAAAACTTACTTACGATATTGACATTAAAATATATAATGATTACACAATGATAAACACGAAATTAATCGCTAGGTAATGTAGCAAAGTAATGGCGTTCTAATATTACCTAACAAAATCTATACATACGACTTTACGGAGGTTAAATATATTAGGTACTTACACAAATAGTTTGTGCATAAGTGCATTATACATTAATAAGAAGAAAAATTAAAATCCCAATCATCTAAACAACGGACAGTCACACAATGACCGAAAGTGTGCGAGTTTAAATAAACGTAAACGCCAAATTTAATGCTCAAATTATATATTATTTAAATGTATTGCATAAATTATTATTTATTGCCTACATAATATAAGTATCTAAGTATTATATGACACAACAGACACGCCAGACACAAAAGTATAAATCAGACGTATAAATATAATGTTACATTATATAATACTCCCACGTGTCACTTATACTATAAAGTAATCTTTATGTCTATACGTAATATATATATATACAAGATATGAATCTCCTGTAATTAAGAGGCAGTTAAAATTCGTTGGTACAATTTTTTAATAGTACATTAAGGTCCACTTCGTTATTAATCGACTTCTCAGATTTTTTTATAACAGTAATATTTATATCTTATTTTATTTAGTATTAATTTGATAATTGTATTGCAATATGCTATATGCTATATGCATAATAAAAAACTAAAGCTCAATTTTCATGTAAAGAATGAGAAGGGTTTACCCTTCTAAAAACATCTATTGATCTATTCATTATTACTTTAAAAATATATAATATATGATTTTTTTTCAGTTATAGAGATACAGCTAATTTTTGATAAAAAAAAAAATTGTTTTGAAATTAACTTTAATACTGAATAAATTTTTAATAAGTATTTATAAATATTAGTCAATGGTTTTAAATTAAATTATTTTGTTTTTAACCACTAAATCATAAGATTTTAAAAGATGTGAATCGATTTCAATAATAATTTAAATTTAATTGTTGAATAGATAGTTTTTAATGTAAATGCAGAAATTAAACATTTATAAATTTCTCATGTTTAAGTAATTAATTATCTTATTTTTAAAATGTTTTACTTATCTTAACTAATATCTTTATCGTTTTCATTAACTACATTTTACTAGTATGTATGTTATTAAAGCTTGGAAACCAAAATCTTAGCAGTAATATACCAGAACATATTCTGACAAATAGCTATCTAAGAAATAGATGGAAGAAATAATATTGAATTTTTTATCAAATTAAAGATAAAGATTTTAAATTATTATAATATTACTAATATTATATATCATAATAACATAATAACATGTTTGAAATTCAATGAGTATTTATTGAAAAACAAACAATGGGATATGTTTTACACGTGAAATGTATAGTTATTTTTAACTAAAAATAATATTTATTATAATATAAGAAGCTAATAATAATATTATCTTAATTCGTTTAAAATGAATTAAATAAAACATATTATTATCTTAAGAAAAGTATATTTTGGGTTCACAAAAAAAAACTGAATTATTTAAAAAAAATTAAACCAAATATATTATATAAAATTAAATGAAGACAATTATTTATGTTTTATAGTATCTACATACTTATACATTTTAATTAATTATAATAATTAAAAAATTAATTAGTTATAAGCATGTTTCACCATTTTAATTTTTAAAATATTTTTTGATTTGTAATCTAAAATATGTTCTAATAAGTGACAAAATTTATTTTTTTTTTTTTTTTATAAATTTAATAAAAAAAGTGTACTCAAAAGTAGTTGTAAAAAATAATACAAGAATATTTGTTATTAGGTATTAATACATTTTTATAAAATATTTTTAGGCCTTATATACTTTGGAATGAAAGTACATTTATCTCATACATTTTACTTAATACAAATAACACACAATACCAATAGTCTTAATATAATGTTAATTTTAACTTATAAATGAACAATCAATAAATATAAATATAAATATAAATAAATTAAACAATAAAATATAACACATACAAGTTTTTAATAAAAAGTATAGGTTTAATAATATGTATAAGCTGACTAAATTATAGTTTGTTGTTTATTTTAAACAATCCATTGGACGGAAACAATATTGCACTAATAAATATTTTTGTATATCACTAAGCTTAAATAAAGATATAATAAAAACTAGATAAATATTTACTAAGATAATTTCTATATTGTGAACCTAATTTATTATGTGTACAATCTTCATATATTTTGAAAGTATATTCACTACATAAGGTATAATAATAACTGCACAGGTACCTAATACTTTTCAAGCCCAATTGTATCAATTAAAAAATAACAAATCATTAAAATAAATAATAAATCAACATATTACATTAAAAAAAAACAAAACAAAAAATAAATTTAATACCTTTAAAAATTTTTACTTTCCAGAATTTATTTTGAATGCAACTACTGTAGCATGATCTAACTTACCTGGCACACCAAACATTTTTTTAATAATTTCCTTTCTTTTTTGTCTGACTTCTCCTTGAGCTAAAGGCTTTCCATTAGCATCTGCATATATTTCCATATCTTCTAATATACGACGTTTAGCAGCAGTTAATCTGGTTACAAAGTCCAACAATAACATTACCAAGTCTTTGGCTGTATCTACTGCTGGTCCCTTGCCAGATACTCCATTACGAATCAAATCCTCTGTTCTTAAAAGAGAAAGTTTGTGTCTTTGATATGCTTCAACGTTAGGAAGTCCTAAATAAATATTTTTTATTTATAAAAGTATCATTTTTGAAATAAAATCATTAAGATATAATACGAATAATGAATACCAGTAAAATGGCCAACCACTGGATCTAAATTATCTGATACACCATCTGAAGTAATAAAAACTATGTCATCCAAATCAACTTGTGTTATAGACAATGTTAAGTTTGACAATTCTGGATTATGTCCATCAACAGGACCTAAAGCTCCCATGACATCTCTCATATCTCTCATTCTGTGAACATCGTGTGAACCTTGAGTAAGTTCTCTTACACCATACTTAGAACTATACACATAACCCAAACTATCGCCAACATTACAACAACAAGCTACATAATGATTATCAACGGTAGATGGAAGTACTACAATTGCTGTAAGAGTAGTCAAAGTTCCTTCTTCTTGTAGAATCATATTATGGGCAGCATGGAATGATCTCAGTAAAGTTGTGAGGACATCCTAAAATTATAAAAAAAAATTATTCAAATACAAAGACAAATTGGTTAATTTATATAAAGATATTTTATACAATTTTAACCAATATGATCTCAATTAACATTAGTTTTAGTGATAAGATATATTTCAATCATAATATTATTAAAAATTTTACATTTTAGTTTGTTGCATTGAATTAAATAGTTATAAAGTAAAAAAAAAATAATTTCATCAAATAGTATTAAAATAAAAAAAATTTAAAAATGAAATCAATAAATTGTATTACAAAAATTACAAAATGTTTACATATAATTTATTTAATGTTAAAAAGTTCATAAATTTCATATTTTATATACTTTTATAAATAAAATATTCGTTTTCTCTGTATATTTGAAATAAATTAAATTGTGAATAAAAATGAATAAAATAATATGAAAAACTTAACTATAAAGTAAACAATATTAAAAGTTGTATTTTATTTTTAATCTATATAAATGAAATATTTACTGTAGTATTTTTAGGCGATTCTTTGTCTTTTGTAAATAAAGTTTTGTTTAAATAGTCAACACAACCATGGACAGCGGATCTAGCTGCAGTCCTTGACTTGACACCCCAGTTAACACCATCTGCTAATACCATTATTGCAGAATTTTCTCTGGTTACAATAGCAAAGCAATCAGCAATTGGATCACCTGTATGACGATGTGTTATGGGATGAACTTCATATAAAGAACAACTAGCACCATATGCATTTGTGTGTGGAACATTCCAATTCTCAACACCAGCTACCAATGGATGTCCTAAAAATTATAAAAATGGTTAATATTTAATAAACAGTTTTAATCGCATGTTTTATAGAAACTCACTAAGCTTTTTTAAAATATTTTGTTTAGACTCTACATTCAAAGTTTCATCGGTTGAATCATTAGTAGATGTATCTCCTTTCTTTTCTCCATTATCTAATGATAAAAACATATTATTTAATTTAGTTATTTATAATTTATTTATTAAAAATATTAACTGTACAAAAAACTTACTATCTTCTTCAAGATTATCAATAAAATTAATTTCTGGATCACTTGCCGATAAATGTTTTTCTGTTTGATTAACAGAAATAAGACCACCATGTGGCCCAGTCAATGATGATACCACTTCATAGCTTTTAATGGCACCTAATTGTTGAGGTGGTACTTCTTGAGGAGTTCTCCCATGCAAAATAATTGGTTCATATTTTTGAACTTCATGACTGAAATCATTTGTTTAATAAAATGTGAAGTTTAAATATTATCAGAGTTTAGACACTATTCTGAAATTTAAAAATTTACTACCCTCAGTAACGTATTTGAGGGGAGGAGCATAACCCCCCCCCCCCCCAAATGAAAAACACAATTTAGACTGAAACATAATATATAATAGTGTACCTCCTCTTTCCTTCCCCATAAAAAAAGACGAATACATGATTGGCCTCTTCGAAATAAGAACCTAATATGTCACTAACTACCCTAATACCAATATCTAAACCAAATAAACAAAAATAATTATCCATATCAAACGTGAAATTTAGTTAATTCAAATTAATACTGATTAATCAGAGCAAGTTATTTTTGCTTTAAAACTTTTCCTTGAGAATATCATCAATTAATTATGAACAACATCCTCATCCTTGTTCCAAACTTAAGTGAAATATATAAATAGGTATATTATTAGATAAACTACAAATTAACATACTTATCATCTTAAAGGAAAAAAATCAGTCAATATATCTTCATCCTCTTTTAAATTTCAAAATATCATTACATAAAATACTTCTAAACATAGCTTTAAATTTATAATGCACAAAACAGTTATAATTTATAAGGCTTATTTTGCCTTATTTAGAATACTAATCTAGATTAATCTGACTGAACACTTTAATATGAAGCAAATTCAATCATTCCAATTTAGTTCACTGAGGATACAGATAAACGTTCCTCAATATGTATCAAACCTTACTTTACATCAACAGTTATTAACTTTTTGTAGATCACGGACCCCTGATAAAAGATTTTTAGAAATTGCAAACCTCCTTACCAATTTTTTTTCAAATATTTTTTTATATAAAATATTTCATGTTATCATAACCAAAATTATAATATTATTTTGTATTAAAAATTACATAAGTAAATAAAACAAAACATACATATTTATAATTATATTTATTGTACTTAATTTTTCATAAAAAAGTAATATAAATTATTTTATTTTTAATATTCTTAAAATTTAATCTTAATTTATTTTAAGCAATGGTTGGTGTTACATTTGAGACATAAGTTTTTGAACATTGGGCTCAATATACTAGAAAGCTTTAATTATAGTTCAGATTCTACATTTTTCAATTGATTTTGAAACTTGTTCTTGATGAAAAAAAAAAATTAAAAAACAAGGGCATAGAAGGCTTTGTCATATAAATAAGTTGTGAGGAATAGAAAAACTGATCAATAAATATTAATAACAAAATTATTAGGAGTAGAATCTACATCTAATATCTAACACTGTAAATACTTAATTGCATCGAATTCCATTATATCTTATCATCAGTCTAATAAATATAAGTTAGGTCTATTTCTAATATAATAAGATATATTATAAATGAAAAAAATAATAAGAAGAACCCAACAATATTGTAATAATTCACTCATGTCATATATAGATGTACTATGATATGTTTTAAGGCTGCCATGAACCCCCTACATAAGTATCACAGACCCCCAGGGGACCACAGACCACAAATTAACATACATAATAATAATTTAAAAGTTCAAACAACTACTGAATAAAACCAAATAATGTATTAATGTTATCAGTTTATCATCAAAATTTAAACATGCACTACTAATTATTTCTCTTACGTCTACCATAACATTCCCCAAAATCTCAACATGCAGACTAAAACATAAATGATAAAAGATCTTATTAATTAAATTAAGAGAATCTACAAATAACGTTTTTTTCAAAATGTATTATTAATAAATTTATAAAATCTATTCATCATTGTATAATTGTACAGATTGTAAATTGTCTTGCTTTAAACAAAAAATAAATTTGTAATTACTCACCCACTAAGATATTTTTTAATGAAACGATTTGAAGCGTTCTCGTCATTTCTGGATTCTGATGGCGCTGAAAATTGCCTAAAGAATCCAGAGAATTTCTGCCTAAAAGATGGCATAATGATTTTTTTTTTATCGTTATTAGAAATAAAATTTCATGGTTTTAATAAATTCTTTTGGTTTAACATTATTATTAATGTTTCTTTTAGTGAACACTTTCTGAATAGTAAAACATGCTTATTCAATAATGAAACACGGGAAGGAAGTAGTGGTGAAGTACTGACTTTATAGTTAATAATATTATTATACGTTGAGTTGTTGAGTATTGAATAACAAATAGATTATACTTTATCAATATAAGATATTAATATCAATTATCTATGCATTCTGAATACTGATAATAAGAATGATGAATGAATCACAATATATATCTGTGGAATGAATCGCTTGAAACTGATATGGGTGCTCAAAGTAGGTCATTTTTGTATTTCCTTGGTATTAATCTATAATCATAATAAATTTATCCGAGATATAATATCTTAACATTAACGCATTGCAAAAATTTGAAATCGGCAACGTTTACTCGTGAACAAGAATCTCTAGAATACTGAAGTCTTTCGTTTCATGTACCGACGTATCGTATTAAATTTACAATTTCCTTTTCAACAACGATTATTATCTTACATTATCTTTGTTTGCCAATAAAAAAATTTGATTTTTTCTTATCACCGTTATCTTCCCGCCAACCACCCCAAGGCTTATAGTATTATCTATAAGCCTTGAATCGCGCAGCCTTCGTTATCAGTTGTCGTCTTTAGTCACTCTTTACTATTATTCTTATTGTTTTTCCGCTTTTCGACCGTTTTTCCAGCCTTTTTTTTTTAACCTTTTTTCGCCGCGTTCCGTCCGTCATCGCGTAAAGCGTGTCATTTGTAAGTCGTACAATTCGGTCTGTAACCGTCGCCGTAGCGGTAACAAGTACGGCCGTTCCACGTTTTTCTCCGGTCTTAGCACCTCCGTTTCGCATCCGCTCAGTTCTTAATCGCGTAGAGCATGCCTTTTGAAAGTCGTACGCGCGTGTAGTACTGCGGTACGTCCGTCAATTCGGTACGTAGCCGTCGCCGTCGTGTTCAGATAATACGGCCGCCGACCCGCGTGCGCGTAATGTGTTTTACGGTTCACCCCGTTTGACTGTTCGTATTTCATCGTGTTTGTATCGTTTGTCATATTTTTTAAATAATATTCCAAACGCGCTGCCGGTGTTCCTTTATCGATGTACATTATTGTTTTTTTTTTTTTACATATTATTCAATAAATCACATTATTTCTCTGTATTAAATATGTATTGTTTTGTTTTCGGTGACTTAACTCTCAGATTCCTCCACAATCGCTGAACGTACTCGACGGCATAACAGCATTCGTATCGCACTGTACTGTCTTCGTGTACTCAAGAGTATATCGTATAAAATACATTTATGTGTATAAAAAATGTGTGCACACGATGGGTCACATATCTGTGGAATGTATACAGTGTGTTTTGTGGTTTTATTAAATGGAAGATCACATTTAAATTGACTGTACTTGGTTCACAGTGTACAAAAAAAATGTTATTAAACACATATTTCTATTTTAAGATAAATTTTAATTATAGAAAAATGCATTGATTTACGACATTCATCAGATTTAACATATTTTTATATATCATTATAAATTGCAAATGTTAAGTATACACATTTTGCTATCGACGTTGTTATAATGCTTTTAATCGCATTTGATATCGACGGTATAAATTAGCGACTGTGAGTTCATTAAATATTAAGTATTTAATAAATAATAATAATAATTTTAAAAACAATCAAATTAAGTATAATTTATAGCCCCCAGTATCATATAATATATTAATTATTTAAGTGTAATTTTTCAGGATTTCAATTGTGTGAGAATATAATTGATATTATATTTAACACAACATGTGTAGTTATTATGTTTAAAAAATATAAATGAATACAGTAATATATGTATGAAATTATATTGATCATATGAGGGCAACAGTTTTTAATTTTTTGCATGAATAGGAGTGACTATCATAATAAATCCATGTAATACAATACACTTAATATATAAAGAATAAAAAATTATGAGTTTGAATATAATTTATAACTTCCAGTTTTACAGATTAAATATTTAAGCATAATTCTATAGAATTTCAATCATTGTGTATCAATAAATATGTATGAATACAGATGATACAATAATACTTTATGAAATGTTGCTATTATACGTTTTGTTTTTAATATGAAATTATAATGATTAAGTGAGGGTAATAGTATTTTATTTTTTGCATAAAATTGGTGTGATATGATATATTTATATAATATACGTAACATATTTTGAAGAAGTATACAATTATTGTAGATAAATACTTTAGAAACACACAAAACAGATAATTGCGTTATCTAGCTGACACCTGTTTATTTAGTCATGGTCTGTACCAAGAACGTGTAATTCGATAGTTTAAATTAAAACGTTAACACTATACAATGTTGAATATACACTACTCACTCCTGCTTTGAACATGGACAATATGAACGAGATTGTAATAAAATTCTTCACAAATTACATATTTCCAACAAGTAATAATATAATAACTTATTATGTGAGCAATCGTAGTACCGGTACTTATCGTCAATCTATTAGAATATTCAATATTTTAACTAAAACACCAACAAAGGTAATGGTTTATAATATTCTATTACATCTTTCAAAATACAGAATTACAAATTTACTTGATTTAATTGGTTCATTAGTTTTTTTTATATTATGATTAATTATATTGCAATAAAATAAAATGTTTAAAAAAATCTTTGACATCGTGATTGTTTGTATCAACAAACATGTTTTGATTATACAAAAAATAATTAATGTATCAATATCTAATTTATTAACAAATTGTAATATGCATTTAATCCTAACAATGTTTTTATTTAATTTTTTTGTACAAAAATAAATTAATAAACATATTTTATACTTATTTCCTTGAGGATTGCTCTATTGTAGTTTTCTTAGCAGTTGAAAACATCCCTGTAAATATACTGTAAGTACTATGTTCAAGCAATTGGCGAGTTCTAGTTCATGCATAATTCAACATTGTTGAAAATATTTTCTAAAAAAATATTAAATAGTTTAAAATTGAATATCAAAATTAAAAAAAAATTGTAAAAAAATCTACCAAAGAACAATCTTTTTCTGAATTCAATGCATTGTATTCAAATTTATCAAAATTAATATTGAAATATAAATACAATTGCATAAAATTCTTGTGAAACTCTTTTTGAGTCAATTGAAAAATTATTTTTTATGTTTTTACTGAATATAGATTTTAAAGCTTTAAATTTATTATTAATATTGAATTCTGTATAACCATTTAAGTTGTACTTATGTATTTTATCATTTTTTACTAATTGCATGATAAAATACTCCAGGTAAATTTTATATATTTTGTTAAACTTGGTATTGTTTATAATGTTATTACTTGATGAAAAAGTGAGAATTTTAAACAATTCTTTATACTCAACATTTAAATTATTGTAATACTTGAGATATATTTTTCCTAAATATTTATGAAAAAAAAAAAAAAAAAAAATATTCTGAAACCCATAAAATCTAGATTTTTTTTAACATTAGAATTAACTAAAACTCGAATAAAACATCCTGATTAAACTGAAACCTGAATAATTTGTATTTTATAAATTCCATGTTAATATTAATTTAATGTTATAGGTAGATAATTAAAAAAAAAAAATGTATTGCCATGTTTGAACAATGAAAACATCCAGCATTGAAACCCAACTAAATAATTCAAGTGCAAAATACTGGTATGTTTCAATAAATTCATATGATCAAATCTATTAAAAATAAACTGCCTGTAGAGTATGTAATAAAAAGTTTATATCAAAACAAAATGTATATTATAGGGAAATGTGTACCAAATTTAAACACAGAAATCTATTTATTTTAATAGATCTACAAGACTCAGTACTTCGTGATAAGCAGATGAAAGAAAAATTAGTGATCTTTTTGGAAGAATTGTTTTTATTGGTTTAATTTAAATGTAATAAATGTTATAATATACACTGTTATGAAATTCATAAGTAGTAATTATAAAATTGAAACATTCATTTTCGCACATTGTGACAATATTAATTGATTATAAACAATTATAATACTTAAAACAAAAGTATCATTACAAATACAAGAAACAATGAAATGATTCAGTTTTATATAATTTTCATGAAATATTAAAATATTTTTGTTAACAGTTATAACTAAAAGTGTTTTAGTTATTAATAATATTTAATTTTGATAAAATAATGAGACAAATATGAATTTTAAGTATACTACTAGAGAATACCATAGTGATGAACACTTATTTTACTTCTTGGTCTTTGTACATAATAAATTACAAATTATGAGATTTTCACTTACCGAAAATAAAACTACCATTTTAATTCTTCATTGTTTTTTTTATTATTATTTATACATTGAACATGTGATTAATGAAGTTAATATTTGAAAAAAAATTATTTTAATTAATAAAAACACAGTATTTGCCCTTATACTTATATTACTATCATAGCTTTAATAGTAACAATTACTTAATATAACAGGATCAATGCATTTAGTTATTGATAATATTATAAAATATCATATAAATATTTTAAAATACTACTGATCCAATAGGTTCAGCTCTGATTGCACTCAAATCTATCGATGAATCCATTGTTTCATCTACTTCACCAATTATAGCGCTGAAAAATTAATAACTATAATTATTAAAATAATACATGAATGTTCAATCAAAAACAGTTATTATATTTATATTATTTGTTTATAAAAAAAACATAGACAAAATGATAGAAAAACAAATAAATATATTTGAAATGATTAAATTAGAGAAAAAGGTCATCAAAAAATTATGATAAGTAGAACACAAAACACATAAAAAGAATTTAAACACTGAGTTCTGGACACAATGTTCATATCCTAAGATTAGTGTAACAGGAATATTAATTCTACTGTTAATTAACCCATTGGATAGAGAAAATAGTTACATTTGCATACAATTATGACAATGTTTCTAAAATTGTGAGAATTATTTAATCAACAAATTAAAATATTTATTTAAGCCAAAAATTTTTTTATTATCTTATATTATAAAATATACAATCTGTACAAATATTATAATATAGTATAATAAGCATAATTTATGCTATATTAACATGAATTTTTGATTTAGAGACCACCCATTAGTGCCACTTGACTGGGAATTTAATAAAAAAAAGTTTTAAAGTAATAATATTACACAAGATAAAGTAAGATAGGATAAGATTTTAACTAATACTTACACATTGTCACCGCGAATGAGATGTAAACCTAAAATAATTTGTTCAACACCTTGATTAGGGCTGTATACACGTTCATGGCTGTCATCTAAAATTATATTTATAGTTTGATCAAATCCTTTAAGTGTTCCCTGAATAAAAAAAATGAGTAAGTGATAAGTTTTTCATAAAAAAATTATATATTTATTAAGCAATAGGTAGTATACTTACCACAAAGTTTCTGCCATCTGATGTTATAATAGAAACGGTATCTAATAATTAAACTATAAGAAAAATAGTACTTGAACTATATTACTCCATCAATGTATACCATACAACTAAATAAGTTATTAATAAAATCCATTTGAAATTGATTATACACCAATAATAATGTTTCACTCACTCTTCAAAGCTACAATGCTAATATTAATACACAATGTTGTTAGTAAATTAATTTAAAAATATTTTAAAAACTAAATATCAATGGAGACTTTTAATTTATAACCAACAATGTAGTAATTAACTTTATAAAACATTAGTTATATTTTTTAAAGGATACGGTTCACATAGCTCTCCAGTCCTGAACTCATTGTAATACTCAGAAGTACAGCAAATTATAACCAGTCTCAAAGCTGAAAATAAAATAGTTGTAAATTATAAAGTAACAATTGTATACAATATAAAAATATACTAGTACTAAATACTTAAAGTATTTTACAGAAATATAATAAGTAATAACATAATGTTTATTGTCTATACACATACAAATTCATTGAGTTCACACAAAACTATTATGAAATAGATATTTCACTTATAGATAGTCAAAAACCTACCAAGAAAAAATGTACAAATACTTGTGATTGAAAAATAAATGAATTAATTTAAAAAAAGCATAGCTATTTATAATTATTTATGAAAACTTTTAATAGGTAAGAGAATGATTCAAAACATATTATGTACGACTTAATACACAAAATCAAATCGCGGTTTACTTGTTTTTCGGCGTTAGGATGATAAGAATAAGCATTATCATTTATCACAGTTGTTAACATCGGTATAGTAACTCACTACCTGGTAATATCCTAATATGAATATTTAAAAAAGTTGGTATTTCTATTTGATCATTTCGTGAACACTGAACGATAACAAATGAAAATATTGAATATTCCCAATTCCAATAATTATTATCTAATGTCGATTGTTTACTGTCTAGTGTTTTAACTATTTTAAGTTCTTTGTACATGGCTATTTGCCATTTGATATTCTCACTCATTACTCGTACATTCATAATATATTAATTATTAATTATTATTAATTTATTTATCATAATATAAACAGAGAGATTCATCGATCATGCTCTTCCCTTTTTTTCTTCAATTATATAATTAGGTACCGTAGATCGAAGTGACATGAAACGATTTTGACATACTTCTTAGTATTTTGAGCTTTAAAAAAATTGCGCTGGACAACTAAAAATACATAAATGTTTGCATAAGCCTCATGAATAGGATGAGAACTTCTATTTATTTTTGCAACCCAAACCAGCTTTTTAAAAAAATAAAAAATACAAGTTACAAGTCATCTCAATTTTCGAGTGATTTCTAACAGCTTCCTAGCTGGACAATTCAATGTAACATTTAGTTTATGCACATAAGAGTTGACTTGTAACAAAATATTAATTTTAAAAATAAATTTAAACAAATTTTAAACAACGTAATTTTAAAATACACATAAAAAAAAACACTAATAGAATATTTTATAATAAAATTTAATGCCTAAATACTGTAGGAATTGGAAATTACCTCTTTTTTGGTTTACAACTAGGTACTATTTTTTTACGCATTTTTGGTGTTAAAAGTGACCCTCAATTTTTTTTTGTAAAATAAAACTTAGGTTATAAAATTGGAAAAAATATTTTTAGAGTTTTAACTGCAATATTCTTCTTTTGAAGTATTCTTTAATGCATAAAAATATACAAACTTTAACTCACTTCATTCACTAACATCTGAATCACTTTTGAAAGCATTAAATAAATCACTGTTATTATGAGAAATGTTTGATAATTTTTTTTGGCGGTAATGATGACATTTAGTTGAAGATAACAATTATTATCACACAAATCATAAATTTATTTTTAATGAATATAGAATTAAATTATATGAAATATTTTCACAGATAATTTAATATGTTTAAACAAAAACCATTGTTTCATTTCAAGTCACCTCAATTTACGGTATTTAAAATCTGATTTCTAGACCAGAATTTTTAGGTATTCTTAAAACTTTTAACAGTCTATTAAAGTTAAAAATTACTATGAAGAAATTCCACACCAAATCATTCAATCTCACTAATCCTCTAATATTTAACTTAATCAGTATATTCATTTTAGGAACTCCCCCTTCCATGTCAATTAAAAAGACACTGATGTATTTTTGAATTCCAAGCTGTATTAATTAACTAAAAAAAACTATCTTCTAAATCAAATAGTTAACACTCTGGTGACCCTCCTAAACGTTATTTTTTTGCTTCTAAATTTACTTATTGTACATAAATATTACAGATTGTAAATATTCTTTTAAATAAAAAAAATTAATTCTAAATATCATGTTTAAATTTAACATTTTTTTGTAAAACTTAAGGAGTATTTGTCTTCTCTGGCTATACAAAATTGTTTTGCAAATCTAATCCACACCACCTTTTACAGAAAATTAAATAATGGGCAATATTTTTGAACATTTTGATTTACTTGGTTCAAAATTCAAAAAATTTATTTCTGTTATTAAAATGTTTATACTATTTTGATAATATTTCTTAAAAATAACTTAAAAAAAATATAATATTGGTCGTGAATATAAAATATTAATTACTAATATTTTTGAATTGTCATAACCCTCAAATTGTCAAAATCTATTATATCATGGATCTATTATCCTTTATTGCATAAAATTAAATAACTTAAAAACTATACATTCAAATTTTGTAGAAAAACTAAATAATTTACAGAAGAAAAGGTTTTAGTACTCAAATGAAGAATAGAAGTTTGTATTTTCAAAAAAGACTCATTATGTTAAATAAATTATCTTGAGAAATTAAAATATTGTTCTTTAGAGCATGCTTAGAAGTTTCAAAAATTAAGTTTTAAATAACCGCATTATCAAAAAAAAAAAAAAAAATAGGCGAGCATACTCAGTATATCACTGTAATCTGTTTTATACCTAATACCTATCTACATATATAATAATTGATAAATCTATTTGAAAATTATCAAATATTTTCTTACAGATCTACCCTTTATTTTTAAAAGATATCTCTTTAACCCAAAATAAAACCAAGAGGTGTTAGTAAGAACATCCCTCTCATTAGTCATTATAATGAATGGAATTAGTGTTCCAATTTAAAATATTCTGTTTAAGCTTTAAGGAATACCATAAATATTGAGAACTTAAGATATTTATATTGTAGCATAAATTCCCATTACATTATTATATTACAAATTTAAATATTTACTAACTACTACCATTTAAAATTTTTTTATAAGAGCAAAAATTTTAAATTATATTAGTCGTTTGACTCAAAACTCAGAAATCAGATATTTGTAAACCAAAATCATATGTCAAAACCACAAAGCAACAAAAATGGAGGTTGGTTATTAACTCCATTTAAATACATCACACTTCAGCCAATCAACCATATATAAAATTATTAAAAAAAAAAAAATAGTTAATAATAACACCTTTATTTTTATAAAATTTTTCTATAAAGAGATACTATTACATTATTATAGAATTTAACTAAATAAATCAATTTCAATTTTTAACACATATTTAATAAACATTAAATTAAACTATTTATTTGGATACATTTAAACTTAAACTAAACAGGTAGTCCAGATGCTTTGTTACTTAATAGTTTCTGTTTGAAAATAAAATAAGAACATTTATTATTATTACATAAAATGTAAACATGAATTATCATTATACTCTGTCCAGCGAAAGAATATTTCATGGCCTTAAAAAATTTGGTTCTAATACGTATCCCCAATTAACTCATGTCCTAGATGTCATGGTAGAACCAGTCTCAATAACAGGAATTCATGTGAGAACGTGAAAAATTGACATGTTATCTCATTGGACAGAGTATAGTCTCTTTTTGAAAATACATACTTTCATAATAGAAGCAGATTGACAAAATGAAAGTCCCACATTACGTATTAATGTTGTAATTGCAAGTGGTACCAAATTGTTATTGCTACAATAAATTTTTTGAATTCCATCAACACCTAACATAATAGGCACATTATGACGCTGTGCTGCAGTTTCATAATTTAAAAGTGCATTCAGATCTCCTACAAAGGAAAACATAATATTAATAATTAAAATCAATATATTTTAGATAATATTAATTATGGCACTAATTAAATACTACTAATTAGGTATTACAAACCAATATCAGCGCCTGTTGAAACTGATTGGCTAAGTTTATCGCTTAATTCAATAACATCATTAAAACCTAAATTAACACCTTGACCAGCTAATGGATGTATTCTGTGGGCAGCATCTCTAAGGTAAATATTGAGTAAATTAGTTTAAAATTAAATGTAAGAAATAATTTTTGAAAAACTAAACTAATTTACCCAACTAAAGCAACACGCTGACCAACATATCGACACGCATGTCCAAAACCTAATGGAAAAGATGCTCTACTACCTTTTATTATATCAATGACAACTGGTGGAGTAGATTTTATTTTTCTGTTTTGATTATTCTTATTGAGTACTTTAGACACTAAATGAGCAGCATCATCTGCTAATAGTAAACTACTATTGTTAGATTCTTTTTCTTCCTAATTCATACACAATCATTTATAAAAAAAATTAATAGTAATACAGTTAAATGTTAAAAATTTACCGATAAACCGTCATTCAAAGCATCAATAAATTCATAGTCATTCAAATCTGCTAAGCGATTTGCTTCTTCATAACTTGTTGTCCATACTAGTGAACATGTTTTATTATCCAACTGTTTGTTGGTAATACAAATCGAAATATTAAAACATTTAAAACATCTATAATAGTTATAATTAACTTGATTGAAAACTCACAGGTAATAGAGCCATTGGACCTAACTCAGCAAACTTTTGCCAAGCAACGTGTCCTTTACAGATATCATCCTAAAATGTACAATTTATTTAATACCAATAACTTTAAATAGTTCATAATTCAAAAAATATTTACTTCATCAGTCTGTATTTGTAAAGTTGCCACAACTGCACGTTGACCATATTCCCAACTAAGATATTGCTGACCATTAATGGCAGAACGTACTTTAGAACCATATCCATCTGAGCCAATCTAAGAATGTTGACAAATTATTTTTACTTTTGTTACATATTTTCAAGTTTAATTTTTAGTATATTTCACTTACTAAAATACTAGTTTCAAAGGAAGTTTCTTCATTTGCTACTTGTACAGAAGCCAAATCTCTATGAGAATCTGGCAAATTACATTGATTAACTCGGGAATTATAATTTACAGTAATATTTTGCTCTTCCTTAATTTGTTTATACAATGCTCCAAGAATAGTATCATTTTCAACAATATATGCTAAATAATCATCATCATCATCATTATTGAATGTTAATATGTTATTAACACCACCACTTCTACCTCCGCCATAATTCCAAATCTAAAATTTGAATCAAATAGTACAGAAAATGTCTTGTTTAGTTATTTAAACACTCACTCGCATTTCTTTGATTGCATTACAAAGTCCTAAATCACTGATAATTTGCCATGCTCCAACTGATTGTAAAAGTTGTACAGTTGATTTGTTCACAGCTGAGACTCTATTATTGTAAGGATTGTCAAGTGTATTTTTCTTTGCACACAAATCATATTGTTTACGATTTGGACCTCCTTCTAATAGAAGGATAGACATACCACGTAATGCAGGTTCTTTAGCTTAAATATAATATAAATTAAATATTGATAAATACTTAAATGTAAATAATTAGAGAAATAGTTACATAATTTGCAGGCCATTGCACAGCCCACCATGCCGCCACCAGCAATAACAATATCATAGTACTTTTTACTTGAGGAATAATTTACGACATTACCCAGAGACAAATATAATCGCTTAGCAGATGAATTTAAGGACATCATGTTTGTTTTTAAATGTATATGTGAAGAAAGTATAAAAATCCTCACTTGATAAATTTTTTCTATCGGTACATAAATAAGCGTTATTAAACAGTTTTAGTGTGATAACATTACATGAAAAAAGTTATGAAAACATATTAGTCATAAGTAAAATGTTTTAATGACTAAAATAATATATTATAGTTGTGTTGATAACATTAAATACATCAAATTATTATTGGATAGTACGTAGAACAAAAATGTTGTCAAAACTTCAGAATAAATTAATATTGAACGACGCAACACGAGTACACAATTTGAAACTTCATTGTAATTAAATTTAAAAGCATTTAAAATTTAAATGCTTAATTATAATAGAATATTGAAAAATTGTGATTAGAATACCTAAAAAAGTAAACAAGGACGAACAATTCGATTATTGATATTGTGTAGATAATGTAGATAATAAAAAAAAATATTGGCATCAATATAACAATATATAATTATTTATAAAATAAATGCATAATATTTTACTTAATTTATACACAATAAACGCATGAATATCATTTTTTAATAATTTTGTTTTTAAACATTAAAATTTAAAATTATAGATGAATTTTATTAATATAAATACAATTTAAATTTATTCGTATTATCAGAAAGTGATAAATGCCAAATATCATGAGCTCATAGATACTCTATCTTTATTCTGTTTACTGTAAACATCAAAACCCTATTTAATATTTATTATATAATTAATTAATATTACATTTACATTCATTTTTGTTGTTATATATTGTAGGTTTAAATTTGATTCGAGTTATTAATTAATAATTTATAATAGATATCCAAATCCGGTATATTGTTAAATTCGTGAATTATGGCTGAAAATAAGTAATTTAAAAGTTGATCACCAACTAATTTGTATGTATGTAATTAAAGTTTAACCTATTTTATAAATTCAACTTTTTTCTCAATTGTGCTGGTTTCGTGACGTAAGAATCGATAGTGGTAATACTCATAAAGGTGTTATTAATTCATTTATAAATCATAACACATTTAACATAATATTCTAAAAACTAAATAATTACAATTCAGTATTTAGGTATAGTTCTTAAATATTTATTTTATTTATAGTTAGCTGGCCTATTTGGCTATGGCTGAGAGAGTATATTAACCCTGTATTCTATCGCATGGCTTCACACTATTGACTTCCACAACAATGGAGTGAACTTAATAATTGTTAATATATGTTGTTTTTTTTTCAGAATTGATCTTCCAATTTTATAACTAAATATTTCATGAGTTTAAATAAATCAGAAAAAATGCCTTTGTTGGACGCAAATGTTGTGAAAATTGCAGTTGAAATGGAGTCTGAAAATCCACAACTTAAAGAATTCAATCAAAAGATACCTTTAACTAACATAATTCAGGACTTGTGCAGTGGATGGGACCTAACTGATCCCGAACAATATGCATTAAAATTTTCTGAAAAAACTAATCAAAACTATGTCACTGAAAAAAATAGGAATGAAATTAAAAACGGTTCTGTACTAAGACTTGCATTTTCTCCTTCAAAGATTGCATATGATATTTTACAAACACTTCATTCTGAAGGATCTGATGATAAAAATGAAAGAACTTCTGCCCTGCAAAAGTTAGCAGAATGCAGCATTGATATAACATTTGCTCTTGAATTCATTAATAAACAAGGATTGGCTTTGATTATTAGCTTAATTGAAAGAGGTTAATATATCTAACAATTTTATGTTTGTATTAGAATTTAAATACTCAAATAATGTTTTGTTTCAGGTAAATGTCAAGGAGCTATGTTAGCTAATGCATTAGCTTCATTTGTTGAGTTAATGGACCATGGAATTGTATCGTGGGATATTTTGGAAACTCCATTTATTAATATGGTCGCCAGCTATGTTAATAATCAAACATCTAGGCCACAAGAAGCAAAAGTTGTACAATCTTCACTATCTATACTAGAAAGTATTGTTTTAAACAGTTCTGCTAAATATGGTCAAGTAGAAAAAGAAGTAGGATTTCCTAACCTTGTACTACGACTTGAAAATCAAAACCCTATCATACAACAAAATGCACTTTCTTTGATAAATGCTTTATTTTTGAAAGCCGATCCAGCTAAAAGAAAAATTATTGCAAGTACCTTATGTACTAAACAAGTTCGCAATGTTATATTGCAAAATATCATACAAACATCATCGGGTGAAGTTGGATCTGAAATGGCTCATCAACTTTATGTTATGCAAACATTATGTTTTGGCTTGCTTGAAGAAAGAATGAATACTAAAATGGACCCACAAGATCAAGATGCTCATGAAAAAATTAAAGTAAATATCCATTTATTATTTTAATATTTTTATTAAGTTAATTTTTATTATTATTTATTTTAAAATTTAGGAGTTGCGTAAAATTGCATTTGAATTGGATACAATTAGTGGTGGAGATGCTAGTCGACGACAACTTAGTCCATTTACAAAAGATTATAAGAAATTGGGTTTTAAATATGATATAAATCCTGCATTGGATTTTACTGAAACTCCACCCGGGATGTTAGCTTTAGATTGTATGGTATACTTTGCTCGTAATCATGTTGATGCTTACACAAAAGTAAGAATTATAAATCACAAAAAAAAAAGTTTTGTTTTAACTGATTCTCTTATATTCATTTAAGGTTGTTCTTGAAAATTCATGTAGAGCAGATGAACATGAATGTCCTTTCGGCCGATCATCTGTTGAATTAGTACGCTTACTTTGCAATATACTTAGAATTGGTGAACTTCCCAGTGAACAAACTACTACTTACCATCAAATATTTTTTAGTCATGATCATCCTTTCCATGAATTATATTGTGTTTGCATTGTTTTGCTAAATAAAACATGGAAGGAAATGAGAGCAACAACAGAAGATTTTGTCAAAGTATAATTTAAAAACTGTTTACAATATTATTTTTATTTTTATGTACTTTTATTATTTATAATAATAGATCAGTTAATCTAATTCTTTTTATTATTATTATTATTATTATTATTTTATTTTTTTTTTAGGTATTAAGTGTTGTACGGGAACAAATCACTAGAGCTTTAGGCTCACAACCAGCCAATTTGGAAAAACTACGACAAAAATTATCTACTCTTACTTATTCTGAAATTACTAACTTATGGCAACAAGAACGTACTTCTAGAGAACAATGGGAAAGTCATGCTCGTCCAATAGTACAACTAAAAGAGTTAGTTACACCTGAAATTGTGCAACTTATTAAAAAACAACGACTCAACTACATGGTTGACGGAACTCGATTTACTAAATATTCACAACGCGGACAGGTTAATTAATTATAAAAATCATAAAATATTCAATAAATTATAGAATAAATTGTAAATTTACAAATATATAATTTTTTTTTTTTAGAGAGTTAAAGATAAATTTTGGTTTGTAAGATTATCACAAAATCATAAAGTTTTACACTATGGTGATTGTGATGATAAAAGTGTTCCTACAATTGAAGAACTTCCTAATAAGTTAGGAGTAGTTGATATCAAAGCATTACTTACTGGTAAAGACTGTCCTCATATGAAAGATGCCAAGTAAATTTATTAACATTAAATAAAAAATATTAATGAAATAATGTTATAAATAATTCAATATAGTTGCATTTATTATTTAATGTTTATAGAGGCCGAAAATCCACACATCAACTTGCTTTTTCATTGACTTTAGATTCTGTAGAAATAACACCTCTTTATTTTGTTGCTCCTGATGAAATGGTTTATGATTATTGGGTTGATGGAATAAATGCATTATTAGGTAAATAAAATTATATATTAAAGTTTAGAACCACTAAACCCCCCTGTCTTTGTTGCATAAAATATAATTTTCCCAAGTAAAAATATAAAAATATTTCAAATTGATATTCTTTTATTTTGGTTTGTATTGATTACAAATTTATCAATAATATATACAGTAAGTATATATAGTAATGTACCAAATTTATCTACTAGAAATACTTGAAATTCCTTTAAAAATGCAATATCTTGTACATATATTTTCACTGAATTCATATTATGTACAAGATTTTTATTTCCATAATGATAATCTAACACTATAAAATAATTGAATGCTTATTTTTAACTCAGAAAATGTCTATTTTAACAAATAAAGTACTATTAAGTATAGTGACTAGAAGAAAATTTTGTTTCACATAACTGTTATATTAATTGTTCTTATTATTCAAAATTTTATATAGGAAATAAAATGACAAGTAAAGAAGCTGAGAATGATTTAGAAACATTGTTGTCAATGGAGATAAAGCTTAGACTTTTAGATGCTGAAGGAGTTGGTGTAGATATACCTCAAGATCCACCTCCTGTACCAGCTGATCCACCAAACTATGAATTCTGTTACGACTTTAAATGAAGTTCTGAAATAATATTTTATGATTAAATTATTTATATATACTATTTCAACTATTAATTTTATTAGGGTTCTAGTGAGGTATGCATTATTTTGTGATATCCTACCATGGATTGAACTATATATGAGTAATATTTCCTTCTAGTAATACCAGTAAAGTAACCTTAATAAATATGTTTTTAAAATTATCTATTTAAATAAATAGTATTTAGTAAATACTAAAGCCATTTACTTGTAAATCTTTGTATTTTAATATCCATTAGTATAGTACTTGAATCTATAAAGAAACACTATATTTTTATACTTCATATATATTATTTTTATATACAATATGATACTTTATTAGTATTTATTAATTCTATTATTCACATATTTATAATACTTGTTAATAAGATAATCATTTTTTATGTACTCAATCTAGTCTTTAAAACTGAAAAATGTATTTTACATTGTATTTAATATTAATATAAAAATGATTAGTTTTTATTTTATTATTTTTTCTAACATAATATATTAACTTTGATATTCACTTATGCCTAAAATCCTTACTGAAAAATCTTTAATTAATAATGTTATTATAGTGAATTTATTTTATGTAAAAGATAATTAATGTTTTAACATTAAAACAACAAAAATTGTAACTAGTTGTGCACAATTTTATTACTTTTAATGATTCAAGTGGCAAGTACAGTTGATTAATAAAATTCTTAAGATTTAAATATTAAATAGGTATAAATGTTTTTTATTGTGTAATCTCAATTTATAATCTTTATACTAAAGAAAATTAAATTGAAAGTTTTAATATAATTAATAATATTACATAAGTACATTTTTAATAGCTCTTTGGTCAATCGTTTTTACATTTTTCATTATATTAGACTACAAAGATGTAAAATTTCATTCATATATACTTATTTTGCAAAACATCACAAATTAATTAATTAAAAAACTATTTTATCTAAATTTCTAGAAGAATTAAAATAAAAAATGTTATTTTTTTTTTTTAATAGCTTATAAATTCTAAAACAATAAGTGCAAATAATCATGGAAATATTCACAAATATGTCAGTTTTCTTTCATAATAATAAAATTAAAATAATTAAATTAATTCTGTGGTCTTGGCAACACGACCTTATCAGTTCACCTCGATAAATATGATTATATACTTAGATAACAAAGAGTTATCATCAAGGTGGATATCCACCTCGGTTATCATTGATAAAATGAAAATGGAAAAATGATAAGAATCATTTAAGCCATCACAAATCAAAATTCAAAGCTTTTAAATTTAAATTAAAATGTTCATGATAATGAGATTATTAAGAAATTAAGCATCTTCTGTTCTTCACTTCTTCATGCTATTTTAAATTTTAAAATTTAGTTTAGATTATTGTATTTTGAAAATGTCACTGCTTACATCTGAATGGGTTCCATACAGAACTGAAAACTACTTCAGGTAAATGAATACTATGTGCTAATATGTTTTGACTTGAATCTTTTTAATATTTTGACTCAATTAAGATTTTAAAGAATGATATTTGAGCGTATAAAATTTATATGCATATATGTGTATTGGATTTTATATGAGTTGTATTTAACTACTATATATTGATTTATATCATTATTTTCTTCTTGAAAATATTGAACATTTTTAAGACTTAAAACTGATTATTTTAAAATCTAAACTAATAATTATAATTTGTAATATTATTATAATTATTAAGTGTGTATCATTGTACAGGAAGATTATTATTTCACTTAATAAAACTTATTTTATTTGCAGTGTTTTATTTTAAACAAATATTTAAATTTAAAATCTATGTTAATTAGGAATGTTTAATTTTTACTTTTAATATTTATATTTTAAATATTGTTTACAAATGTAAAATATTATTGAATTTGTTTTATACTTCTTCCAGGAAACTTGAAATATATTCTGATATGTTTTGGTGTAATGAAATAGATATCAGTACATCTGTTATAATAGCAGCACCTTGTGGAGGACCAGTGATTGTTATACGAGATCGAACAAAATTGGTATCTGTAAAAACTGTTGGAAAGCCAATCATTTCTGTATACACATCATCTGGAAAAATTATTTCGTCCTTTGTGGTATATAAAACATAAATACATTTATCAATTTTATTAGTTTTTTCAATATAAACATTAAAATTTAAACTCTAATGCAAATTAATTTTTCAATAGTGTTGTTAAATGTCTTAAAAATTAGGGTATTTAATATAATATTAGGTGTATTATTTTATTATGTAAATCTATAATTGTTTACCAATTAGCTATACTAAACTTTAAAATTTTATGTCTATAAAAATTAATTAACAGAAAAATGAATTGAAAAAAAATATCAATTAATATTTTTACAGTGGAGTTCAGGCCATTTAATCAATTTAGGATGGTCAAATAATGAAGAAATTTTATGTTGCCAAGATGATGGTTTGGTTCTAATTTATGATTTGTTTGGAAACTATCAGCATACATTTAGTATGATAAAGGTTGTTTAAATATTAAAATTAATTAGGTGTCTGCATATTTTTACTATTCTGTATGTTTATTATAGGACCGAAAGGGTGTTAAGTTATTAGATGCAAGAATTACGAGTAACTTTACAAGAACCATAATAGCAGTATTAACCGAAACATACAATATTTATATAATGAATGATATAACAAAAGTAAAAGTTCATATTTTACCAGATATTCCAGGTATGTTTATAGTTTAATAAAAATATTTATGAAAAATTTTAATATTACATATTTTAACCTATAGAAAAACATTTATGAATGTATTATCTAATATAATATAA
This sequence comes from Melanaphis sacchari, assembly GCF_002803265.2. Classification (NCBI taxonomy): domain Eukaryota; kingdom Metazoa; phylum Arthropoda; class Insecta; order Hemiptera; family Aphididae; genus Melanaphis; species Melanaphis sacchari. Next base: position 1,680,789 of record NW_020271042.1, read on the forward strand.
TATCTATGAAGTATGATTATAAAATGTTATGCCTTCTATTTTATATTTTATTCAATTCACATTAAGCAGTAACCTTATTGGCGTCCGGTTTTTGTAGATTGGCATACAAGCAGCATCTATCACTACGACTACTATTGAGTCAACCATTTGTATGCCTGTCATAGTATCATGTAATAAAGTTATGCCATGTCCTTAATATTTTATTTTAATGAATAATTCATAATTACAGATTATTTTATCAATATTGTTCTTATATTTCAATAATCATTAATATAATATTTGTTAAAATGTATTATTGAATAAAAGTATTTAACTAAAAATTAAAAATAATATTTTAAATATTATTTATTTGTTTTCTTACAGACATGAATATTTTGCCAAATTTGTGGGAAATAGTATTATTAGAAAGGCAAACTAATGTATTAATTTCAACAAATCACTCGCTTTATTCTGTTTCTCATGCTGAATGCAAACAACAAGTATATTTATGTGCTTAAAAAAAAGTAAATATACTAAATTTTAATTAAAATTTTACAGTTTATTGGATTTAATGACACGGATTATAACAATGATATAAGTCGTACAAATTCAATTAAAAAAATTTCCATTTCAGCTGATCACAAATATATTGCTCTATTAAATAATGATAATATAATTTGGATTGGATCTGCAGATTTACGAAAAGTTTATAGGATTTATAAGAAACCTTTTTCTAGTTCCATTGATCAAATGGCTTGGTATTTATGTTTATAAATGTTCAATGTATTAATTAATCTAATAATTATATTTTAAATAGGTGTGGGACAGAAGGGGTAGCATTGTATTTTAGATCAGAAGAAACGGTGATGATTATTGGTAAAATTGAGGATCAGGTATCTTTTATATATACCGATCCTATTTGGTTGGTATCAGAAATCGATTGTGTTCGAGTAATAGGAGCATTTTCAAATGATATGTTACAATTAGTACCTCATTATGTACAAGAAATTTTTCGTATTAATAGTACTAGCCCTAGTTCCTATTTAGTTGAGGCTTCCAAACAATTTGAGGTAATAGATGTAAATAAACGTCTTATATATATCTTAAAACTATGTTTTATTATATTTAGAGACGAAACCACCGAGCTAATGAGTATATACGTTTAGTAAATCAAATGTTAGAAACTGCTGTAGATCATTGTATTAAAGCTGCAGGACACGAAATTGATACATCAACACAAAAGTTACTGATGAAAGTGAGTTTTGATATTTGTAATTAGTATGATTTGAAAGTTAGGTTGGCTACAACTCTTATCAGTACCCAGTGGTAAAATTATTTTGGCGACCCTCTCTCTGATCAAATTCTAATTTTGATACCTCCAACGCAACTTTCTGATTTTAATGCCCACAGCCGTCACATGTGTCAATTGTATATAAACCCAGCCCTGTCTAGAACTAAAAATAGATACAATATGAGAAAAAAAATTAAATAAGTACTACCATTTAATTAAAATTGCAAAAATAATAATTTAAAATTTAAAAATTTTAAGTTAGTATTTATTAATCATCATATACATTTGTATTAATTTATTTATTGTATTGTACAATATTGTTTTAATAGTCTGGACGAATTTAGACTGAGCATCGTCCGAATTACTGGAGGTTTTTCAAGATTACCTACTCAAATGACTAAAATTTTTTTTTATTATTATTTCCACCGCCTTTATATTTATTTTTTTTAATAAAAATAATAAATAACTTTAACTTAATAAATGGTATGTAATAATAATGACAGAATTGTCATTAAGAATATTTTATAGACTAATTGGGTTTCAGGAATTCTAAACAAACTAAATTCATTGTATTTATGAACAAATGGGTTTATATACTGTCCAGATTACTGTGTTCACTGGACTATCGAGGCTAACTGTATATCAGATTATTGTCCAAATATACGATACATATTATTTTAAATAAAAATTAGTAGGTATTATATTAATGCTCCTTCAACTTTTAAGCTATACTTTTATTAATAAACATTTATTATATGGGTTCTCATTTTTAAAATAACTATCTACATTTTTTTCTTGACAACCTATTAAAGGCTTAGAGTTTTTCAATGAAATTAATGTCTAGTAGTAATATATTATAACATGTTCCATAAGTTAAAATGTTATTATTAATAAATGAGTATTATGCTCATTAGTACAATTTAATACATAATATTTAGTAATTTAAACTTAATTGATTTGACGATTAAAAAATAAATAAATATAATTATTTATTTATTACCTATTATATGTAATTATTTTAATACATTGAAATGTATATTTACATGTAAATTATTATTAATTAAATTATGCATCAACTATTTTGTGTATATCCTATAATTTATATTATAAAAAGTAAAATTATTACAATTTTAATAGGCTGCTCAATTTGGAAAAACATTTTTACAAAACTGGAATCCAGACCAATATATAAATCTATGCAGATTACTTAGAGTTCTTAATGCTGTACGGGATCCAAAAATTGGTATTTCTATAACATATCCCCAGTATGTATAAAAATTATTTCATTTCATCATATCATGTATGTTTGATAATATGTATAAATTTTTAAACATGTATGCCTAAATCATATACTAGTAAAATTTAATTTAATTTAATTTTTTCTAATGTTTTTAATATTTATATATATTTAGGCTACAAAAAATATCAGTACAGACATTATTGGATAAACTTGTTGGGCAACGACATTATTATTTAGCTTTACAAGCTTCCTCTTATATTCGTATGTCTAGCAATCTAGGATCTAGCCGTATTTTAACTCATTGGGCCAAATTTAAGGTTAATATTTAAAAAAAAATTACTACTTAATTATTAAATTAGTCTTTAATGATGTTATTTTCAGGTGAAACAAACACAAGTAGATAAAGAACAATTAGCGATAACAATTGCTGATAAACTTGGAAAATATTCTGGAGTTTCATATCATAGTATTGCGGAAATTGCTGCAAATAGTGGTAGAATACAACTTGCTATAAAAGTATGTATAAATTTATAACTATTAGCATATTGATAAATTATATAATTATATCTAGAGGGGCAAATCTCGGTATATTATTCACAAATAAATTTTGTACCCATGATTCCAGTTACAAATTAATAATTATTATACCTTTTATGGTTATAACTAAAGAACGGATTTTTAGGTTCTTAAAAGCTTAAAATATGATGCTAATATGTTTTAAAAAAAACCTAAAATATTCTCTAAATATTCCTTAAACTTGTAAATATGCAGATAATATGATTTGTTTTTTTCCAAAATAATTCAATAAAAACAATAAATAACTTATGTACCATTCTTTTTTGGTAACATAATATAGAATATTTAATTATAAAAAATACAAAACAGTTCATAGGTATATGAATATTTTAAACTTTTGTTAATTTTCGGCATTTTAAAAAATAATAAACAATATAAAAGTAAAAATAAAATAGATTTATTATTAGGAATCATTCTTATTACGTTATTATAGGATCGTAAGTACAATCATGGATTAAGAGTAACAGAATGACCAACATTAGCAATTTGATTACAAATAAGTATATAATTTAATGATTTTTAATTTTTATCATTCTTATATAAAATAATTTTTTTTCCTAGAAAAAATTGTTGTTGGAAAATATCACAAATCGATAAATTAATAATGTGTAATATGATTTTTTATGAACAATAATAGAATATATTCTAAAATATGAAAAATAGGCTAAATATTCTCCTAAGTCTAAAATATGCTTTAATATGCTATATAAATTTTTTCCCACGAACTCTGTCATGGATAAATCGTCCACATTTTTCACTCTCATAAAGCTGCATAAAACTAATAAAAATATTTAAAAACCTAAAAATCCGCTCTCTAGTTATAACAAATACTAATACAAAATATCATTGACATTTTGTTCGCTATGTATAACACATAATATTTTAATGGTAGTGCAATGATAATTACAGTTGGTTGTTACGAGTGACATGAACATGTTTAGTTGATTTGTAGAAATAGAAGTATTGAACAATGTGTTTTTGTTTCCTACCTGATTTATTTTTATTATGAATAGATTATAATCTATGGTATAATATGCTAATTTAAAAACATAATACCAGTGTATTAACTTTTTTTCGTTCAATATACTTCCTGACTTCTCATCACTGCTTTCTGTTTCCTCTACCAACAAAGTCCATTGCCTATTTGCCTACTGTAGTCATCACCTATGATATTGTATTATATACACATGTATATAACATATAAAACAAGTTTTTTTTATATATATGACAAAAATTATCTAAATATTTTGAATAATATTATTGTAAATATTTTACAGATAATTAAATGTTTCAAATAAATCATTTTCAATTTTATTCTGCCATTACCGTTTTTTGCAATTACCTCAGTTTTTCTCACATACTGCTATCTTAGAAATGCTGTCTTATACTGTTGATTATAAATATTTATTGATACTTATTTTAGTTATTTATAATCAGGACTCGTAAGTTCATGCATTCACATGTTTTTTCTGCTACATTGAAAAACTTGCTAAGTGAGTTACAAATTCGTTTCATAACAAAAGTAATAAAAATATAAAGTTTAATAGTGCATATTTTTGCATATTTTGGGTATTGGGGCATATTTGGCATATTGTTGATTTTTTTGGGTTATTACTTATTAGTGCATATTATTTCATGTAAATTCAAAAAAATTATTTTTCGTGAAAGGTATTAAGTAATAAAAGTTTGATACCAATAAATGCTAGAATTCTATCTATATCAATTTATTTTAGTTTAATTAAAAAATCGCTAATAATACAATGTAATTTATAACTTTTTAAAGTAAAAATAATTTTTATAAATAAAATTAAAATAAGAAGGTTAAGCTTCATAAGGTGTGTTAATTTATTTTAATTTTAATAAAATGTATAAAATTGAAAAAAATACTCTAGGTACCCATAACTTTTAAAAATATGAATGTATATTAATCTAACCGATTTTGATGATAATGTATAAATTTATTTCAATTTTTTTTCGCATATTTTAAAATTTAAATGCATATTTTTAGATTTTTAGTGCATATTAATACATATTACTAAACTTTTTAGTGCATACTTTAATACATATTTTCCACCTATTAGTGCATTATTGCATTCTTATTTATAAATTTTTTTTAGTGCATGAACTTAAGAACCCTGTTTATAATCAAAACTTGTACCTACTACAACAACATAATAAAATATTTAAATATTTTCTTACTATACTCAATTGACGTTAAGAGCCATATTGCGCTGTAATCAATTATCATTATTTATTAATAGTAGTTTGATAATACCAGCCCAACAAAATATTTACCATCTGTATGCTATATCTGCTAGGGATTGAACTCTCGCTCTTATTCTCAAGCTTTTTACAAAGTATGGGTTTTAACTTGAAAGGAGTATAGTTAAATAAGTTTTATACTTAATATTTTGATAACTTTTGTTAAATATAAAAAAAAACTGTGCTGTTTTTAATAATTTTCAAAAATATTGTACTTATATCATACTGTATTGTATAAAATATAAAATTTGTAATAGCTTTTAGATTATGAAACTCAAGTAAATTTGCAAATACCACTGTTATTAAAATACCAACAAGATAACATTGCCCTAAAAAAAGCTGTTGAAAGTGGAAATACTGATCTTGTTTATATGGTATTACTTCACATGCAAACTTCTATGCCACTTGGAAAATTTCAAGTTAGTTTAAAATTTCAAGTATAAATAATTAAATACATTTTTTAACAATAATTAAACATTTTTTGAATAGATATAATCGCTAAATTTTAATTTAAGTATATTTAATTTTTGTTAGATGGAAATAAAAAAAAGTTCTGTTGCTCAAGCTCTTTACATAAAATATTGTCATCAGCAATCGGGGTATTCACTATTGGATATGTATACTCAAGAAGATAATCATGAAAAGTTAGCACTTTATCATATCACTGAGTCAATTAAATCAAATGTATTATTACAAAATTTATCATTTATTTATGAAGTCTAATTTATTTTTATTCTACACTTTATTTTAATGCATGCATATATAACATTCTAGAACACCAAAGAAATGTCTGTATCAATTAATGAAGCTATAAATTGTTATAAAAGAACACGTGATGAATTTTCATTGACTACTTGTGAAAGTCAAATTAAGTTAATACGATATCAAAGCAGTTTAGAAGAAAAATTGAAAAATAACTTTCGTAATTTGACATTACATGACACTCTTCTAAAGTTATTAGAAATTAATGAATTGAAACTTGCTGACAAATTACATTCAGAATTCAAAGTCCCTGAAAGAAGGTAAAGAAAATATTATTTTTGTTTGTTTAGTTTAACTTTACTAAAATAAATAAGTTTTAATTTATGTAAATTCAATACCAATTACTTATAAGTCACTATAATTTTTAATTAAAAAAATATTCTTGTAAATGCTCAAATACTATCAAAAATATTATTAAGATAAATTACTATATAACAATAAACATAGTAATAATGACTTATTAACTGTTTAACTATAATACATACTATTGGCATGATAATGGCTTCACTATTACATTTCTTCATTTAAACAGAGTATATACTCGCAAAATGCTGTCTTTATGTAAAATATAAAAAAATTTTAGTCTGGTTTGTTTATAAAATAATCTTATTTATAGGTATTGGTGGGCTCGATTAACTATACTAGCTAAACAAGAAGATTGGAATGAACTTGAAAAGTTATCAAAAACAAAAAAGTCCCCAATTGGATATGAAGTAAAAATTACTTGATTTAATTCAATATTGTTTTTCGCATAGTTATTTAAATTTTTTTTTTTTTTTTTAGCCATTTGTAGATATGTGTATTGAACATGGAAATAAATATGAAGCATTAAAATATTTACCAAAAGTAAGAGATGATCTTAAACAAAATTATAATACTAAAATAATGTCAATGTCTTAAACTAGTTTTTAATCAAAACGTTATAAAGATAAATATAAAATATACTTTTATCATTTTAATTAATTATATTTTATAAAATGTTCATATTGTTAAAATTGTAAAGACCTTATTTTTTCCTATAATTTAATATTACTTAATTTATTATTATTTCATTTTTATTATAACTTTGTTTGTTGTTTTAAATAAAAACTGTATTGTAGGTACCAATCCATTTAAATATTTTATTACAAATATTTTAACTTTATCTATATTGTATAGTTTATTTTATTTACAAAATGCTCACATTTTGCATTTTTTTGATGATCCATGTATTTTAATACAATTTTAAAAATATAATGCTTAATTTAGAGTTGATCTATGTGTTTTCCTCTTATTATTTGTTATTATTTATAGCACAGTAAAACTTCCTTTAACAATAACCTCTTAAGACAGCAACCTTTACATAATGGTCATATTTTTTGTTTCTATCTAGTAGCAAGTATTTTAAGGAAAATATATAAATATCTCTTTATTTAGCGGACACTCTAACAAAAGTTACCATGTATATAACCAGAATAGAAAAATATTCAATTATTTATATATATAATGTACATGATCCAATGCAGTGAGTCTTTATATTTTATCGTGTTTCATTAGTATTAGTTGAAAATATTTTGAAGTATGTATTTTCAAAAAAATCTGTTCAAATAATAAAATTAATTTAAAACAAAGTAATGCCTATTAACATTTTTAAATTTAAATATGAAACAATTGTTTTAATTTTAAATTGTATATAGTAAATAAATTTTCAGTGTTTCACACACTATAAATAATATTTTTAGTTTATTTTTATATTTTTAAAATTTAATATCGTTTTTTTAAATTTGCATACACTCTATTTAGTGATTTTCTGGAAGATTATTGCACTTATGTAAACATTTAACAGTCACTTTTATAGGATAATTACCGTTAAATAATGGTTTTATTTCCAGTCCTTTTGATGACTTTTGAACAAAAATTTTACTGTATTTATACGTTTTTATAAGTCTAATTATTTAATTTGTACAACAGTTTTAACTTATATTTACAGAAACAAAACTACTTTTGGTTATATACCATAATTACAAGCAAAAAGTTAACATATATTTTTTTTTGTTTTACTAAATTATATTGAAGTTTAATAGTTACTAATTTTAATTTAATAGTTT